>NC_053499.1:99891606-100251606 GCF_905171775.1 Rana temporaria
GGCCTCTAGTAATTTGGGGGGCCCTTTGCAGCTTTGCGGGACCCTAAGCGCCTTGCATAGTGAGCCTATAGCGAGGATCGGCCCTGACAAGACCGTCTGGCCCTATATACTTTGAACAGCAGTTTACAGGCATTGCAAACAAGATAAGGACTGTAGGTTTCCTAAGTAGAATCAGAACCATGTCATACTTTGCTCCTGCATATTGCACAATTTCCTAAAGAGACCCTCAACAAACTACATGACACTTGTGCCTGATGAGGCCACTCAGGGCCGTCTTAATAGCATCATGGGCCCCTGGGCAAAGTAATGCTCTGGGGCCCCTACAATGGAGACAGTGCATGTAAACAGAAATCAAGTAGGTAGAAGGTAGGGGATATCTAGGGTGTAGAGGGGTCAGAGTGCTGGGGGATAACTGGGATGTAGAGGGGCAGCCTGGGCTGCCCCAATTTCGGGGCAGCCCGGGCTCAAGGACCAGCTGCTTTGGGGAAAGGGCAGGGGCCCCCCATGCAGCTGGGGCCCCGGGCAGTGCCCAGGTGTGCCCTCTCATTAAGACAGCCCTGAGGCCACTGATGTTCCAGTGGTGGTGGCCCGTGAGACTGTCCATACAGGCTTGGCCCCCCCAAACTGCAAGTGCTGTGTGGCAACAATATGTCAATTATTTTAGGGGTGGGGGGGGCATTACAATGCCAGATCTCTGCTCAATAAATTATTTTTTTGGGGAAGTAAAATTACAGAGAAAATGGGGGGTTGTCATCCGTGGCCCCCTTTTAACAAATACTGTGAAGAACTCCTGTTCTATGAAGGCCTCCATTATTTATGCAAGTCAAAATATTGATAAAAAAAACAAATGTCTGTCAAGCCTTAGCTTTCTCCCCATATCTAACCCACAAACTCATCCACTGATCATAAAGTCCAAAGATCAAGTTTATCATTGTCGTACTGCACGCCCGTTTTCACAACATATTCTACCGACGGCGGACTACGTAACTCACGCAATATCGCTTTATACACTGCGCATGCGTGAAGCTCCGCATGTATCCCCGCCTATGACGATCGTTTGCGTGATTGTCACGCCCCTTTTCAGTCGTTCAATGCGAGAGTCAGGAGAAGACATGATGGAGGGAAGACAGCAAGCTGCAACCAGGCAGGAGAGAGGACAGGCACACCCCAGGAGGAGCAGCAGGAGTTACAACAAAGCCACCAACATGAGCTTCGAAGAGATGGTGGAGCTGGTGGCTGTCCTTAAAAAGGAGGACTATGGCGGCAAAAGAGGGCCTTACAAGAACCCCAATAAAAAGAAGGCACAGATAATGGAGAAAGTGCAGAGAACTCTCCATGCAAAATTCGGGGTGCAGAGGTCCAGGGAGCAGCTGCGGAAGCGATGGTGTGATCTGAAAATCAGAGAGCAGGACCAGATGGGGAGAATTAGAAGAGTTCTCAGAAGACGTAAGTAAATTTCATGTGTACTCTGAATATTTGTTTTAATTCTTTTGCGTCATTTCGCATAGTTGCCAACATTTGTCCAGGGACACTTTGCAGCACAGCTAATAATTACCACACTCACTTCCCCGAAGCTCCAGCCACTACGCATAATCTTCGCCAGGCGAAGATTATGTGGAGTGGGTGGAGCTTCGGGGAAGTGAGTATGGTAATTAATTAATAGCTGTGCTGCAAAGTGTCCCTGGAAATTTTTAAAAAATGTTGGCAACTATGCATTTGGTTTTCTTTCAGGTTGTGTATATAGACAGTCCAAGAATAGATGTTTCAAGGTTCCTGTTTGTGGGCATAATACTTGGTTGTTTATTTTTTTTTTTGAATGTGTATTTTGTGCGTGTACTCGATAGAGGAGCCGGACTGCAGGAGTTGGGAGTAGGCAGGCCTCCCCCAGAGGCAATTTGCCACCTTTCTCTATGCCCCGGGTGGCAATGGTGGGTGTGTGAGGGGGTCCTCCCACACAGCCCGCCCTACCTGCTCTGCTTTGAAGCCCAACGGGGCAGAGGGACTCCCTATAAGGGAGTGAGAGGATCTAGCCCGCTCAACCAGGCCCGTTAGTCCTTCCCCTCTCTTTTTAGAGACCGCGTGGTCAAAGTGCGTGCATGTTAACCCAATTTCAAGTGCGTGTAAGTGTGGTTGTTTTTGTGGGAGGGGGGGTGGGCATACTAAGCACAAGCTTACCTCGCATAGCACACCCACCGGGAGCCGGGCTGAGACCACCAAACTCAATTTACATGTAGCTGAGCACGGGATCTGAACCTCTAGCTACAAAGGTGAATGGCTTGTCAGCGCAGTGCCAATCGCGTCGAGCCACCGCAGCTCCCCAATACTTGGTTGTTCATTGTATTTAAGATCTTCTTATCCGAGACCAATTTTTTATTGAATGTAGATGTGTTATTAACTAGATTGAAATAATCCGACTCAAGTCATTATACAGTAAAAGGAGAGTATGCTCAGTGCAGAAGTTGATTACACATATGGACTGACTAGCACAATGGTTGGCATGGCCGATCCGCCCTATAGGCTTGCTATGCAAGCCGCTTAGGGCCCCGCAAATCTTGCGAAGGGCCCCCCAAATAACTAGAGGCCCTGCCTAGTAAGAAATCATTTTCGCCCCCTCACCCTGCTTCTCAACTTGCTGACTGCATGGGAGAAGAGGCAATAAGTCAGCACCCCTTGCTTCTCAATGTAATGTAAGATGTCATTTCCGACAGCACAACACCCCCTCCCCCCACTTCTCACCTTTCTTTAATGTGACATGTCACTGTTGTCGGCGCCCCCGCTTCTCATTTTTAATGTGCCATGTCATTTAGCTTTGAGCCCCAGGGAGGTCATGATCGGCACTGAGTGTTGCACACAACAACAACCTAGTTAGCATGTGACACAGAGGTGATCCAGTGTATACTTGTTGATTTTCCAGGTAGGAAACTTGTCCAAAGATAGAGAAATGCAGCAGCTTCGGTAATTGATAAAATCCAGTGTTAAGCTTAGAAGGATTGTAAAAGCAGACAATTGTACTACACTTTTTAAAAAGGATGATTGATATTCCACTTTCAGGCCTCTAATATTTTTGATTCATCTATCCCTTTTTTTTTTACAATCTCATAGGCCGCAAGCAAGCTGCAACTATGGAGCTCACCAACCCCACACCCAGCCAAGCCCCACCCTCGCCGGATGTTCAGGAAGTGAACAATGCCACCACATCAGGTCAGGGTCATACAGCACAGCTTCAGTTAATACATGTAGGACTGCATAATTTTAATACATGTTTTTTCACAAATTTCAGGTGGACGACCTGTTGGTGGTGGCTTAGACACTTCCAGTGCCCAGGTGCTCATCAGGGAGATCATGTCCTGCAGGGCACGAATAGAGGACACGAACCTAGCCCTGGAGAACATCATAAGGGAGAATAAGAGGGCGGACCAAGACCTCAAGAACATTCTTGATATTCTGGGGAGGGTTTAAAAAATATATATATATATATATATAAAAAAAAAATATATAAAAAAAAAAATATATATATATATATATATACAGCTCCAAGATGGATACCGCTGTGACAGATGTGAGCAGGTTGCCCTTCTGGAAGCTCGTATTAGAGATCTGGAGGAGCAAGTTGCAACACTGGGTAGAAATGACAACCTTGAAAGGGGTCCTCTGCTCGCTGAGCAAGTGGTCAGTAAGGTTGATGTGGAGGGTGGAGGGGAAAGTCAGGATTATCAGATAGGGAGATGGGTTAATGCAGTTAGAGGGAGTGGAAGGGGCGTGAAGAAAGGGAAGGCCAGTCCTGTATTTGTGCATCAAAACAAATTTGCCAAGTTGGGTGATGATGTGGAGGTGGCAAACACAGAGGTGGCAGCCCTAGATGTTACTGCTACCCCTAACAGCCGGGAGAGCAACCCATCTAGTAGAGGTGGGGAGGGGAGTGCAGGTAGGCCTAGACAGTTGGTGGTAATAGGGGATTCTATAATCAGAAGGACTGATAGAATAATTTGTCGCCAGGATCGCTTCAACCGAATGGTTTGCTGTCTCCCTGGTGCCAGGGTTCGGCATGTGGTGGACCGGGTGGATAAATTACTGGGAGGGGCTGGGCATGACCCAGCTGTCTTGGTCCACGTTGGAACCAATGACAGTATACATGGAAGGTGGAGGCTCCTTAAGAATCAATTTAAAGAACTAGGCTGCAAGATGAAGGGAAGGACCTCCAAGGTGATATTCTCTGAAATATTGCCTGTGCCATGCGCAACACAGGAAAGGCAGGGGGAGATTAGAGAGCTGAATGCATGGCTAAAGACCTGGTGTAGGAAGGAGGGATTTGGGTTTCTAGAGCACTGGGCTGACTTTTCATTGGGGTGCAGCCTATATGCTAAAGACGGTTTGCACTTGAATGGAAGGGGGTCTGCTGTGCTGGGGGAGAGGTTTATGGGAATGCTGGAGGAGTATTTAAACTAGGATTGAGGGGGGAGGGTGAATTAGAATTACATCGAGCAGACAGGTCAGTTAGTGGTCAGACATTAATGGAGAGTGGAATGGGGATAGATGGGGGGAGGGTTATGGCAGGTGACAAGAAAGTTCCCATGTTGCAAACAGCCATTGGAAATAATAGTGCCATTTGTACTACTATAAATTATATGAAAAACACCAGAGAAAAATGTAACAATACATTTAAGTGTTTGTTCACCAATGCCAGAAGTCTGCCAAGCAAAACAGGTGAGCTGGTAGCTCTGATGCATGAGGAGAGCTATGATGTAATCGGTATTGCTGAAACTTGGCTTCAATCCTCACATGACTGGGCTATTAATATTCCTGGCTATGCTCTCTTTCGGAAAGACAGGGTAAAAAGGAAAGGTGGAGGGGTCTGTCTCTATGTGAGAAGTGACCTCAAAGCAAGCGTGAAAGAGAACCTGGTTGATGGAGCGTGTGATGAGGCTGAAGCATTATGGGTGGAACTGCATACAGATGTGCGTAGTTCAAAATTAATCATTGGAGTTTGTTATAAACCACCCAATGTTAATGAGGAGGTGGAGACTCAGCTCCTTGCACAGATGGAAAGGGCTGCAAGGTCTGGGACGGTGATAATAATGGGGGATTTTAACTACCCAGAAATTGACTGGATTAATGGCACTTCTGGGACAGTTAAAGGACAAAAATTTAAAAACCTATTGCAGGACAATTTTATGGTGCAGTTTATTGAGGCCCCAACTAGGAATGATGCCCTGTTGGACCTGATAATTTCAAACCATGCAGAGCTTATTACTAATGTTCAGATAAAGGAACACCTGGGTAGCAGTGATCATAACATGATTTCATTTAATGTTAACTATAAGCAAGAAATACATACAGGAAATATTAAAACACTAAATTTTAAGAGAGCAAATTTTCCAAGGATGAGGGCTGCTCTCAGGACTTGGACTGGGAGGGACTATTGGCACATATGAACACAGAACAGAAATGGGAATTCTTCAAAAAGACTGTGTGGAACCTCACTGCAAAGTATGTTCCCATGGGCAATAAGTTTAAAAGGCTAAAAATAAAACCTATGTGGCTCACGGTCAAAGTTAAAAAAGCTATAAACAATAAGAAAGTAGCTTTTAAAAAATATAAAAATGAAGGAACACTAGTGTTGTTTAAATGTTAGAAAGAATATAACAGGATATGCAAAAAGGAAATCAAGGATGCAAAAATTCAAAACGAACGACAGATTGCAAAGATAGTAGGACAAACCCCAAAAAATTCTTTAAATATATTAATAGTAAAAAGGTGAAGTCTGAGCATGTAGGCCCCTTACAAAATAATCTAGAGTGGGTGACTGGGGACAAAGAGAAGGCAAATTTATTAAATGTTTTCTTCAGCTCTGTGTATACAATGGAGCATGGGGCAGCTCATGTCCAAAATGGGGGTGGGAGTGACACAGCCCCAAATCCACAATGGCTCAAAAGTGATATGGTCCAGAAATATTTAGACAGAATAAAGGTGGATAAAGCACCTGGACCTGATGGCATCCACCCACGGATCCTAGGTGAGTTGAGCTCTGTCATTTCAAAGCCACTGTATCTAATATTTAGGGACTCATTAAAGACAGGAATAGTACCACTGGATTGGCGCAGGGCCAATGTGGTGCCCATATTTAAAAAGGGAACAAAGTCTTTACCAAGTAACTATAGACCCTGTTAGTTTAACTTCTATAGTTGGGAAGATACTGGAACGTTTAATAAAAGACCACATGGATGAGTTCTTGCTGGAAAAAAACTATTTAAGCAGCAGTCAACATGGATTCATGAAAGACAGAAGTTGTCAGACAAACTGATTTCCTTTTATGAAGAGGTAAGTAAAACCCTGGACAGAGGCGTGGCTGTGGACGTGATATATTTGGATTTTGCAAAAGCGTTCGATACAGTTCCGCACACACAGCTCATGTGTAAGGTAAGGTCTACAGGATTGGATATATCAGTTTGTAAATGGATAGAAAACTGGCTGAAAGCCAGAATTCAGAGAGTCGTGGTTAATGATTCTTACTCTGAATGGTCCAATGTTATCAGTGGTGTACCCCAAGGTTCAGTGCTGGGACCCTTACTTTTCAATATATTTATAAATGATATTGGGTCTGAGATCAAAAGTAACATTTCTGTCTTTGCAGATGACACCAAGCTATGCAGTGAATAACGTCCTTACAGGATGTCTCCCAATTTACAAGCCGACCTCAATGCTCTGTCTGATTGGGCGGACTAAGTGGCAGATGAGGTTTAATGTAGATAATGTAAAGTTATGCACTTGGGGGCTAAGAATATGCATGCATCATACATACTAGGGGGGAGTACAACTGGGGGGGGTCTGTAGTGGAGAAAGATCTGGGGGTTTTTAGTTGATCATAAGCTCAATAATGGCATGCAATGCCAAGCTGCGGTTTCCAAAGCGAGCAAAGTCCTTTCTTGTATTAAGAGAGGTATGGGACTCCAGAGACAGAGATATAATTTTGCCCCTGTACAAATCAATTAGTAAGACCTCATCTGGAATATGCAGTTCAGTTTTGGGCACCAGTTCTCAAAAAGGATATAGGAGAACTGGAGAAAAAGTAGCAGAGAAGAGCAACCAAACTGATAAGAGGCATGGAGGAGCTCAGCTATGAGGAAAGATTAGAGGAACTAGATTTATTCACTCTTGAGAAGAGGAGAATAAGGGGGGATATGATCAACATGTACAAATATATAAGAGGTCCATACAGTGAACTTGGTGTTGAGTTATTCACTTTACGGTCATCACTGAGGACAAGGGGGCACTCTTTACGTCTAGAGGAAAAGAGATTTCACCTCCAAATACGGAAAGGTTTTTTCACAGTAAGAGCTGTGAAAATGTGGAACAGACTCCCTCCAGAGGTGGTTCTGGCCAGATCAGTAGATTGCTTTAAGAAAGGTCTGGATTCTTTCCTAAATGTACAGAATATAACTGAGTACTAAGATTTGTAGGTAAAGTTGATCCAGGGTAAATCCGATTGCCTCTCGGGGGATCAGGAAGGAATTTTTTTCCCCTGCTGTAGCAAATTGGATCATGCTCCGCTGGGGTTTTTTGCCTTCCTCTGGATCAACTGTGGGTATGAAGTTGGGTGTATAGGATTTTACTGTGTTTTTTTATTTTGTTTTTTGTGGTTGAACTGGATGGACTTGTGTCTTTTTTTCAACCTGACTAACTATATATATATATATAGATCTAAAAAATAAATAAAAAATGAAACTTTTGTAATTTTTATCCAATAAATATAATTTTGGATACTAAAGAATCTCTGGCTTCTTATTATATCAATGCTGCCTAAAAGAACAAATGTAGATTTGTGGTGTTTCCATTGACAATGATGAGTATTTAGTAAAGTAAAATAAACATGACACTATGAGAACGTAGGAGAAAGCTAGAATGAACTCAAATTAGAAAAGAAGCAAACCAAGAAAATGACTAGAACAGGGGCAGAAAAATTGGGCCTTAGTCACTGGTGGCGGTGTCACAACACTGCAAACCCCTCACAGATACTGTAATTGGAGCTCAGCAAAGAGACACATGCTAAGTATTGCATTAAAAATTGTTATTAGACTCCCTGTTAAACAGGGGCAGAAACATTGGGCCTTAGGCACTGGTGGCGGAGCCCAGAACCAAAATGTTCTTTTTTTTTTTTTCCAAAGCTTTTATTTGAAACTTGACAGATACATACATGTCAAATAAATCCAGTATGTAGCAATACAAATGGACGCAGCCGTAAAGAGATGTATATATCCATAACATGTAACAAAGGTATAGGAATACAATATAAGCCATCAACCACCGCCACTGAAATTTGCGGACGCACCGCTATGGAGAACATAACATTGAACAAATAGTTGCCTCGTCCGGGAAAGCATCAGTGACTGAACGGGGTTGTGGGTTAAGCAAGTCACATAGCTGTAAATAAAAGAAAACATCAGAATGACTAAGAAACGTAAGAAACAGCAGTAACCTAAATGTCGAACTCTGCGTGGGTTGGCATCCTTAGATGCCTACACATCATTAGGAGGAACATCTATACCATCAATGTGTTTCGTGCACACGTAACTTCAAGCGAACGAAAAAGAGGTAAAAAAAAAGGGAAGATTGGGTATGGTGGGGATCCCATCACAGCTCTAGTAGTCCGACCACTGGGAGGTTTTACAGCATCATTACCAAAGGGATTTGTATTCGTCAGTCGTAGTAAATAGATCCAGCAGGCCCAGTCTCAAAGAATTTAGAGGGGTGTCCTCGCCTGGTGAATCAGTTCCTCCATCTCCATTGTTTTATGGATACGTTGGAACCAATCTGGAATAGACGGAGGATTGGGAGAAAGCCATTTGAGTGGTATACACATTCGAGCCGCATTCACCATGTGCATTGCTAGAGACCGGTAATAGCCCTGCGGGATCGACTGTGCATAATGGAGAGAAACTGAGCGGGTGAAATCCAATGTGATTGTAGTGACTCGGATATAAGCTTGTAAACTTCCTCCCAGTATGTTGAAGCTTGGGCATGTCCACCACATGTGGAGAAAAGAACCCGTTTCTCTTTTACATCTCCAGCAAGTGATCGAGTACGGGGTTAATGCGGTGCAGCTTGAGAGGGGTTTTGTACCACCTGGAGATAATTTGTACGCATTCTCCTGTGTCTGTACATTGACCGAGCCTTTGTGTGCCATCTGTAAATGTCCTCCCATTCCTTTTCCGAGAGGTCAAGCTCGAGATCTTGTTCCCACTGTCGGTTGGCCCAATTGTCTTTACATGTTGCGAAGAAAATAAATGTGTGTAAATAGTCGAAATGAGGTGCCTTTGTGGCGTCCGCTAGAACATAAATTTCAAACGGAGTTTGGCCCTGGACCATTTCGATCCCGAGCCTTTGTAGCAAGGAAATGGCGGATTTGACAGTATGTCCAGAATGGGAAGACGGTTTTGGACATTTTGGAAGCAAGCTCCGATTGTCAAGAGCTGCCCATTGGCGAAAAATTGACCCGCCTGTACGTTATTATGGGGCCAACCGTCTAACAAAAAGGCGGGGTGCATTCCGGGGATGAAGTCGGGGTTCATCTGAGAGGAGTCATAGGGCCTAGCAAATCGGAGACCATGTTTGGTGCAGGCCTCGCGGAAGGCCAATAGGAGGGGTGAATCAAGGGTGGCTTGTGCATTCATCCGGGATACTACGCCGTACGATCCACGGGAGTTGGGGGAGAGGAAGAGTGAAAATACCTGTTCAAGTTGTACCCAATGTTTACGATCACTGTGTACGTTCCAGTCACTATTCTGGTCAGGCCACAGGTCACGTAATATTTTATATGTCGGGTAATCCTATGCCACCCGTCAATTTGGGTGCAGTGAGCCGGGGTAGTTCAAACGCGGGCGTTTTGCGTTCCAAATAAAGTCAGTGCAAGCTTTTCTGTAGGAGGAGAGAAGCTGGGGGAAGCTTAATAGGACGTCTGTAACGTATAGAGGATCCGCGGTAGAACATTCATCTTAATGACCGCGACTCTGCCGAACCACGATAAAAGCTTTGGGTCCAGTACGTAGGTCATGCAGTATGTTATTTAGCAATGGGGCATAGTTCAGGGTGTATAAGTCAGATAATGATCCAGGGATTTGTATACCTAGGTAAGGTCCTCCATGTAAATGGGAAGTTCAATTTGCAAAGATTGCACGTCGCATTGGGTAAGGAAACGTTTAAGGCCGATGACTTCGCAAATTTATTTTAAATTGGATAAAATCTAAAGTCTCAAAGTCCTTTAGCAGGTTAGGAATAGTCGTAAGTGGGTCGGACAGGAAAAGTAAATGTCGTCCGCGAACGCAGCAATTTTGTATGTATGGTTTTTATGTCAATGCCTCTAATTGTCTGGTTTCGAAGTCTTCTCAAAAATGGTTCCAGGTTAAAATAAAAATAGGGGGGACAAGGGGCAGCCCTGACGAGTACCGTTTGAAATGGAGAAGGCATCCGACAGGAGCCGTTCACACGACCCTTGCTGTTGGCTCGCATAAAGCGTTGAAATGTAATTCAGCATAGTCAGGGGTAGACCTATGGCCTTCAGGGTCGCCTGCATAAAATCCCACGCCACCCTGTCGAATGCCTTCTCCGCGTCAAGTGATAGGAAAAATCCCGGGGATTTGTTGGAGGAGAGCCAATGTGGACATTAAGGGCTTTAAGGGTATTATCCCTCGCTTCTCTACCTGGAACGAAACCCACCTGGTCCAGACTTACAAGATTTGGATATAGGGTAGAAGTCTGTTTGCAATTGCTTTGGCAAACCACTTTAAGTCCGTGTTGAGTAAAGAAATGGGTCTATAATTGGTCACTACTGAGGGGTCTTTGTCAGGTTTTGGTATTACTACTATGTGTGCAGTCAATAAGTCTCGTGGAGGAACCGTGCGATCGGCAAAGGAGTTGAAAGCAGAGAGAAAGAATGGTGTAAGAGTCTTCGCAAACGATTTGTAGTACCCTGTCGTAAGACCGTCCGGCCCCGGGCTTTTGCCCGGTTTCATTTGTTTCAGGGCTAATTCCACCTCCCTTTCGTTAAGGGGTCTGTCTAGCTCAAGTATAGCCTCCTCCGACAATCGGGTAGGGCCAAATTCCCTCAAAAACTCCTCCATCATTCCTCGTCTCGCGACTTGTGTAGTAGGCGAGTCAGGGGGGGTAAGTTATAAGGTTAGTGTAATAATTAACAAACTGCTTAGCTATGTCGGGAGAAGAAAGCATTTCTGACCTCGTTCGTTCAGTCAGGGAATGAACGGTCGTTGTGGCTTTTTTAGATTGTAAGGTCCGCGCGAGCATTCTGCTAGCCTTGTTCCCAAATTCATAAAACGTTCTTTTAGCCAGATGAATTTTCGTCTAACTGTTTTCCTACAATCTCCAGGAGTTCAGCTCGCGCCTGGATTAGATCCTGCAATGTCTTTAGGGCAAGCGTGTGTTTATGGGCCCTCCAGTCTCCGGATCCTCTCCAGGAGTTCTGTATGCTGTTTCCGCCTTTCCTTATTACGTTAGCGGCGCAGCAATTAAAATACCCCAATCACACACTTGTGGGCCTCCCAATTAATAATGGGGCCGTGTCATCTGTTTTGTTTTCCTGAAAGAAAAGCTTAAGGCGAGACTCCAAGTCTGCGGTTATGGAAGGGACAGTGAGTAATGATGGGTCTAATTCCAAACGTTGATCTCGGGCGTACTCCGTGAAGGACAACGTGATCGAGACCGGGCTATGGTCCGAAAGGACCATGGGGTCAATGGAAGCACTTTTTAGCATGGGATCTTCTTGTGTAATAAATAGGTAGTCTAACCTGGAGTATCTGTTGTGAGGTGAAGAATAAAAGGTGTAATCTCTACCTGCAGGATTTAGGGTACGCCAGGTGTCGTGTAGGAGGAGATCTTGAAGGTGTGTTTTAATGCGCCTTAGGCTGTATACGGTAGGGACGAAGTACCCGTAGACGTGTCCTGAGTGGGTTGAGCGGTGTATTGAGGTCCCCTCCAATACCAAAATGCCGTTCTTAAAAGAGGCCAACATTCCCGAAACTTTATTAAAAAACGCCACCTGTCGAGAATTAGGGACGTAGATGTTAGCAAGAGTAATGGGTCGATTGAGATAAGTGCCTTTGAGAAACAGTATCTCCCTCCGGGTCCGCCATAACCTCAGAAAGTTGGAAAGGGCAGCGTTTAGCTATCAGCACAGAGACCCCCTTGGATTTGCTACTCGGGTTAGGTGCATGGTAAACCGTGGGGAAATATGATTAGATAGCTTAGGCGTAGCGTCGGTTCTAAAATGAGTCTCTTGCACGAAGACAATGTCAGCCTTAGCCCGGTGCATATCTAACAGGAGGTGGGAACGCTTTTCAGGATGTTGAGGCCTTGCGCGTTCAAAGATACAATCTTAAGCATATGGCCCTCCGTGGGCATTACAGTATCAGACATTATGACAGGGTTGGTTCGATCACCGTGGGAAAGAAGGCGTAACCATAGAGCTGCGATAGGGGGATCAGACCGTAAGGGTCCTTAAGGATCTGTAACAGGGGATGGGTCTAGGGGAAAGGGTTCCGGTCACGTACACAAACCCACTCCTGCGTCAGGAGATAGGCCCGTGGAGAAAAAGAAAAAAAAAAAAAAAAAAAACAGAGGGACCGGAATCAATCAGTGGTCAAAAACGTAACACAGACCACCGTGAGGGGTTGGTGTGTCTTTGGGAAGACTTTAAAACAGAGGGAGTGAATACAGCAAAACCCTCCATCTCTACCAAAGCCCAAACTGGAGCAAAATGCAAGCAGGCGGGGCGCGTCCGTTCGCAAGAGGCGTAACGAGGTCTTCCCAGAACGCCAATGCGGAGGGATGGGCGTCGTGTATGTGGAATAAAGATATTTGGAATATTCAATTCTATTTAAACATCAACTCATAACTCAGGCAAAAGCCATCTCACGGGATCCTCAACTTAGGATGTGACCCGAGTGATGCTATAAAATAGCGGTAGAAAGCTGTGGCATACTTCAAGCCTGCACTACATGGAATCACTCAGCCTTGAGGTGGAAAGGAGGGGGAGGTTACAGGGGAGGCTCCACGATGAAGTGCGCTCAGGGAAGACAATATCTGTTAATGCCTGGAATCTTCCTGAGACATCTGGGGGCCCCTAAATGATAGGGTGGTTCTATAACCTGTTGGCGGGGCTATAGCCGAAGGCCGAACCATTATTTCTCCCATGAAGGTGGCCTGTCCGTGTATAATCTATCATGTGGCAGGGATCGGGGTGTAGCCATAGATCACCTCATGTTATCGTATTCACGTGTAAAAGACACCGTTTCCCAACCCAAACTATAACCGTACATGCATAGATTAACATCCCAAGTATCAAGAATAAAATTATATTAATCGGTACATTACAGGACTCTTCCGGCAAAAGACAAGTACATGATGCCTGATGTGTTCTGGTTGAGCAACGTGACGGGGAAAAACACAATCTGATAGTTTCTCAGTTCCGGGGAGCAGGTGCGCCGTTCGTTGTCACAAGTCATTTACCAGGGACCCATGGATATCCAGTAACCAGCGGAACAGACATCAGACAGAAGATGTTCCCCGAGCAGGAGGACCGAGGGGTGTCAGCCACAGGGAATAGGCAGTGGAGGTGTCAGTGAGGTGCATGTCTGGGGTAGAGGGGGTTGCAGTACTGACGGGAAAGCGTGTCCAATGTTCCAGAAGTTCAGACCAGGAAGAGTAGCATACTGACTCAGTTTCTCACGTAGGCAAACTTGACCGGTACGAAGCATCAGGGTCACATCCAAGCGGTGGAGATCCTTCTAGCGATCACGGCGGGCTCTGCGCGGCATCGGAGCCGCTGACGGGCTGGCAGATGGTGGACAACCGCGGGCGGTGGGGTCTAGGTCCGATGGGGAGGGAGACCTTCTCCTGCGATATCTGGTATCCTGGGCTTCCATTGGCTCTTCTTCCAAGTTGCGGCGGGAGAGCTCAGGGACTTGAAACTCCGCGTACCAGTCTGGCAAGGGTACTAGCGGCAGGTCCAAGTGCTTGCAAAAGGCTTCCAATTCCTCGGGTACTCTCAGGAGGGCCGACCGGCCTTGTGGGTGGCCGATAATCCGAAGGGGAATTTCCAGCGATAGCGTATCCCCCTTTGTCTCAGAGCATCCAGGAGGGGACGGAGATCCCTACGTTTTTGAGAGTGATGGCCGAGAGATCCTGGTAGATTTGAATCTGGTGGCCATCGAAATCTAAACGCTCACTCTCCCGGGCTTTCTTTAGAACCATCTCCTTTATGACATAATCGTTGATAAAACAGATAAATCCCTCGGGGGATCAGTATCTTTGCCCCGTGGACGGAGAGCCCTGTGGATGCGCTCCATAGCAATCCCCGTATCTGGTGGTCTGTTAAGGAGACGGTTAAAAATGCTCGTGATTGCTGGCGTAATCTGGTCTGCCTCAACGGTTTCAGGGAGCCCCCTGATTCTCAAATTGTGCCTCCGACCCCTGTTGTCGAGTTCCTCGACATGGCGTTGCATGTCACGGAGCTGTAGGGTGTGGGAGTCCAGTTTATGTGCGACTCTTTTGATGGCCGTGTGTTGAACCATCGTCGCGTTCTCCACTTTCTGGACTCTTCCCGCTATGGCCTGGAGTTCCTGACGTAGGTCCGAAATCGCCGCGGATAACGTATCCTTAATATCCACGCCCGGAGATTGGATACTCAACGGGGATGTTGTGGTAAGTGTCTCCCCCGATGGGAGCTGGGGTCGTCGGGGTAAGCAGGATCTCACATTGTGCTGAGGAGATGAAGAGGCGGGAAGCGGGGCCGCCATGACAGACCTCTGTGCTCTGAAGAGCTCCGGGATAGTCTGATTAGTACCGGAGATGTCTCTCGGTGATCTTGAACGGGACGCTGAGCTTCCACGGGAAGACGTCCCCAATGTGAGCCAAAAGAACAGTGGAATTCCCGCAATTAAGCGAAGGTAGGGCTGAGGTGAGACGGAGCTCTCGGTTAGGCAGCCATCTTCCTTCAAGGCAAACCACGCCCCCCCCAAAATGTTCTTAATAGCTCTGAGCAAGATCAGTGAGGAGGAAAAGGATATTCAATCAGCAGCATAACAGGACAGTCACTCAGCATCAGTCTTGACCACTGGGCACTTAAAGGCCCTTTCCTAACCATATAAATTTTCAGCTTTCCGTGCTCTCACAATTTGAATGACAATTACTGAGTCATACAACATTGTACCCGTCTGAAATTTGTGTCCTTTTTTTTCACACAAATAGAGCTTTCTTTTGGTGGTATTTGATCACCTCTGCGGTTTTTATTTTTTGCGCTATAAATGAAAAAAGACTGAAAATTCTGTAAAAATAAAAAAAATTCTAGTTTAGGTCATATTAGCGGGTTATTTCTCACACACAGCATATGCACACTACAAATGACACCCCAAAACACATTATGCTATTCCTCCCGAGTATGGCGATACCAAACATGTAAGACTTTTACACAGCGTGGCCACAAAGAGAGGGCCAACCTGCAGGGAACACCATCAGGTGTTCTGGAGCACCCAGGCCAATTCTGAGATTTCTCTCCTACATGTAAAAATCATCATGTACTTGCTAAAAAATTACATTGAACCCCCAACCATTCTATATGCTTTTTTTTTTTTTTAAGACCCTAGAGAATACAATGGCGGTTGTTGCAACTTTTTATCTTGCACAGTGTTTTCGCAGCAATTTTTTGAAGGCGTGTTTTTAAAAAAAAAAAGGTTTGTGCTTTAAAAAAAAATAATCAGTAAAGTGAGCCCAATGTTTTTGCATAGTATGAAAGATGAAGTTACGCTGAGTAAACAGATACCTAACATGTCACCCTTCAAAATTGCACACGCTCGTGGAATTGCGCCAAACTTCGCTACTTACAAATCCCCATAGGTGACGTATTGCAAGGTATTGGAGTATTGGGGTGTTGTGGAGTATTGAGGTTATTGCAGATTAAGGGGGTATTGCACAATATGGGGTATTGCAGACTGTGGGGGGTATTGCAGAGTGTGGGGGGTATTGCAGAGTCTGTGGGGGGTATTGCAGAGTGGGGGGGTATTGCAGAGTGTAGGGGGTATTGCAGACAGTATGGGGGGGGGTATTGCAGAGTGTGGTGGGGTATTGTAGAGTGTAGGGGTATTGCAGACAGTATGGGGGGGGTATTGCAGAGGGTGGTGGGGTATTGTAGAGTGTAGGGGGGATTGCAGACAGTATGGGGGGGGATTGCAGAAGAGTGTGGGGGGTGTAAGGGGGGGGTCGAATTGTCGGGGGGGGTTTGAGGGTGGGGGGCGGGTGGGGGTATTGCAGACAGTATGGGGGGTATTGCAGAGTATGGGGGGTAATATTGCAGAGTATGGGATGTAATATTGCAGAGTATTGCACAGGGAGGGATGGCTGGATCTGTGACTGCATTTGTCACAGATCCAGCCCACAGTGCTGGATCATTACACGAGACCCAGTGGCGATCCTTACCTCCCTGGGGCCCCAAGCAAAATGACATGGCACATTAAAAATGAGACGCGGGGGGCGCTGACGACAGTGACAGGTCACATTAAAGAAAGTTGCGAAGCAGGGGGAGGGGGTGTTCTGCTTTCGGAAATGACTCAGCCAGCGAGTTTAGAAGCGGGGTGAGGGGGCGAAAATGACTTCTTACCAGGCAGGGGGGTCTAGTACTTTGGGGGCCCTTCGCATCTTTGCGGGGCCCTAAGCGGCTTGCATATTGAGCCTATAGTGAGGATTGGCCCTGACAAGACCCTTTTTCCCTATATACTTTGAACAGCAGTATACAGGCGGTGCAAACAAGACAAGGACTGTAGGTTTCCTAAGTAGAATCAGAACCATGTCATACTTTGCTCCTGCATATTGCACAATTTCCTAAAGAGACCCTCAACAAACTACATGACTCTTGTGCCTGATGAGGCCACAGATGTTCCAGTGGTGGTGGGCCGTGATACTGTCCATACAGGCTTTGCCCCCAAAAGTGCACGTGCTGTGTGGCAACAATATTATTTTAGGGGTGGGGGGGAGGGGGGGGCATTACAATGCCAGATCTTGGCTCAATAAATTATTTTTTTGGGGAAGTAAAATTACAGAGAAAATGGGGGGTTGTCATCCGTGGCCTCCTTTTAACAAATACTGTGAAGAACTCCTGTTCTATGAAGGCCTCCATTATTTCGTCAAAATTTTGCCAAAAACAATAATGTCAGTCAAGCCTTAGCTTTCTCCCCATATCTAACCCACAAACTCATCCACTGATCATAAAGTCCAAAACTCAATTTTCGTATCGTCGTTCTGCACGATCGTTTCCACGACATATTATACTGACGGCGAACTACGTAACTCACGCAATATCCCCTGCGCATGCAGGAAGCTCCGCGTGTATCCCCCCTATGACGATCGTTGTAGCAATTGTCACGCCCCTTTTCGGTCGGTCACTGCAATTCACTGAAGGCATTATGGAGGAGAATCAGAGAGAGGAGGCTGCAACCTCAAGTGTGGAGAGAGGCCAGGCACACCCCAGGAGGAGCAGAAAAGCAGACACCAGTCTCAGGTTTGCGGACCTGGTGTAGATGGTTTCCATTATGGAGGAATACGATTATGATGGCCAACTAGGGCCTTACCCCAATCCGAAGAGGCTAAAAGGGAAGATTTTGGACAAGGTGCGGAGGACTCTGTATGATAAATTCGGGGTGCGGATGTCGAGGGTTCAGTTAAGTACCAAGTGGTCGGACCTTAAAAGGAGAAATGCAGAGGAGTTGGAGACAATTAAAAAATACCTCATAAGACGTAAGTAATTTTCATGTGTACTCTGAGTATTTATTTTTATTATTTTGCGGCATTTGTGGTATTTATTTCAGGTTCTGTATATATACGGTTCAAAAATAGATGTTTCAAGGTTCATGTTTGTGGGCCTAATATTTGGTTGGTCATTCCATTTAAAGGGGAGTTCCACCCACAATTTCACTTTTTAAATATAAATACCCCTGTAATAAACAAGCTTAATGTATTCTAGTAAAGTTAGTCTGTAAACTAAGGTCCGTTCTGTTAGGTTGTTACAGCATTTAGATAATTTAAAATCTAGAAATAGACCATGCCCATCTTAAGTGTGGGCATCATGAAGCCAGACTGTATGACTTCCTGGATTTCAGCTTTGCATATCTCGCACATGCTCAGTGCTGCACAAGCAATGTAATAGGTTTCAGTCAGGTTTGCAAGGACTACTGGGAAACATGATGCCTATCCCAGAAACCCTTGCAAATAGCCTTGTGACTTAATAGCCTAGGCCAGGCATGTCCAAAGTCAGGCCCGGGGGCCAAATGCGGCCCCCCTGTTGATTTAATATGGCCCCCCTGGGGATTTGGATGTATATATTGTTTGTGGCCCCCAGGGCCACAAAAGATATATACTGTATTTATTGGCGCAGCCTTGGAGGGGACAGGGAGGGGGCAGGACGAGCGCCGTCTGATTACATGAAGAGAATCTCCTGTTTACTCAGCAGCATCTGTATTGTAAGTCCCGTCTGCTGGGATGCCATTGGACGACTGTTCTGTCTATTAAAGAGGCCACAGGATAAACAAGGCATTCTCCTGTTTGTAATCTGTTTGCACTCGTCCCGCCCCTCCCTCTGCCCTCCGAGGCTGCAGATGGGCATCGTTCAGGCTGCACTGATGGCAATGGTAAGGCTGCATTTATGGCACATGTGAGGCTGCATTTATGGCACATGTGAGGCTGCATTGGTTGCAATGGTAAGGCTGCATTCATGGCAATTGTAAGGCTGCATTCATGGCAATGGTGAGGCTGCATACATGGCAATGGTGAGGCTGTGAGTGTTATACGCCGATAAATACGGTATATCCAAATAACACGCCCAAGCTCATCCTTAGTCCTAAGCAGCGCTCTGGGATTCGTTGGGGCCACAAATAAAATATATACAGTAGATCCAAATAACACGCCCAAGCTCATCTCTTCACCACACACAGCCACAAAGGCAAGAGAATTCTTGTTGGGCCGTGTATTAGTGCTCAGACGAACACACTCAGGCAGAATTTTAATGGTTCAAAGAATGTCAGGCAAAATAGTCGGCCCTTCACGCATGTTCACTTAATCAAATCTGGCCCTCTTTGAAAAAAGTTTGGACACCCCTGGCCTAGGCTAATAAGGACGAGTAAGTAATGAAGGATTACAAAATAAAGGTATTTACAAGCAACAAATTAAATAAAAAATGTCCATTATGAACACTATGAGATTAGGGCATGCAGCACAGACAAACATAAAAAAATGGGTGGAACTCCACTTTAAGTTCTTTTTATGTGACAACAATTTTTTATTGAATGTACAGTTGTATTCAAAATTATTCAACCCCCACCAAAATTGATTGTTTTGCCCAGTTTGACACTGATTTTGATCATCCTGTCATCCTGCTTACAATTAAATCAAAGAGGCACGTGTAGGTCAGACAAATATAACATAACATTTATAATGAAATAACCACAAATGTCTTTTCTGTGCTCACATCATAATCAGTTTTATCCAACCCCCAATTGACATTCAATCTTAGTACTTAGTACAACATCCTTTTACAGTTATAACAGCTTTTAAACTTGAAGCATAGCTTGACACAAGTGTCTTGCAGCGATCTACGGGTATCTTCGCCCATTCGTCATGGGCAAAAGCCTCCAGCTCAGTCACATTCTTAGGCTTGCGCACTGCAACTGCTTTCTTTAAGTCCCACCAGAGGTTCTCAATCGGATTTAAGTCTGGTGACTGCGATGGCCACTCCAAAATATTCCAGCCTTTAATCTGCAACCATGCTCTAGTGGACTTGGAGGTATGCTTGGGATCATTGTCCTGTTGAAAGGTCCAACGTCTCCCAAGCCTCAGGTTTGTGACGGACTGCATCACATTGTTATCCACTATCTCCTGTTACTGAAGAGAATTCCAAAACAGCCCCAAAGCATGATTGACCCCCCGCCATGCTTCACAGTAGGCAAGGTGTTCTTTTCATCATAGGCCTTGTTCTTCCTCCTCCAAACATAGCATTCATCAATGGGCCCAAACACTTCTAATTTTGTTTCATCAGTCCAGAGAACACAATCCCCAAACTTCTGTGGTTTGTCCACATGATATTTGCATACTGCAGTTCAATCTTCTTATTCTTTGGAGACAGCAAGGGGGTGCGCCTGGGAGTTCTGGCATGGAGGCCTTCATTATGCAGTGCAAGCCATATTGTCTAAGCAGAAACTTCAGTACCCACATCTGACAAATCTTTTCTCAGTTCCTCAGCTGTCACAAGGGGACTTTTTTCCACTCTACGCTTCAGGTTGTGCACAGCTGTCGAAATCAGGATTTTCTTTCTGCCACGACCAGGTAGCGTTTCAACAGTGCCCTTTGCCTTTAATTTGCGAATGATGCTTCTTATGGTGTCTCTTGGTATGTTTTTTTTTTTGAAAAATATTTTTATTGAAGAATTTTCAAACACAAGACATAGTACAGTTAGACAATACAAGACATGGACAGCTCAACGTCATACAATTCTTCATGAGATGCAGCTGATACATCAGAAAGACAGTAACCCTTGCAAACTAGACATGGTAACATACTGAGGTTCGTATCAACCGACATATTCAAGGAAGGAGGTGGTTAGGGGAAAGTCTCATCCACCAAAAAAAAAGAAAAAAAGAATGAAAGAATGTCTTAGCCAGCAGTCTCTGGCTCCTCCACCCAGACCCGCCATATCTTTTCATATTTGCGGACATCCGCGGTTGGCATATGTGTCTTTATATAGGGGAAGGCTGGTGTTTACCAGGCGCCGCCACTGTACCAGGGATGGGGGTGAGGGTTTTTTCCAATGCATGGCCACATTTTTACTGGCATAAAAGAGCAGTACGCTCACTAGTGTGCGTTTGGCTGAGGTTCGGACAACGTTGTCTATGATGCCCAGAAGGCATACCTCCATAGTCAAGGGCAAGTGAGTCCCAGCAATTTTGTTGGTCAGTTCCAACACCGCCTCCCAATAATGCACCACCTCTGGGCACTGCCAGAAAATATGTGAAAAATCGCCTGGGGAGGTGCCACAGCGCCAGCACTCCTGTGAGTGTGTGGGGTTCATTTTGTGCAGCCTGTGGGGGGTAAAGTATGCCCTATGCACTATTTTGTATTGCACTAGCCTGTCACGAACTGACACCAACGTGGAGAAGGGAAGGTCCCAAATGTCATCCCAGTCGTCTGTATCTAATGTGGGAATGTCCGTTTGCCACCTGGCTCGCAGCCCATCAAGGGGAGGGAGGGACACAAAGAGTAGGAAGGAGTATACGTGCGAGGTGGGCTTCACACCACAATCAAATCTAAGTGTCCTCTCCAACTCCGACTGGGCCACGATACAGGAGGACAAAGGGAACTGCGCTGAGAAAGCGTGTGATAGTTGTAAGTAACGAAAACGATAGTGAGAGGGCAGATTAAATTCAGATGAAAGCTCGGCAAAGGTTTTCAGCGCGTTCTGCGAAACAATATGTGATATCAGTTTCACGCCGTGCTTTGACCACGCAAGGGGATCTAACAGTCTGTAAAAATGGTCCAAGGTAGGGTTTTTCCAGATCGGGGCATTGGGTGAAATTTCAGTGGGCTTACATTTTTCAATGGCCAGGCCGGTTCGCCACGCCCGCAGGGTGGTGGTCATAGAGGGGGTCAGAGAGTAAGGTGCGCGGGGGCCCCTGAAAAGCAAAAGCTGAAGGGCCTCCATCGAGCCAACCACCGATGCCTCAAGAGCAGTGGAGGTATTTGTACCATCCGGCTTCAGCCACCAGGCCGCCGTTACCAGCTGGGCGGCGAGGTAGTACTTGTGGCAGTCAGGAAATGCCATCCCACCCTGCGTTCGTGGCCTCATTAAGGTAGATAATTTATACCTCGGTGAAGAGGTCCCCCAGATAAAGGAGGAAAAAAGCCGATTTAATCTAGTAAAAAAGGACTTAGGCACCCACTGCGGCGAGTGGCGGAAGAGGTAGAGAAGCCTGGGGACTATTTTCATTTTGAGAAGATTCACCCTCCCCCATACCGACAAAGGAAGGTGACCCCATGCCTTAAATTTGGACTGGGCGTCTACCAAAACAGGGGAAAGATTAAGGGGGATAAAGTCAGAGGCCGAGGTAGAAACCTGTACTCCCAAGTATTTAAACGTGTCTACCCAGCATAGGGAGTTGTCCTGAGGGGAGGTAGATCTGGCAGCCTGGTCTATTGGGAAAAGGAGGGATTTGGACCAGTTCACTCTGAGTCCAGTGACCAGGGCGAACGTGTTCAGTACAGATAGAGCACCCTGCAGGGAGGGGCCAGCGTCATTTAGGAAAAGCAACATGTCATCAGCGTATAAGGCCACCCTCTCCTCCAGCAGACCCACCCTAAGTCCCTTAATGTGACAAGATGTGCGTAATGCCTCTGCTACTGGTTCGATGGCAAGGGCGAATAAAGCCGGGGAAAGAGGGCAGCCCTGCCTAGTGCCACGGGAAAGCTGAAAGGGGACGGAAACACCACCGCCCAGGCGTACCGACGAAGTAGGGGCCCTGTAGATTACCTGTAACCAAGTTATAAAGAGTAATGGAAATCCCATCCGGCGCAGAGTCTCCCACAGGAAAGGCCACTCGACCGTGTCAAAGGCCTTTTCTACATCTAACGAGGCCACAGTCCTTGTTCCGGTATTAATGTGTCGGGTATGAATGTTAGTGAAGAGCCTCCGGAGATTAACGTCCGTAGACCTTCTGGGCATAAACCCCGTCTGGTCAGAGTCTATTACCGTGGGCAACATGGGGTATAACCGCAGGGCTAACAACTTGGTGAGTACTTTAAAGTCAGTGTTCAGTAGTGCAATAGGGCGGTAGGAGCCACAGGAAGTGGGGTCTTTGGGAGGCTTGTATATCAGTGTCAGGTGGGCATGGTACATAGAGACTGGGAGATTGCCATCAGCCAAACACGTGGTGTAGAGCTGAGCCAACAGGGGCGCCAGTAGGCTGGCATGGGCCCTATAGAAGTCTAGGGGAAGCCCATCCGGTCCGGGCGCCTTGCCCGGCGGAAAGGACTGGATGGCATTCTGGACCTCGAGAGCTGTAAATGGTTGTGTCAGGGCCTCCCTCTCCTGGTCGGAGAGCCAGCCCAGCGCCAAAGGATCTAGTAGGTCATTTAGCGTCTCGGGCCGGAAGTCCGCCGGCAGCCCAGACGAGTAGAGAGTTCCATAAAAGTCCCTAAAGGTCTGCAGTATGTCTTGAGGGGAGGACACAGTCCCCCCTCCTGGGGTCTGGGGGAGAGATATAGTCGTGAGAGGCTGATCATGTTGAGCCAACATGGCCAGAAATCGTCCATTTCTGTCACCCTGTTCGAAGGCCCTCTGCCTGCCCTGTGCATTTCCAGACGAGTGGCCTCGGCCACGTGGAGGTGTAAGTCACGCTGGGCCGCCATCATCAGCTCAAAGTGATCCGATGAGGGGTCAGCATTGTATGTTGCAGTGCGGTCTCTAACCATTTGTTCTAAATCGCTCAGCTGTGCCGAAAGCTGTTTTTTGACACTGGCTATAGAGGAGATGTACTGCCCCCTTGTAAATGCCTTAAAGGTATCCCAGACTACGGCCGGGGGGGCCGTATCAGCATTTCTCTCCAGAATTCAGTCAGTAGGGGGGGTACAGTAGCGGCCACGTCTGGATGATTCACCCATTGCACGCCCAGTCTCCAAAGAGCGGCACAACGCGAGGCCGGAGAGCGGAGCACCACCAACAGCGGGCTATGATCCGACAGACCGCTGGGAAGATAGTCCGCCTCCAACACATCCGCTAACAGTGCGGGATTGGAGAAGGCCAAATCTATCCGGGACGCGGTCTTGTAGGAAGCAGAGTAGCAGGAATATGCACGTACATCCGGGGGGTGCTTCCACCTCCAGACCTCCTCCAAACCCACCGCCTGAGCCCAGGCCAGTAGGTCGGAGGACCGGGACTTCGGCGGGGTAGGTCTGTCTAGTTCTTGGGACAAGATGGCATTAAAGTCCCCCATCACCATAATCTTCCCCGGACAGAATGGCGCAATCTTATTCAACACATCATATAATAGTGCTGAAGAAAAGGGAGGGGGAATATATAAATTGACAACAATGTACCTCTGTGACCATAATGTAAAAACAAGTACCACATATTTACCCAGGGGGTCCGTGCGGACTTCTTCAATTACACAGGGAAAATTCTTATGGATAAGGATTGTCACCCCCCTGGCATAGGTGGAATATGTAGCATGTATCGCTCGCTGGACCCAGGGTTTTTTAAGGGTCAGGATCTTGCTGCCCATGAGGTGAGTCTCCTGGAGTAAGATTAGTTGTGCTGGGCGGGACTTCAAGTACTGAAAAAGGGTGGCTCTTTTAAACTTGGAGTTAAGACCCCTGACATTCCAAGACAGGATAGAGAATGAGTCAGGCGGGCGGTCAGCCATCTGGCCGAGGGGGTGGGGGGAGGACAGGATAGAAATATAGGAGCACCCCGAGACACCTCAGGAACAGCAAGACCTCGAGTACATCACAAATCATGTCAATAAAACCTGTGCAGGGCACCATCTTTACAGAGCAAAAGACATTGAGCATAACATACACATTTAACACAAAAAACAACAACAAACTTCCCAGGCACCGGGTGCCTATCCGACTATGTCCCATCCCTCCAGCAACTGCCTGAGGGGTGGGAATAGTTTTCCCCCAAACTAGAACAGTCAAAAACATAGGGTGTAAATGAGCCCTCAAACTCAGCCCTACACGGCATCCGCGAGGCTGCCCTCTCACGGCTGAGGCCTGCGGTCAATGTTCATGGACACAATGCCCAAGTGGGATAGGGCACACGAAAAAACAAAAAAAAAATAGGACAAAAAATAAATTCAGAACAAAAAATAAGAATCAGCATAGAACACAAGTGCAGGGGGGGGGGGGGGTTGACGGCCTCCGCGCGTCGCAGTTCTTGGACTTCTGAGCGATGCGCCTCCATGTCGGCGCGCTGAGCTACCAACTCTATATAGTAGTATGGGCAGATTCCCTGCCTGGGCAGGGTATAGGGGCCAAGGCTCGGGGGGTAACGACACTCGGAGTGAAATGCCACGGTGAGGGAGCAAAGTCAGCACATCAGAAGGAAAAAAGATAAATAAATTTAAAAAAAAAGGGAAGCAAATAAAGTGTATGTGTTTATAAAACAAGAGGGGTATTGGCAACCGGATCCCAGTCCACAATGTAGAGTGAAAACTTTTGGGGGACACAAAAGCAGTTGTCTCCCCGCAGCAGCAGGATCAGGGACCAAGGGCAACATCAGCCAGCAGAGAACGGATGGTGGTGGCACAGTGGAAAGAGGGAGAACCACAGAACAGGACATCAGGTGAGGAAGGGGAGAAACCGACCATCATCGAGATCCCAGAGGCCATATTCTGTTACCACAAACCAAGGATAAGTCCCCACCACAGTGAGGGGGGGGATGGGGGAAGGGGTGACCCAGGGAAAAAGCAGAAACTAGCCGCCATACTTGCCACGAGGTATATTTCATCCGCGGGCCTCAAGCCACGACATAGCCGCGTCCGGGTCCATGAAAAAGCGCGTGCGATCCCCATCTATCACCCGCAGCTTGCTAGGGTACAGCAGGCTGAATTTAAGGCCTTGGTCTCGCAGACTTCTCCGTACCTCTGTGAAGGAGCAACGCTGGCGTTGCACCTCGGGAGAGTAGTCCGGGAACAGCATGATCCTGGCTCCCTCATACATCAGATCCCTCTTTTCTCTGGCAGCCGCCAGGATGCGATCTCTGTCCCGGTAGTTCAATAGGCGAAGCAGGAAAGGCCGCGGAGGGGCCCCTGGAACCGGAGGCTTAGGAGGAACCCTGTGTGCCCGCTCGACCACAAACGTGGGAGGCATAGCTGGTAGGCCTAGCAGGGAGATGAGGAAGGTTTCTGTGAATTCCGCAGGCTTGGGCCCTTCCGCCCGCTCCGGGAGGCCCAGGACCCTGATGTTGTTTCTCCTGAGCCTATTCTCCGTGTCGATGGATTTCTCCTGCAGGGCTCTAACCTGCATCTGCAGGGCATGGAGATCCCTGGAGTCGGCCCTTGTAGAGTCCTCAAGCTGAGAGATGCGGCCCTCCGCCTCCACGAACCGGGCCCTAAATTTGTCCATGTCATGTCTGATGAGGCTGACATCCGCCACTAGATGGTCAATCTTCACCATCACGGAGTCCCGGCCCTCCTTGATGGCTGCCAGGAGTTCAGCATGAGAGGCGGCATGGGATGCCGATGGATTAGGCAGGGGTGGAAAGTCGACGGACATCTCCAGGGCTGCGAGCCTCGTGGGCAAGATGGCCGCCTCGGCCTGGGCTCCAGGCGTCGAGGACGAACGGAGCTTGCCCGGCGACAGCGGAGGGGCTCGCGGGGTACCGGGTGCCTTCTTCCACCCCAGGGTGCCTGCGAGACGGGTGTTGGATGCAGGAATCTGCGCTGGAAATCAGTCAGGATAAGGGTAAGAGCGGAGCTCAGCTAACGCACGTCTGCTTCCTTTCACATCCCGGCCACGCCCCCCCGTCTCTTGGTATGTTTAACATCTTTGCAATCTTCTTATAGCCATTGCCCTTCCTGTGAAGAGAAATCACCTCTTCTCTTGTCTTCCCGGACCATTTCCTTGACTTCACCATGTTTGTAACCACACTAGTAAATGTCTATAAGGAGCCGAGTATCAAAGTCATTTGAAAGCTGCCTGAATGGTGCTTATTAGGCTTTATTGCAGCTCCCTGACATCCATAGGTGTTTTCAATACATGAGAAGTAGTCTTTAAGGGCTTGAATAATTGTGTAAATGAAGAATTCACAAAATAAACATTTACTACTGTAATTGATGTCATTTTAGTTGCATATGGTCATTCTGAATACAATTACAAATGTACACTAAATTCACTTAAACACTTTACAGCATTGGGGGGGTTGAATAATTTTCAATACAACTGTAGATGTGTTATTAACTAGATTTAAATAATCCAACTCACGTCAATATACAGTATAAGGAGAGTATGCTGAGCGCAGAAGTTGATTACACATATGGACTCAGTAGCACAACGGTTGGCATGGCCGATCCGGCCTATAGTCTCACTATGCGAGCCGCTTAGGGCCCCTCAAAGCTGTGAAGGGCCCCCCAAATAACTAGAGGCCCAAACTGGTAAGAAGCCATTTTCGCACCCTCACCCCGCTTCTCAACTCGCTGGCTGCATGGGAGAAGAGGCAATAAGTCAGCAACCCTTCCTTCGCAATTTCATGTAAGATGTTTTTTCTTAAAGCAGAACACCCCCTCCCCCCATGTCTCAACTTTCTTTAATGTGACATGTCACTGTCGTCAGCGGCCCCCGCTTCTCTTTTTTCATGTGTTATGTCATTTTGCTTCTGGCCCCAGGGAGGTAATGATTGGCACTGAGTGTTGGCCACAAGAACAAACCAGTTAGGGTGTCACACAGAGGTGATCCAGTGTATACTTGTTTTTCCATGTAGGAAATGGATAAAATCCTGTGTTAAGCTTAGAAGGATTGCAAAAACAGAGAATTGTACCACACTTTTTAAAAATAATGATCAATATTCCTCTTTTAGGCCTCTAATCTTTTTGATTTATGTATCCCTTTTTTTTTACAATCTCATAGGGCAAATTGCATCTGCTGATGCTGAAGTGGACACGCCAGAGCCAAGACCCACACAAGACCCACCCCCGACGGTTGTGCAGGAATTGCAGAATACAAGCACAGCAGGTCAGTGTCCTACAGCACAGCTGCAGGTAATACATGTAGGCCTACATAATTTTAATACATGTGTTTTTTCCCAAATTTCAGGAGGTGTCGGAGGTGTTGGGGGCACAGTCGGCACCAACAGTGCCAATGTCCTTCTGGGGGAGATAAAGGAAACAATCTCCCAAATAGAGGAAAAAAAATCATTTTAGAAAATGTGCTAAAGGAAAGAAAAGATTTGGAACAAAAATTAAACAGACTGATAGATGATCTGGGGAGGGATTTGAATAAAACATAAAAAAAAAAAAAAAAAAAATCTTAAAAAATTAAAATAATATGGCTTGAACCCCCCCCCAAAAAAAATAAGATATATTTTGCATAAATATAAATAAAGACTTTATAAGTGTGAGATAATAAATATGTTTGGATACTGAACAATGTCTGGCTTCTTATTATATCTGTTATATCCTTGGTGTTGTGAGGGACACAAGACTCTGGTCTGGAACAATGGATGTTTATTTCAGTACAGGCTGTAGACTGTAAAATGCATCTCAGGACATTACAGGTTATCTGCTTCCTACATGTGGTCTCTCTAAGATGGCTACTATGCCCCTTGACCCTTGTCATCACTGCTGGGTGGAGCCAGCCTTAAAGTGCAAGTATATGTGGAACCCTTCAGGTATAACAATATAAATGCTGTCTAAAATAAGAAATCTATGTTTGTGGTGTTTACATTGACAATCATGAGTATTTAGTAAAGGGAAATAAACATGACACTATGATAACGTAGGAGAAAGCTAGAATGAACTCAAATGATAAAAGAATCCAACCAAGAAAATTACTGGAACAGGGCCATACAATTTTGGCCTTAGGCACTGGTGGCGGTGTCACAACACTGCAACCCCGCACAGATAATATAATTGGACCGCAGAAAAGAGCCACATGTAAAGTATTTCATTAAAAATTGTTATTAGATGCCCCTGTTACACAGGGGCAGAAAAATTAGGCCTTAGGCACAACACAACACTGCAACCCCTCCCAATATCTTTAATTTGTGCGCAACAAGGAGCCACGTGCAAAGTATTGCATCAAAAATTTGGATCAGACGCCCCTTTTTTCAAAGGGGCAGAAACATTAGGCCTTAGGCACAACACAACACTGCAACCCCTCCCAATATCTTTAATTTGTGTGCAACAAGGAGCCACGTGCAAAGTATTGCATCAAAAATTTGGATCAGATGCCCCTTTTTTCAAAGGGGCAGAAACATTAGGCCTTAGGCACAACACAACACTACAACCCCTCCCACTATCTTTAATTGGAGCACAACAAGGAGGGACGTGCAAAGTATTGCATCAAAAATTGTTATTAGGCGCCCCTGTTAAACAGGGGCAGAAAAATTAGGCCTTAGGCACTGGTGGCGGAGCCCAGAAATACAACATTTCTTTCTAGATATCAGGAAGAAAAGTGAGGAGGAGAAGGATATTCCATCAGCAGCATAACAGGACAGTCACTCAGCATACGCAGTCTCCAAGGGATCTGACATTTCAACAAAAAATGATTATTCAGTAACATCAGCATCAGGTGCTTGGTAGCTGGTGTTGATCCAAACCTGATTCATTTTGATGAAGGTCAGTCGATCAACAGAGTCGGTGGAGAGGCGCACCCTGTGATCGGTCACAAAGCCTCCAGCAGCACTGAATGTGCGTTCTGAAAGAACACTGGATGCAGGGCAAGCCAGTAGCTCAATTGCGTACTGTGCAAGCTCTGGCCAGTGATCCATCCTCAAGACCCAGTAAGCCAGAGGATTTTCGGTGGGGAAGGTGTCCAAGTCGGATCTTGCCCCTAGGTATTCCGGGACCATGTAAACCAGACGCTGGCGATGGTTGCTGGAACCGGTCAGACCTTGGGGCTGCGGACTAAAAAATTGTTTGAACGCATCGGTCAGACGGCCACCTTCTCCACCGCTCCATCTCTGACTCACCGAAGCCTCAGCAAGACGTTGTCCAGGGCCAGGTTTTGGTAATCCCCCCGGTTCTGGGAACGCATTGCACAGAGCCTTCTGCAAGGCCTCCCGCAGAAGTTTCATCTTCTGCTCCCTCTGCGATGGCAAAATAAGGTCCGCTACCTTACTCTTGTAACGTGGATCAAGGAGAGTTGCCAGCCAGTAATGATCCCTCTCCTTGATAGCACGTACACAAGGATCCTTACGCAGGCTTTGCAGGATCAGGGAGGCCATGCAGCGTAGGTTTGCAGAGGCATTCGGGGCACAGTCCTCTGGGTCACTGAGGACGACAGGATCCGCAGCCACCTCATCCCAGCCACGTAAAACTCCACGTGTTCCTTGGGACTGTAAATGATCCCTTGAAGACTGCTGCTGTTGAAGCTGAGTGCTAGGCTCCATGCTGCTGATACAATCCTCCTCCTCCTCCTCCTCATCCTCCTCCTCCTCTTCCTGTGTTCCAGGTGGGCAAGCAGGAACAGTGTCTGGATAAAGGGGGCCTTGAGAGGTCAGGAAGTCATCCTCTTCCTCCCTCTGTTCTGCCTCAAGGGCCCTGTCCATTATTCCACGTAGGGTGTGCTCCAACATGTGAATAAGCTGGACAGTCTCACTGATGCATGCACTGTCACAGCTCACCATCCTCGTGGCCTCCTCAAATGGTGACAGGACAGTGCATGCATCCCTGATCAAGGCCCACTGGCGTGGTGAAAAAAACCCTAGCTCCCCTGAGCCAGTTCTGCTGCCATATTGGCACAGGTACTCATTGATGGCCCTCTGCTGCGTGTGCAGCCGCTGCAGCATGGCCAACGTAGAGTTCCATCTGGTGGGCATGTCACAGATAAGGCGGTTCTTGGGTAGGTTGTATTCCCTTTGGAGGTCTGTCAGCCGAGCAGTGGCATTGTATGACCTTCGGAAATGCACACAGACTTTCCTGGCCTGCTTCAGAACATCCTGTAAGCCCCTGGGTACCTGCCCAAGAACCGCTGCACCACCAAATTGAGAACATGCGCAAAACAGGGAACATGGGTGTGTTTTCCCTGTCGCAGGGCAGAGACCTCCTGCCATTATCGCTGACCACCATTCCAGGCTTCAGCTGGCGTGGCGTCAACCACCTCTGAGCCTGGCCCTGCAGAGCTCAAAGAACCTCTTCCCCAGTGTGGCTCCTGTCTCCCAAGCACACCAGCTCGAGCTCTGCATGGCATCTCTTGGGCTGCATTCCTGCGTAGCCCCTCGTACGCCTACGGAGCACGGCTGGTTCTGAGGAAACATCACCACAGGAAGAGGCCACAGAGGAAGAAGAAGAAGAGGAGGGGGTGGAGGAGAGAGGTGTGCCACAAGCAGTAGTAGTGTTTTGGAGGCGTGGTGGCGGAACAACCTCCAAAACTACTGTACCTTGCCCTGCGTCCTTCCCAGCTGCCAGCAGAGTCACCCAATGGGCCGTAAAAGACAGGTAACGTCCCTGTCCATGCCTGCTGGACCATGAGTCAGCAGTAAGATGCACCTTACCACTGACCCCCCTGTCCAGTGTGGGAGTCGGGACGAGAACTAGCCGGGCAGCTGAGCAGTGACTGGATCTGGATCTCAGCCACTAGCCAGCCAGCGCTGCAGATGAATGACAGGATGACGGTTACACACTTGCTGGTCTCTCTGCTGCCGCGTGGAAGGAGAGGGGGTGGGTCAGGTGGTTCTCAGAGGCTAGCGCAGGGCAGCACTGGGTAAAGGCGGCACCCTCGTTCTGACAGACTCTGCTTTCTGACGTGACGTCACTCGTTGCTAGACGCGAATCGGCCGCGGCCCTAGCAACCAGTTATTAAGGTGGATGTGTCTGTCCTAATTTCACACACAAAAATGAATTGCGGGCAGTCCGGGTCTCACGTGGTCACCTTAGGCAAGGGCCCTGCTTGGGGCCCCAGTCCAGCTTGGGGGACCCAAGCAATTGCTTGGTTTGCCTGTCGGGTTCCGACGGGCCTGCACACACCAATAATCATACACAGCAACCAGCGAAAGCATATACCACTTCAGCAAACAAGAACAAGAATAGGGATGAGCCGAACATACCCGCGTTCGGTTGGCACCAGAACGTTCGAACAGACCGCGGGTTCGCGCGAACATTTAGAACCCCATGGAAGTCTATGGGACTCAAAGACTTAAAGACCAACATTCAATTCAATGTTGGAAAACATCTTTCAGAACCCGGGTCTTGCCCTAGGGAACATGTATCAATGGAAAAAAAAGGTTTAAAAACGGACGTTTTTTCTGGAGCAGCGATTTTAATGATGCTTAAAGTGAAAAAAAAATGAAAAATTCCTTTAAATATCATACCTGCTGTGTGTCTATAGTAGTGGCACGTGTTTATAAATGTCCCTGCACAACATGAGATTATTAGAAGAAAAAAGTAATTTAATACTGCTTGCGCACGTGCTGTGTGACAACAATATGTTGATTATTTTAGGGGTGGTGGGGGGCCATTATTTTTTTGTGAAAGAAAAATTGTAGAAAGAAGGGCACCTCTCAAACATACTGTAATTGGAGTGCAACAAAGAGCCACGTGCAAAGTACTGCATCAAAAATTGTTATTAGGCGCCCCTGTTAAACAGGGGCAGAAAAATTTGTCCTCAGGCACAACACAACACTGCAACCCCTCCCAATAACTGTATTCGGAGCACAACAAAGAGCCACGTGCAAAGTATTGCATCAAAAATTGTTATTAGGCACCCCTATTAAACAGGGGCAGAAAAATTGGGCCTTAGGCACAACACAACACTGCAACCCCTCCCAATAACTGTAATTGGAGCGCAACAAAGAGCCACGTGCAAAGTATTGCATCAAAAATTGTTATTAGACGCCCCTGTTAAACAGGGGCACAAAAATTAGGCCTTAAGGCACTGGTGGCGGTGCCCAGAAACACAAAATTTCTTACTAGCTATCAGCAAGAAAAGTTAGGAGGAGAAGGATATTCCATCATCAGCATAACAGGACAGTCACTCAGCATCAGCATACGCAGTCTCAAAGGGATCTGACATTTCAACAAAAAATTATTATTCAGTAACATCAGCATCAGGTGCTTGGTAGCTGGTGTTGATCCAAGCCTGATTCATTTTGATGAAGGTCAGTCGATCAACAGAGTCGGTGGAGAGGCGCACCCTGTGATCGGTCACAAAGCCTCCTGCAGCACTGAATGGGCGTTCTGAAAGAACACTGGATGCAGGGCAAGCCAGTAGCTCAATTGCGTACTGTGCAAGCTCTGGCCAGTGATCCATCCTCAAGACCCAGTAAGCCAGAGGATTTTCGGTGGGGAAGGTGTCCAAGTCGGATCTTGACCCTAGGTATTCCGGGACCATGTAAACCAGACGCTGGCGATGGTTGCTGGAACCGGTCAGACCTTGGGGCTGCGGACTAAAAAATTGTCTGAACACATCGGTCAGACGGCCACCTTCTCCACCGCTCCTTCTGTGACTCACCGAAGTCTCAGCAAGACGTTGTCCAGGGCCAGGTTTTGGTAATCCCCGGTTCTAGGAACGCATTGCACAGACCCTTCTGCAGGCCTCCAGCAGAAGTTTCATCTTCTGCTCCCTCTGCGATGGTAACATAAGGTCCACAACCTTACTCTTGTAACGTGGATCAAGGAGAGTTGCCAGCCAGTGATGATCCCTCTCCTTGATAGCACGTACACGAGGATCCTTACGCAGGCTTTGCAGGATCAGGGAGGCCATGCAGTTTAGGTTTGCAGAGGCATTCGGGGCACAGTCCTCTGGGTCACTGAGGACGACATGATCCGCAGCCACCTCATCCCAGCCACGTAAAAGTCCACGTGTTCCTTGGGACTCTAAATGATCCCTTGAAGACTGCTGCTGCTGATGCTGACATCCTGCTGACATCCTGTAAGCCCGGGTACCTGCCCAAGAACCGCTGCACCACCAAATTCAGGACATGCGCAAAACAGGGCACATGGGTGAGTTTTCCCTGTCGTAGGGCAGAGAGGAGGTTGGTGCCATTATCGCTGACCACCATTCCAGGCTTCAGCTGGCGTGGCGTCAACCACCTCTGAGCCTGCCCCTGCAGAGCTGACAGAACCTCTTCCCCAGTGTGGCTCCTGTCTCCCAAGCACACCAGCTCTACCACCGCATGGCATCTCTTGGGCTGCATTCCTGCGTAGCCCCTCATACGCCTACGGAGCATGGCTGGTTCTGAGGAAACATCACCACAGGAAGAGGCCACAGAGGAAGAAGAAGAAGAGGAGGGGGTGGAGGAGAGAGGTGTGTCACAAGCAGTAGTGTTTTGGAGGCGTGGTGGCGGGAACAACCTCCAAAACTACTGTACCTTGCCCTGCGTCCTTCCCAGCTGCCAGCAGAGTCACCCAATGCGCCGTAAAAGACAGGTAACGTCTCTGTCCATGCCTGCTGGACCATGAGTCAGCGGTAAGATGCACCTTACCACTGACCGCCCTGTCCAGCGAGGCATGGACATTGCCTTCCACATGCCGGTAGAGAGCCGGAATCACCTTCCGTGAGAAAAAGTGGCGTTTGGGTACTTGCCACTGAGGTACTGCACATTCCACAAACTCACGGAAGGAGGCAGAATCTACCAACTGAAAAGGTAGCAGTTGAAGTGCTAGCAATTTTTCTAAGCTAGCATTCAACCGCTGGGCATGTGGATGGCTGGGAGTGTACTTCTTTCGGCGCTGCAGCAGATGGGGCAGGGAAATTTGTCTGGTACTATCAGTAGATTGCCCGCATGTACTACCACTACTAGGTTGTGACACACCTACTGTATTTCTACACCTTCAGTGCAGGCTTCAGAGAGGACTGGGGGTCTAGTGGGGTTGGAGGTCACAGAAGGGCAAGGGGAGGTCCGCTTTGGTCTTTGGTGTGGGTCTTTCTGGTATGCTTGCCAACGAGTTGCATGGCAGCTCGACATATGTCTGGACAAGCATGTGGTGCCCAAGCGGGTGATGTTTTGGCCACGCGAGATACGCTTGCGACATATGTTGCAAATAGCAAAGGTACGATCTGATGGACATGTTTCAAAAAAGGCCCACACCAAAGAACTTTTGCTGTACCATTCAGACACAGCAGCGCCATGCACAAGCGTAGATGTGCGAAGTAATGCAGTTGGTGTGCCCTTAACCTGACCCCTGGAGGGCATCCTGCCTCTTTGGAGATGTGCTTGTGCCTCCTCCTCCTCCTCCTCTTCCTCCTCCTCCTCTCTCCTATCAGGCACCCAGGTAGAGTCAGTGACCTCATCATCCCCTCCCTCCTCATCACTGTCGAAAACCTGGCAGTATGCTCCAGCTGGGGGAACATCACTGCCAGATTGCTATCCCTCTCGGTCACCCCCTCTTCCTGGGCTCACATCAATGCCTTCCTCTATCTGTGTTCCATCATCGGAGCCTTCAAAACGCTGCGCATCTTCATTCAGCATGTACCCAACACTGTGTTGAAACAGTTCGGGGGACTCCTCAGGAGGACACGGTGGGACTAGGGAAGAATTGTGTGATGTCATTGTGCAGAGGGAAGAGGAAGCCTTGGCAGCTGCTTTGCCAGACAAACTAAGATCAGTCTGTGTGAGGGAGGATGAGGAGGATGAGGACGGCTTGGTCATCCACTCTACTAATTTCTCTGCATGTTGAGGCTCAACACGACCAGCTCCCGAAAAGAAGGACGAGCGGCCACTGCCACGTGCTGAAGAGGATGCACCACGTCATCACCAGCGTTGCCTCTACATGCAGAGCCCTGCTTGCCCTCGTGACTCTCTGCCTCTGTTTGTTGTCCTTCCAGACATTTTAATGCGTTCAGGTGTAAATAAACAACACAATGTGCACTTACAGTAAATGCGTTTACGTGCTATTAAAGAGCAAACTTGCACTTAAAGTAAAATGTGTTTACGTGCGAATTAAACATCAAACGTGCACTTACAGTAACAGTTTTGACGTGCTATTAAAGAGCAAACTTGCACTTGCAGTAAATGCGTTTACGTGCGAATAAAGAGCAAACTTGCACTTACAGTAAATGCGCTTACGTGCTATTAAAGAGCAAACTTGCACTTACAGTAAATGCCTTTGACGTGCTATTAAAGAGCAAACTTGCACTTACAGTAAATGCATTTACGGCGATTAAACAGCAAACATGCACTTACAGTAAATGCGCTTAGTTGCAAATAAACAGGACATGTGCACTTACAATAAATGCTTTGACGTGCTATTAAAGAGCAAACTTGCACTTGCAGTAAATGCGCTTACGTGCTATTAAAGAGCAACTTGCACTTACAGTAAATGCTTTGACGTGCTATTAAAGAGCAAACTTGCACTTGCAGTAAATGCGTTTACGTGCGATTAAAGAGCAAACTTGCACTTACAGTAAATGCGCTTAGTTGCAAATAAACAGGACACGTGCACTTACAGTAAATGCTTTGACGTGATATTAAACAGCAAACTTGCACTTACAGTAAATGCTTTGACGTGCGATTAAAGAGCAAACTTGCACTTGCAGTAAATGCGCTTTGTTGCAAATAAACAGGACACGTGCACTTACAGTAAATGCTTTGACCTGCTATTAAAGAGCAAACTTGCACTTGCAGTAAATGCGCTTAGTTGCAAATAAACAGGAAACGTGCATTAACACCCAGTACGTTTAGGTATAAAATACACAGCACACAGGCAGGCAATACAACATGTTAGAGCACTGCAGCTATGCACAATCTCCTGCCTGACAAATACTAATAGCAGATCTAGCCAAGCTATACAGTGTATAAATATATGTACAACTCCTAGGGATGTATATATATTCTCTACATACTGTATTTCAAGCTAAACTGACTACCCTGCTCTATCTATCTAAAAAAGATAATCTCTCTGGGGCATATTCTTATAGATCTGAGGCGGCGGAAAGTATGTCCTTTACGGTTACGCCGCCGCAAGTTTAAGTGGCAAGTGCCCGATTCCCAAACCACTTACCTGAAACTTGCGGCGGCGTCGCGTAAAGTCCACCCGCGCAAGCCCCTCCTAATTCAAATGATCCTGGTAGGGGCGTGGATCATTTAAATTAGGCGCGCTCCCGCGCCGATCGTATGCGCATGCTCCGTCGGGTAAATTACCCGACGTGCATTGCGCTAAATGACGTCTCAACGGACGTCATTTGTTTTGACTGTAACGTAAATGGCGTCCAGCGCCATTCACGGACGAGTTACGCAACGACGTTAAATTTTCAAATTTCGACGCGGGATCGACGGCCATACTTAACATTGAGTACGCCACCTAGGGGGCATCTTTATCTTTACGCCGCGTATCGCTTACGGAAGTGACGTTAAAAAACACTACGGCGGGCAAGCGTAGGTTAGAGAATCGGCTGTGACTAGTCCATTTGCATATTATACGCTGACCGCCACCTAGCGGTCAGCGTAAATATTGCAGCCTAAGATACAACGGCGCAGGCCGTCGTATCTTAGGCATGTTTAAGTGCATCTCATTTTGAGAATACACTTAAACATAGGATCGGACTTACGTCGGCGTATCTGCTGATACGCCTGCGTAAATTATTTGAGAATATGGCCCTCTGTCTCTCTAACTGCTCTCTGTAACAAGCCGGAACACACTACACGAGGCCGGCCGGAAGGCGGCCTTTTATAGTGTGGGGCGTGTGCTGAAGCCCTGAGCCATAATTGGCCAAAGCAACCCAGGCTTTGGCCAATTATGGCTCTTCGTTTTTTGCGCGCTGTGATTGGCCAATCATGCGGGACATACAGCATGCTTGGCCAATCATCAGCGTGCAACGCCGCAGTGAATTATAGGCCATTTTGTGTCACTCGAATTTGGCGCGAACGACCTGTTTTGTTCGAATTTAATCGAACGACCGATGTTCGAGTCGAACATACGTTCGTATCGAACGCGAAGCTCATCCCTAAACAAGAATAACTAATGAACCTAACTGCAACTATATACAATATATATATATATATATATAGTCCGCCAGCTCAGCAGGAGATCTCTCTGCTGAGCCGGCAGATGACAAGTCCCTCTCTGTTTACTGAGTGGGAAGGGGCTTGTCCAGCGCCGCTGTCCTCCTATGGAGAGATCTGATGAAAATGGACAGCAATGTCAATTTTCATCAGATCTCACACCATCCGATCCACCATGACGGATGGCGACGTATCGCTATACGTCTGATTTTAGCGGATCTGGTAGGATGTCAGTGGATATTGTCACCGCTGACATTCGACGCTCCATAGAGATTTATGGAACGGCCGTTCAGGTCCGCCCAAAAAACTGACAGGCGGACCTGAACGGTTACAGGTTTAGAAAAAAAAATAAGTCAGTGGCCCGGATTCACAAAGCATTTACGCCGACGTATCTCGATGTACGCCGTGTAAGTGTAACTATGCGCCGTCGTATCTGTGCGCCGTGCCCACAGAACTAGATACGCCTGAAAATAGGGTTCTTCAGAATGACGTAACTTTCCTACGCCGGCGTATCGTGGGCATATTTACGCTGGCCGCCTCATTGCAAATATGCAAATGAGAGAGATACGTCGATTCACGAACGTAGTTGCACCCGGCGCATAATATACGCGGTTTGCGTAAGGCTTACGTCTGGCGTATAGTTATTCCCCATCTATGAGGCGCATCTCAAGCAAAGGTATGGACCAGGAAGAGCCGTCATATTTTACGTCGTTTACGTAGTAGTACGTGAATAGGGGCTGGGCGTAGGTTACGTTCACGTCGTAGGCAGTGATCCGTAGTATCTTAGGGAGTAGTTTCAATGCGATTCTGAGCATGCGCACTGGGATACGTCCACGGGATGGCGCATACGCCGTTCGTTTGGCCCATCATTTGCATGGGGTCACGCTTCGTTTAAATGGATCACGCCCACTTCCACCTACTTTGAATTAGGCTGGCTTACGCCTACGAATTTACGTTACGCCGGCGTAGCGTAAAAGAGATACGCTACGGCGGCATATATATGCGCCGATGTATGTGAATCTGGGCCAGTGGGTTTACCAACGCTTTAAAAGAAACCTCTTTAGATAGAGGTAATGAAAGATTCTGGAGGACAACAGAGGAAAGAGGGGGAGTGAAAGAGAGAGAGAGAGAGAGAGAGAGAGAGAGAGGGCAGAGTCTGGACACAGTGACAGTGCTGCTAACCCACTTGGATGTTCCCAGGATCAGAATGCTCACACTGGTTCAGTCGGTGGCTTCTGTAGCTGTCGGCTACTTGTTTAAATGTTCCCGCCCCCACATTCCTTTCCGACTCAGCACACGGGCTGCACGGAGCACGGACAGGACACAGGAACAGAGGGGAGGGAGGGGGCAGAGCCGATGCAGCCTCTTCCATTTCTGTGCAGAGGGGGGTTGTACTCTCTGGCTGTTAGAATGTAATGTATAATGCACAGCATTGTGACAAGTGCAGCCAAGCAGACATCCCTATATTTATGCCCGATGGATCAGTCCACCTGAGCTGGGATCTCCCCGCGCTGTAGTCTCACATTGCCGCTGCGCCGCTGCTACCAAGCCTGCCTGTTGTCACCGTTTCTTACAGGGGAGGACGGTGGCGCCACCTGGCACCCCCCTCCAGTGTGTGGCACCCGGTGCGGACCACCCCCCCCCCGCACCCTAGTTAGTACGCCACTGCTTCCAGTTGACGATCCACTGGGTTATTGGTTCATTAAAATAGAACACTGGCCAGAACTTGCCCATTATGTAATTGAGCTGCTGGGCTGCCCTGCATCCAGCATGCTTTGTGAACGGACATTCCATGCTGCTGGAGATTTTGTTACAGATCATAGAATGTGTCTGTCCACAGACTCTGTGGACCATCTGAGATTTATCAAAATGAATCAGTCCTGGATTACCAGTAGCTATGAAGCCCCTGATGCCAATGTTGCGGATTAAGTGTTTTTGGGATGTAGAATCTCTGAAAAACTTCTAGGCTGCCTAGCGTTGTGGGCATTGATTTAATCTGGAAGACATTTTTTGGTGTTATGGGCACAATTAACACCCAAAGACAAATTTTTCCGTACCTGTTCAAATAGTGAAAGAAAGAATTGGTCTTGCTGTCAAAAATTGTAATATGTACCTGCATATCATTTACATTTTTGACAGCAAGTTCAATTCTTGCTTTTATCAAGAGTACCTCTATAGGGTTACGGTGTGAAGGCACCTCCAACACCCAATTATACACCCGGAGTCTCACAATAATTTGATTTTCTGTGAAACTTACCACCCCAGATGGTCAGTAAAAATATATATATTACAATGTTGTTTCTTTATTGGTAGAAATCATTAAACAGATGGATCTCCTCTAAAATACCCCCAAAGGAATGGTTATTGACCTGAAACGTGTTGGGTAGAATGTAGACAGCAGAATCTCTGATTGCACATCTATAAACATTAGTTTATAGATGAGAGTTGTGAATTTTATTATACAAGTGGTAAGGGGAATACTGCGCTAATGAGAAAATAAGGGTATTGTCACTTGCCACACGTTGCGGATGGTCACATACATCACATCTGCGGGTTGTCACTTGCCACATCACATGCCACACATTGCGGATTTTCACTTGCCACACGTTACGGATTGTCACTTGCCACACGTTGCAGATTGTCACTTGCCACACGTTGCAGATTGTCACTTGCCACACCTTGCGGATTGTCACTTGCCACACCTTGCGGATTGTCACTTGCCACACCTTGCGGATTGTCACTTGCCACACGTTGCAGATTGTCACTTGCCACACGTTGCAGATTGTCACTTGCCACACGTTGCAGATTGCCACTTGCCACACCTTGCGGATTGTCACTTGCCACACCTTGCGGATTGTCACTTGCCACACCTTGCGGATTGTCACTTGCCACACGTTGCGGATTGTCACTTGCCACACGTTGCGGATTGTCACTTGCCACACGTTGCGGATTGTCACTTGCCACACGTTGCGGATTGTCACTTGCCACACGTTGCGGATTGTCACTTGCCACACGTTGCGGATTGTCACTTGCCACACGCTGCGGATTGTCACTTGCCACACGTTGCGGATTGTCACTTGCTGTGTTTCATCATCATCATCACTCTGCTCCCCTGCCAACTCACTCACTGACACTGCTCTCAACCACACCCCCCCCCACCGGGCTGCGAGTGTTCTGTCTGCCAGCCCATCATCACAAACGGCAGTGTTACACAGGCAGGGGCGCCTCACTTGCTGACTAACCCCCCCTCCTGTGAGTGTTCTGGCCGCCTGCCACCCACCACTAATGGCAATGCCGGGTTCCTCACAGTCAGCGGCACCTCGCTTGCTGACTAACTCCACCCCCTCCCCCCTGGCAAGTATTCTGCCTGCCTGCCACCCACCACCAACGGCAGTGGCGCCTGACTGCTCTCCCCGGGCTGCGAGTGTCTTCAAAGGCAGCGGTGCTGGGCTCCTCACAGTCACAGACAGCGGAGCGGCGGAATGAGCTGCCTGAGGGGCATCGGTTTGCCGCCCCCTAATAGTGCCGCCTGGTACCATGGTACCACCCGGTCCCATCATAGGGCCGGCCCTGACCCAGAAGGAACCCTGCACTGGTCGTCAAAATGCCACAATGCCTAATGACAGTCATCAATACTGTCATAATATACAAAAGAGTCGCGCTATATAAAAGTGATGACAAAAACACCAATTAAGTGAAATACAAATTAAATGAGTGACTTATAGAATATCATAAATGTCTCCACGGTAATATAAACGCAAATGGAGTATGAACCAGCCAAAAGGTTTAAAGAGTCCAAAGAAGTGGTGATGAGATAGTCCAAAAGGTCAGTGAATATTAACCACGCTGTGATCCAGACTAACAGGAGACCTCCACCCCAGAAAATACTGACTCTTACCGCAACAAAATGAAAAACCTGCAGAAAGGGCAACAGATCCACAGCAGCAGCTACAATGGTCAATCCTCCAGAAAAGATGTCTCAAGTATAGGTTTCCCATTCAAAAGTCAGCCAGCCAACAGCTCCAAACATGTGTAAAGAGATACCAGGAAACATACATAGTGTAATACTGCGCGGACTTTAATAGGAAAGTAAAGTAGCCAATTGCTTACTTACATTTAGGACTTAATAAGCAAGCTTCAAGCATACATAAAAATCGAACAGGTAAAAAACACAGCCGGCCGGTCTGTGTGTGGGCGTGCGTCCGGAATATCCGGATCCTCACACGTGGTAACGCGGTGACGGTCAAGGCGTCTCCTCCCGACGTTTCGTCACAAAAAGGGACTTGTTCACGGGAACAAGTCCCTTTTCATCACCACTTCTTTGGACTCTTTAAACCTTTTGGCTGGTTCATACTCCATTTGCGTTTATATTACCGTGGAGACATTTATGATATTCTATAAGTCACTCATTTAATTTGTATTTCACTTAATTGGTGTTTTTGTCATCACTTTTATATAGCGCGACTCTTTTGTATATTATGTTTGTTCTGTGCTGTATGGCACATTTGAGACGCTGCTGAAATTTGCATTATAAGTTGGGTGTGCGCAATAATCCTCTTTTTTGTTATCAATACTGTCATAACCGTAGGTAATGCCCAGCATAAAAAGGGATGGCCAAAGTTACAGTAATTTATACTGTATCATAATGTCCCCACACCAAGGGAACCCTCTGCATTTGGAGATTTACAGCCCCAAAGTGGGGTCCTCAAACCCAAGAGAGGCTGAACCTGGGCAGAAATCATGAAAGGAAAAATTAGAAACAAAGAAAAAGGGAAACTTTTTTTTTCTTTTTTTAACCTTAAAAGGTGTATGGAAAGAGGATGAAAGGAACACTTACAGAATTGTGCAGTCATTAAATGGCCTGCAGGGGTTATATTGAGAACTGTGAACACAGAGGGGGAAGGGGCACACCAGACATTGTAGTCATTGACAGTAATTTATATAACTATAGTACAGTTTAAAAACAGATGTCACAAAACTCACTCTATGCAGATTATTATCTCCCACTACAACAGCTGCAATACACAAACACTATGGCTTGGTGATTCAGGGGCTGGGTTATATGCCCACACCTTTATAGTGAGGCAGCTGGGATATTTGGGTCTGCTGGTCATGGATGAAAGATTATGCAGTGCATTTAGGGTTGCCACCTTTTCTTCAAGCCAAACCCGAACATTTTAGCAGCGCACGGCAAATATATATATTTTTTGTAGTACCGGTACATTAAATTCATTACCTCAATGCAATGAACAGCATTTTTTTTAGTAGTACACAATGGCCCGGATTCACAAAGCACTTACGCCGACGTATCTCAAGATACGCCGCGTCGTATCTATGCGCCGGACTCTGAAACCAAGATACGCCTGAAAATAGGCGTTCATCCGACCGACCTAACTTACCTACGCCGGCGTATTGTGGGCGCATATTTATGCTGGACATAGGTGGCGCTCCCATTGATTTCCTATTGAAATATGGAAATGAGGGAGATACGTCGATTCACAAACGTAATAGAGAGATGATTAGGTATGTGGATAAATCTGTATCCTCTCAGAGAAACCCAGGTGCTGGCAATGCACAAAGCACTTGTAGAAAGAAATGTTTGGACAGCCGCACTCTGGAAAAACCTTCTCGGTTGCCTTTTATTTGTAAAAGTATTCAAACACCACACATCACAGCAAAGACAGGGGCATACAGCTGACGTTTCGCACTATCAATCAGTGCTTACTCATAGCTAGCATGTAAGAAAATGCACAAAAAATATATAGTATCAAACAAAACACCATGTGATCAACATCAACCTATAATACAGACTTCCCAATTGAATGAGAATCCATTACGTGTATCTGTTAATTGGATAACACTTATGGGTGTGGACACACTTGGAAACCATACTACACCAGCTTAACCCTTTGAAACAAAGTACTGTGAACTAGATGTGAAAAGAAAGGAAAATCCTTTTAATGTGTGCATGGGAAATTAATAGAATGTGAAAATAAAGTGGTGAAATTAAAATAAATGAACTGTGTTGATATTATGGTAACACAGTGTAATAAAATTAAATTAAATTCGGTTGAATGAAATTAAATTAAATCCAAATATATGTGATTGTAAATTTATACAAAAAAAAGTAAAGTATATATATATATAAAAATGGAGGTCTGTCCCATAGGGACAATATAGACACACTAATACTTGGAGAGGTGATACTTGTGAGAAATCTATATATGTGTTTTATTATCCAAAAAGACATGTATAAAAATTTAAATATAAATATAAATGGTGATGGTGAAAATGTGAGGAAATTTATATATCTGTGTGTGGCAATTGGCGACGGTGCCGCTATAGTTTATATATAAGTGTCATCAAAAGCCTCTATAGATACAATAGGCATGTCAATTTCTGAACTAAACTTATAAAAAGATATATGTTTACATGAGAAATGAACAAATTCATGATGTATTGTGTGAGAGATTGGCTGGAAATTGATTAGATGGCTATGTTTTCCCTGTGTATGTTTGCTATATGCAATGCATTATATTATATTATGTGTGGTATGGACATAATTTCTAAAATATAATTGTTTTTAGTCATAAACACTGGTATATAATTCATGCATAAAATTCATACATGAAATTAAAATAGGTACAAAGGAGTAAGATGTTACCAATATAATAATCTCTGTATGTAGATAATATACAAGGACAGATCAACAAATGGAAAAAAGATTTTTTGGAAAAACAGAAAAACTGTATGGAGAGGAGGGGAAGGTCCCATGAGGCAGCGCAGGCGCGAGGTACATGTGATCCTTTAGTCATAATAATTTTGACATCCCAATCAAAGTTCAACCCCCTCTCGGTATATGAGTATCCAAGCAGAATATCCAATAGACCTCGCGCCTGCACAGACTCCTGAACCCATCCCCTCCTCTTGTAGGAACAATAATTTTTTACATGCCTTGGATGGATAGGCTGGATGTATCCTTTAAAAATGTACAGCATTCCAATGATGTGCTACATTGGTTTTGTGATTCTTTTCTATATCATATAGGTGATCGTATAGTCTGTCCCTGAGTCTTCTTATAGTACGACCCACATATTGGGCCAGATTCTCAAAGAGATACGACAGATACGACGGCGTATCAGGAGATACACCGTCGTATCTCTGAGTGTGCGGCGTCGTATCTATGCGCCTGATTCATGGATATTACGCATAGATATCCCTAAGATCCGACAGGTGTAAGTGTGTTACACCGTCGGATCTTAGGCTGCAATTCCAGGCCGGCCGCTAGGTGGCGTTTCAGGTACGCGACGAATATGCAAATGAGGAGTTACGCCGATTCAGAAACGAACGCCTGCCCGCTGCCCGGCCGCTTCTTTTTTTTTACGGCGTTTGCGTTCGGCTTTTTCCAGCGTATAGTTACCCCTGGGTCTATGAGGCGCAGCCAATGTTAAGTATGGCCGTCGTTTCCCGCGCCGGAGTTTTGAAATTTTTACGTTGTTTGCGTAAGTCGTTTCTGGAATACGGATGGACGAAATTTACGTACACGACAAAAGCAATGACGTCCTTGCGACGTCATTTGGAGCAATGCATGCTGGGAAAATTTGGCGAACGGCGCATGTGTTGTTGGATCGGCGCGGGGACGCGCCTGATTTAAATAGTACACTCCCCCTAGCCACGGAATTTGAATCCTGCCGGGGGATTTACGATACGCCGCCACAAGTTTTGAGGTTAGTGCTTTCTGAATACAGCACTAGCCTCAAAAACTTGCGGCGGCGGATCGTAAATCAGATAGATTATGCGGATCTAAAGATCCGCTAATCTATCTGAATCTGGCCCATTGTATTTTGCATGAATCACAATTGATCACATATACAACGGGGTAGATTCAGATAGGTTAGCGGATCTTTAGATCTGCGTAACCTATCTGATTTGCGATCCGCGGCGCAAGTACCCAATTCAGAAAGCAGTTACCTCAAAACTTGCGGCGGCGAATCGTAAATCCCCGGCGAAATTAAAATTCCGCGGCAAGGGGCGGCTACAATTTAAATCAGCGCATGCGCCGTCCGCGATTTTTTCCCAGCGTGCATTGCTCCAAATGACGTCGCTAGGACGTCATTGGTTTCGGCGTGAGCGTAAATTGCGTCCGGCCGTATTCTGAATCGACTTACGCAAACGACGTAAAAATTCAAAACTCTGCTGCGGGGGAACGACGGCCATACTTACATAGGATACCCCCTCACATAGCAGGGGTAACTGTACGCCGGAAAAAGCCGAACGCAAGCGATGGAAAAAAAAAAAACCACGGGGGGGCGTTCATTTCTGAATCGGCGGATCTCCTCATTTGCATTTCGTTGCGTATACAAATGGAAGCGCCACCTAGCGGCCAGCGGGAGATTGCAGCCTAAGATCCGACGGTGTAAGTCACTTACACCTGTCGGATCTTAGGGAGATCTATGCGGAACCTGATTCTATGAATCAGGCGCATAGATACGACAGACGGACCTCAGAGATACGACGGCGTTATCAGGAGATACGCCGTCGTATCTCCTATATGAATCTGGGCCAACGTATTTATGTGTGCAATTAATGAATTGCTGTATTTCAAAACTTTTGTCATTGGCTTGCGAATGTACAAGTGGCCCCACTTTAATATAGCGACAGTAGTTACATCCATTTGTCCCACATTTGAAGGTACCCATAAAGTGTAACCAATTGGTTTTGGTTAGTTTGGTCTGAAATAGACTCGGAGAAAGGGCGACTCCCAATGTTGGTGCCCTGCGGGACACTGTTTTTATGCCTTGGATAATATTTCTAGGTAGGCTGTGTCGTTGTACAAGATAGGGAGATATTTGTAACAATATTCCTGATTTTATCAAATTCTAAACTATATGCTGTTGAGAAAATTGGTACAGTACTAAAAGATACATCTAGTTGGTCACATGTAATATCTCCTTGTTTCTTATCCTGTAACAACGAGGATCTGGGAATGGTGTGTTAATTTGGAAAGGGCTCTATATTTGTGATACTCCTTGGGTAACCGCTATCTTGAAATCTAAGTGTCATCTTTTTGGCTTCTTCAGCAAATTCTTCCGGGACACTGCAAAGGCGTTTGAGCCATATAATTGGCCAAAGGGTATGCCCCTGATGGTGTGATTCCGATGTGCTAAATCAGCCCTAAGGAAGAACGTTCCTGCTGTACTTTTTTCCGATGAAGACCTGTGGACACCTGTCCATTGATTCCAGTGAGTTTAACCGTCCAGGAAATCAATGGTGGTGATCTGCAGGTTGCCGGTAAATTTAAATTACGGTCATTATCATTTAAGAAAAAAAGCCAATTGTCTAAAACAGACTGACTTGTCAACAAACAAGAGATCATCGATGTAGCGACAGAAAAATAAAATGTCTGCACGGCGGGGGCTACTATGTCCAAAGATGCTGGACCTCTCCCACCATCCCATGTAGAGATTGTCCAGGGAGGGGGAAAACTTGGCTCCCATCGAGGCCCGCATCTCTGGAGATAGTAGACCCCGTTGAACATGAAGAAATTGTGTATTAAAGATACTCCAATACTTGTAAAATAATTCCTGTAAAACCAAGGAAAAACTACCTGAACTTTTTCAAAAAACTGGCCACAGCTAAGATGCCTAAATGATATGGAATGCTGGAATATAAACTAGTTACATAACAACTGACCCACCTATAGCTATCATCCCATGAAATCCATACGATTCACCTCTGCCAGCCAGGAGTTCAGATCCCGGTCTCGGCTACATGTGAATTGAGTTTGGTGTCTCAGCCCGGCTCCCGGTGGTGTGCTATGCGAGGCAAGCCTGCGCTTAGTACACCCGCCCCCCTCCCACAAAAACCACACGCTACACACACTCGAAATGGGTTACATGCACGCACTTTGACCACGCGGTCTCTAAAAAAGAGAGGCAAAGGACTAACGGGGCTGGTTAGCGGGCTAGATCCTCTCACTCCCTCTGCCCCGTTGGGCTTTCAAAGCAGAGCAGGACCCCCTCACACACCCGCCATTGCCACCCGGGGCATGGAGAAAGGTGGCAGATTGCCTCTGGGGGAGGCCTGCCTACTCCCAACTCCTGCAGTCCGGCTCCTCTCTCGAGTACACGTACAAAAATACACTTTAAAAATAAAAGAGTCTGCTGGAAATATTTAAAGACGTTAGAGATCTTTATTTTGTTCTCCTCACAGGATGTATGGGGTTTTCTTTGGATTTTGTGTTTTTTCCCCCCTCTTCTTGTCTGGATGTGTCGGTTTTCTTCCTGACTCCTTTGTCGACTACATGAGGGTGTCTGTTATTTCGTGTTCCCCTCATTGATAGATGGTCCTCGGAGATGTAGCGGGTCCGGTGATGATTCAGATCCCGTGGTGGCCATGGTATCATTGGCCACATAATTTTCAGAATCGGAAAAGCTGACACTTTTCCCTTTTTGTTTGCAGGGTCTATTGGACTGGTATTGCGGCTTTTTTCAGGTATATACAGTGGCCCGGATTCAGGTACGATTTGCGCATTATTTGCGGAGGCACAGGGCAAAGATTTTGCCCTACGCCCCCGCAAATAATTTGCGCCGCCCTCGATTAACGGAGCAGTAGCTCCGTAAATTGCGAGGGCGCGCCGGCAAAATTGCCCGGCGTAAGCGCGCACAATGTAAATGATCCCGCCGGGGGCGGGAATCATTTAAATTAGGCGCGCTCCTGCGCCGAGCGTACAGCGCATGCTCCGTCGGGAAACTTTCCCGACATGCATTGCGGCAAATGACGTCGCAAGGACGTCATTTGCTTCAAAGTGAACGTGAATGGCGTCCAGCGCCATTCACGATTCACTTACGCAAATGACGTAAAATTCGAACGTCGCGACGCGGGAACGCCGGGTATCCTTTAGCATTGGCTGCCCCTGCTTTTAGCATGGGCAGCCTTACGCTAAAGACGCTGTACGCAACCTACGTAACTTGCGTACGCAGGGGGCGCGCAACATTGTGAATCGGCGTAAGTATGCAATTTGCATACTATACGCTGACCACAATGGGAGCGCCCCCTAGCGGTCAACGCAAGAATGCAGCCTAAAATCTGCGTGGCATAAGAGCCTTATGCCACGCAGAATTTAGGCTGCAGTCGGCGTAACGAGTTCTCTGAATCAGGAGAACTCGTTACGCCGGCGCAAGTCAGCAATTGCGCTGCGTAACTATGGTTACACAGGCGCAATTGCTACCTGAATCTGGGCCACTGTTTGCATAGTCTATACAATCCCGTGTCATTTTTCCCTTCTTGGTATCAATACAAATTTTTCCAGCTTATCCAACTTTTTGTTAAGCTTACCATCCAGTTCAAGAAAATCGGGATGGGTCTGTAGCAGTGTCAGATCTGTCTGGATGGATGCCATTTCAACTTGTAATTTATCCACCTGTTTCTGGTTTGATGTAGTCAAGATTTCCATAAGTTTAAGCGAACAGGTGCTGAGGGTGTCTGTCCATTGTTTTTTCAAGTCCTCATTAAATAGTTCTGAAGTAGGAAACTTCTTAATGCGTAGACCTCGGGGGATATGTGTTAAAGAGATGTATTCCGTTAAGAAGTGGGTGTCCCAGTATAGTCTAATCTCTTTCGCCATTAGATGTTCTAATCTCCTGAACATTTGGAGAAGCAAGATGTCGTGATCGTTGCTGGATTTCACTGTGTGTATCTGTGATCCCAACCTAAGCGGATTCTCGGATGGTGTTTTGAGGGTCCTGCTAAATCCCCCTTCTGCTGCTACAATGGCGGGTGTGATAGTATCCATGAAAAAGGCTTTTTCTCTGAATAAAGAAGGTAAATAAGTCTTGAAAAAGACTAAATATGGAAAGAAATGGAGTCCAGATTACCTGGTGAGCTGGTAAACAAAGGATGCAATGTCCAAAACGAAATAGAGAGATGATAGTCACCGTTCCAATTAGGTATGTGAATAAATCCGTATCCTCACAGAGAAACCCAGGTGCTGGAAATGCACGAAGCAATTGTAAAAATAAATGTTTGGACAGCCGCTCACACTTAAGAAGCATTTTTTAACCCCCCCCCTTTAAATTGCGATCAGATTTTTACCCATTAGGATCCAGAGGCAAGGATTTGGACTGGAGAGGGATCTCACCCGCCTAGCCCGTAACTGTCAGGGAGGTCCTTCTGGCAATTTGTCTACCGTTGAGAAACACGCCATGAAAACTTTAGAGTCAGATGACAGTATCACGATCAGAAACGCAGACAAGGGGGGTACAGTTGTTGTTATGGATTCCACCACATATAAACATGAGGCACTTCGCCAATTAGCGGACACCAAAACATATCAGCAATTGAGATCAGATCCCACTATTCCCTTTAAGAAAGAACTCATCTCTCTATTAGATAGAGCAGTACGGGGGAGCTGCGGTGGCTCAACGCGATTGGCACTGCGCTGACAAGCCATTCACCTCTGCAGCTAGAGGTTCGGAGCTTGCGCTTAGTACGCCCACCCCCCCTCCCACAAAACCACCACACTTACACGCACTCGAAATTGGGTTAACATGCACGCACTTTGACCACACGGTCTCTAAAAAAGAGAGGCGAAGGACTAACGGGGCTGGTTGAGCGGGCTAGAACCTCTCACTCCCTTATAGGGAGTCCCTCTGCCCCATTGGGCTTCAAAGCGGAGCAGGTAGGGTGGGCTGTGTGGGAGGACCCCCTCACACACCCACCATTGCCACCCGGGGCATGGAGAAAGGTGGCAGATTGCCTCTGGGGGAGGCCTGCCTACTCCCAACTCCTGCAGTCCGGCTCCTCTCTCGAGTACACGCACAAAATACACTTAAAAAAAAAAAAAAAAAGATAGAGCAGTACGGTCAGGCATTTTTATGCATATGCATAAAACATATAAATAGACAAGCATAGGATACAATAAATGTATACATTATGTAGAGATCTTAACAGCATGCTGTATGATGGAGAAATAACTCACCCGGATCGGTCATGTGATCAAGTGCAGAGCCTGGTTTAAGCCTTCTTTGGCGCATGGAGGGGGATTTTTTGTTAGGACGGGCTCTAATGTGGTGAAGGGTATGATCAATAAAGCATACTTAAAAAGGATATTAACTTTTGTGAAGTGGGTCACCAGTGGGTGGATAGGGGAAAGTATGCATAAGTGACGGGAAGAGGGGGGGGGTTGAGAGAAAAAGGGGGGGAGGGGGGGGGAAAGAAAGAGGGGGGGGTGTGGGGAAAACCAGGGGAATGTAGGACTGTAGGGAGGTGATAATGAACGGTGATGGAAAAGTGGGGGGTTTAGTTTGTTTATGGGGATGGGAGAAAAAACAAGTGAAGGAGAAGGAAAGGTGGGGGAAGGGGGGAGTTGGGTTTGATATGGGGAAGGGGGGGGAAGCAAGGGGGGGGAAGAAGTGGGGGGGGAAGGGGGGAAAAGGGGGGAGGGGAAGGGAAGGATAATGGGGGGGGGTTAGTTTGGGTTTGGGGCAAGGTTAGCAGGGGTAGCGAAAATAAAAAACAAAAAACGAAAAACAAAAAACGGAGAGGGTTTAGGTGAACAGAATGTAAGGGGGAAATTGAGTTGAGGAAGAGGATAAGGGGGGGAAAGGATAGGGGAGGGGTTGGTGAATAAGGGGGGAGGGAGGGGGGTGGGAGGTGAAAAAGGAGGGGGGGGAAGAAAGGGTGAGGGGAAGAGTGTGATGTAGGGTAGGGAGGGGGGGGAAAGGAGAGTCTAGGGGAGAACAAGGACAAAGGGGTGAGAAGACAAGAGGATAAGAGGGGGGAGACGACCGGGAGAAAAAATGGTGGGGATAAAAATGAAAAACCAGGAAGGGAAGGGAAGTAGCTAGGAAAGCAGAGGATTGGGAATGAGGGGAACCAACCACCAAGATCACTAAACAAAATTAAAGAGACCCCAAGGGGTCCTTACCATCACTGTAACAAAGGTACATAAGTTTACTGGGGCACAGGAGGTTTCAGCCATATAGATGGTACGTCAATGACTACAAGCTATGGGTAGTGCTGAGCACTAAATCCAGCTGAGAGGGATCAGAGGAAAAGGTAGCTTAGTATAAAGGTAACATCCATAGCAAGCATCAGGGAGAAGGGATAAGGACTGTGTGATTAAGCACCGTTCCCGCTTACCGTAGTCGTATGAAGTCGGCGTGTGTCCCCAGGGAGAGCATCCGTGCTATCTCACAAAGACGGCTGTGGCAGCCGTTTTTGTAAGCATCCCTGGACTGCGTCTGATGTCATTGAATCGCGACGCCGACGCCGTCCAGCGTCCCACTATCCCACACACGTGCGTGTGTGGGCGTGCGGCCTGAGACCCAATGGCAGGACGCCAGGTCATAGGCCGCAAATAGAGAGCTCCGATTGGTGCTCTCTACTGGGGACGACACTCCATGCGCCAATGGTCGAAGGGGGAGGCCAGGCATACGGCTCGATCAGCCAATCGGGGCGGTTGAACTCCAAAGACGCGCTGCTTGTAGAAAAACATTTTACATGAGACATTTATAATAACGAATAGAGCAATAAACAATAAAAATACAAAGTACATAAAGATGAAAAGGGGGTAACCCATCATCATGCTTGTATTGCTACCAATTTTCTCAACACCATATAGTTTAGAATTTGATAAAATCAGGAATATTGTTACAAAATATCTCCCTATCTTGTACAACGACACAGCCTACCTAGAAATATTATCCAAGGGCATAAAAACAGTGTCCCACAGAGCACCAACATTGGGAGGCACCCTTTCTCCGAGTCTATTTCACACCAAACTAACCAAAACCAATTGGTTACACATTAAGGGTACCTTCAAATGTGGAACAAATGGATGCAACTACTGTCGCTATATTAAAGTGGGGCCACATGTACATTCGCAAGCCAATGACAAAAGTTTTGAAATACAGCAATTGTGATCAATTGTGATTCATGCAAAATACAATATGTGGGCGTACTATAAGAAGACTCAGGGACAGACTATACGATCACCTATATGATATAGAAAAGAATCACAAAACCAATGTAGCACATCATTGGAACGCTGTACATTTAAAGGATACATCCAGCCTATCCAAGGCATGGAAAAAATGATTGTTCCTACAAGAGGAGGGGATAGCTTCGGGAGTCTGTGCAGGCGCGAGGTCTATTGGATACTTTCCTTGGATACTCGTATACCGAGGGGGTTGAACTTTGATTGGGATGTCGTCCACTATTATGACTAAAGATCACATGTACCTCACGCCTGCGCTGCCTCATGGGACCTTCCCCTCCTCTCCATACAGTTTTTTCCAAAAAAACATTTTTCCATTTGTCGATCTGTCCTTGTATATTCTCTTTCATGTCCTTTCGCCTTCTGAACATAGGGTTGTTTTTTAAATATAGATACTGTGACAGGAAGTCAGGTAAATCTGTGGGTGTTGTCACAGACGGGAGATACATTTCTGCCTTGTTTAGACAATACACCAATTATTATCGGGTGTCGGCTGCAGAAGTAGCCAGAAAGGTTTAAGGGCATTGGAAAACTTCAGCTGTTCAGAATGAGGCAATTAAGGCCTCTATAAGTAATCCAGAGGATTACTACTGAATGCTGCATCCTGAGGCTTTTTGAGTGAAGGAGAGCAGTGAACAGAAATACTTCTGAAGAGGTGAGGTGCTGTTGATTTTTCTGTGTGATAAAAATCAAAAAGACTATTTGTTTTTCTGCTGTATGACCAGCAGTGTCTGCCCAGCACTAGGCTGTGCCAGACTCCATAGATAGGTTCCTGTGTGGTGAAGGTAGACGCCCCAAGTGGCCAGAGTTTGGTGAAGGTAGACGCCCCAAGTGGCCAGGGTTTATTTTGTGTTTGATTTTGTTTATGCTGTTTGGATGTTTGCACTTGTTTCCAGCAAGATGGAAGAATAAACCAAAATCTTTGTTTTCAACCGTCTTTGGCTGTTTCTCTGTATAAATCAGTGTGCAGTGAACCCATCCAGGGGGTTCACACACCCCGCTACCGAGCAAACCCCTTACACGGGCAGTTAAAGTAAACCCAGAATGGAGGAGATACTGAAACAGATGGCTTTAGAAAATGCAAATCAACAGCAAACCAATGCAGGTTTGCAGCGGAGCCTTGCAGCTCAACAACAGGCTCACCTGTTATTGAGCATGGCAGCTCAATAACAGGCTCACGCAGCTCAACAACAGGCTCACTAAGAGAGCCTTGCAGCTCACCGAGAGAGCATTGCAGGCTTGGAACAGAGACACCAGCAGCAAATGGAGGCCATCTTGACACAGCTTCAGAGACAGCAGACCGAGGCTGGGTGTCAGGGACCTACCTTACAATCCCGCCAGTCCACCATTGGGGTAAGACAACGGCGTGCGCACGGCGGGAGCGCGTGTGCGTGCACGTTAATCCACCGTGGTGCCAAAACGCCTTTAAAAGGTCACTTGTCCTTCCAGCACATTGCAGTCTGATCTGCAGCTTCTGAGTACCGATCCACATCTGAAAACCTGATTATCTGTTTAAACCTTCTGACCCGGCTTGTTTGACCATCCGTACCTCTCCGATCCCTGACCTCGGCTACCATTGACTTACCTCTCTGATTGATCCACCGCTGCCAGACCCTCCTGCCTGTACCACGATTACTCTCCTGCCTTCAGTACCTGATTATCTGAATTACCCGTTGTGACCCGGCTTGTCTGACTCTGCTTCTGTTTGCTGTCCATTAACCAGCTTACCTCTCCAGCTTGTTGCAGTGAACCTTCACCTTCCGTTAGGGTCGCTGACCCACGTTCCCAGCTTCAGCGGTTTCAGTCCACCGTTCCAGAGGGAATCAGCACCCGCAACAACTGCACGCAACGCCGGCACTCCCACCCCGCCGTGCTCCTGAGCCTGCTGTTCCCAATCCGGTGGCTCACGAGCCGGGGCCGTAAGAGAGGCCTCTTCCTGCAAACCAGGCTCTGGCTACCAGGTACGTGGTACATAACAGTATCAGACAGCCATGACAGAGCCTGCAGGAGTGGCCCCAGCCATAGAGGAGATCTGTAAACATCTAGCATCCCTCACCCAGGCAGTGAAAAATCTACAGGACGGCTACATGTGACTGGAGGGTCAAGTTCAGAATTTATACGGAGACGCAGCTTCTGCACCTGCCGCCAGACCTTCTTCACCTTCTTCATCTGCCGCAGCTTCCACCAGAACCCAGGGTCCCCATGCCAGAGCGGTTCACTGGGGATCAAACCAAGTTCTGGGACTTCCGTAATGCCTGCCAATTGTATTTTGCCCTGCAACCCTCGTACTTTCTCCTTAGAGGCCACAAAAGTGGGGTTTGTAGTCTCCATTCTTCAAGGGGAACCCCAAACCTGGGCGCACCGAAGTGTTGGAGGAAAATGGCGCCAGTACAGAGACTTTACTTGCCTTTTTCCAGACTATGGCACAACTCTACGATGATCCCCAGAGGACTGCCACTGCCAAAGCTGCCCTGCTCGCACTCCAGCAAGGCCACAGAGCGGTCGAGGACTATGTTACGGACTTCCGCCGCTGAAGTGCGGACACCCAGTGGAACAGCGCAGCTCTGCGACATCAGTTCCGTCTAGGTCTTTCAGAGGCCCTGAAAGACGAGCTGGCCTGCATTGGGGTTCCCGACACTTTAGAAGATCTGATCGCCAAGGTCATACAGATTGACCGACGACTACGGGAACGACGGGTGGAGCGATCCGCTCAACAAAGTCGCCCGGTATGGATCACTACTAAGGCGCCTATGCCTGTCTCCCGTTATCAACCGTCTGTCCAAGTCCTGCCAGTTCTCCTCCAGACACTTCCAAGCCCATGCAACTCGGTGTCATGCGACCCACCTTGCCTCCTGAAGAACGGGCACGCCACCGCCAACTAAATCTGTGCCTCTATTGCGGTGAGACCGGCCATTACGTACGCAACTGCCCCATCAAGATGCGGAAGTGCCATTCCTCAGTTCCTGTTAATGTTTCCGCTCTCTCAGCCAATACAACCCACCTTGCTCTCTCTCTGTCATTTCAGCTCCGAGAAGGGACAGTCCCGGTCAACGCCATTATTGATTCTGGTGCCTGCAGTTGTTTTATCGATGCCACCTTCGCTGACCTCTACGAGAGAAGGACTTCAGACTCTCCGTCTTCCTGGCAGACGGCTCGCACATTAAGTCAGGCCAAGTGACCCAGGAGACCCTTCCTCTGCCTGCCTCTACTTCTGCTAACCATAGGGAACTATTAATTCTGGATGTAATTTCCTCCCCCCTATTTCCAGTAATTCTAGGCATACCCTGGCTCTGGGTACATAACCCCCAGATCAATTGGACCTCTGGAAATATACTGTTTCCTTCCCGCTACTGCTAGGAACACTGCCTACCCGGACTTCCCAGTTCATCCCCCACTCTGCTATGCTTGAACACCGATCCCAGTTTGCTCCAGTCTGTTCCAGAACCCTATCACGAGTTTCTCGATGTGTTCAGTAAAAAGGGGGCCGACTCCCTTCCACCTCACCGCCCTTATGACTGCCCGATCGAACTTCTTCCTGGGGGTGAGATTCCTTTTGGGCGCATCTTCCCACTCTGAGAAGGAACAAGATACTTTGAAGGTTTACATTGATGAGAACCTAAGCAAGGGGTTTATTCGCCCGTCCACCTCACCAGCAGGTGCCGGAATATTTTTTGTCGCCAAAAAAGATCAGACCTTTTCGCCTATGTATCGACTACCGGGAACTTAACAACATCACAGTTAAAAACCGTTACCCATTGCCCCTGATACCCGAACTTTTCCAAAAATTGAGATCCGCCACTATTTTTACTAAGCTGGACCTGAGGGGGGCTTATAATTTAATCCGCATCAGAGACGGCGATGAGTGGAAAACTGCCTTTCGTACCCGGTATGGTCACTACGAGTATTTAGTCATGCCTTTCGGGTTGTGCAACGCTCCCACTACCTTTCAGCATTTTGTCAATGACGTGTTTAGAGACTTTTTAGACATCTTCGTCATCGTCTACTTGGATGATATCCTGGTCTTCTCCGGCTCATTAGACAAACATCAAAAGCATGTTCGCAAAGTTCTGAACCGTCTCCGCTTGCATGGCTTATACGCAAAGGCAGAGAAATGCGAATTCGAGCAGCAAACCATTCAGTTCCTGGGCCTGGTGATCTCCCCGACGGGAATCGAGATGGATCCGAAAAAAGTCTCTGCTATTCTGGACTGGCCAGTACCCCTGGATAAGAAGGGGGTTCAGCGTTTTATAGGATTTGAAAATTTCTATAGGAGATTCATTAAAGGATTCTCTACAATCGTTGCACCCATTACGCAACTCACCAGACAAAATTTCCGTTTCCGCTGGAACCCTGAGGCTCAGAAAGCCTTCGACACCCTGAAGGGACTCTTCACGTCTGCCCCGATTCTCAGTTACCCCAACCCGGCACTACCTTTCCTCCTTGAGGTGGATGCTTCTGAAGTCGCAGTGGGGGCTGTTATCTCCCAACGCCTGGGAGACAAAGACAATGCACCCAGTGGGATTCTTCTCCCGGAAACTCTCGCCTGCGGAGAGAAATTATGACGTAGGCGACCGCGAGTTGTTGGCCATCAAGACCGCTTTAGAAGAGTGGAGGTATTTATTGGAGGGCGCTGCACACCCCGTGTTAATTTATATGGATCACAAGAACTTGGAATATTTATGATCAGCAAAGCGATTAAAACCTCGACAGGCTCGCTGGGCCCTCTTCTCCCGTTTTTGTTTTCATATCACCTACTGTCCAGGATCAAAAAATGTCAAGCCGGATGCTCTGTCCCCAATGTATGACAACCCAAAAGATACATCTACCCCTGACACCATTTTACCGGGAGGCAACTTCCTACTTCTATGTACCAACCTACTTTCCCTGATCAGGGAGGCGTCTTCCAAGCCTTCCAATATTTCCCTAGAGTCCAGGGATGGGTTATTTTGGAGAGTAAGCCAGATTTTTGTGCCAGAAGACATCCGAATAGAGGTTCTGAAACACCTCCATGATCATCCGCTGGCAGGACATTTTGGGGTTCGTAAGACTCTGGAGTTGGTGCGCCGCACCTTCTGGTGGCCTGGCCTGGAGGATTTTTGCAGATCTTATATTAACTCATGCCCTATCTGCAACCAGAATAAAACCCCCTCGAAACCAAGCCTGGGGGCTACTGAAACCATTACCTGTGCCCGATAGACCATGGAAAATGGTCGCCATGGACTTTATTGTAGAGCTTCCTTGCTCTGAGGACTGTACAGTAATTTTTGTGATTGTGGACCACTTGACCAAAATGGCCCATTTCCTTCCCTTAAAGAACACGCCTTCTGCCACTGAGACTGCCCGTGTCTTCATTAAAGAGGTCGTCAGGCTACATGGAGTGCCCTCCAACATCGTGTCAGACAGGGGAGTTCAATTTACCTCTCGATTCTGGAGAGCCCTCTGCGAAACATTACAGATTGAACTTGCTCTGTCCTCAGCTTATCATCCCCAAACCAATGGGCAAACTGAAAGAACTAATCAGACCTTAGAACAGTACATCAGGTGTTTTACAACCTTTTCCCAAGATGACTGGGTCTCTCTGCTACCTCTAGCAGAATTTGCGTATAACAACGCCAGTCACTCTGCTACTGGACAATCTCCTTTTTTTGCCAATTATGGTTTCAACTTAACCTTCTTACCAGATTTTCTTTCAGAGTCTTCAGTTCCGGCAGTACAGGATACAGTGGAGTTCCTCAACCGCAACAACCAATTGCTAGGGGAAGCTATGACCAAGGCCCAAGCTGACAGTAAGAGGTTTTTTGACAGGAAAAGGAGAGGAGAACTGGACCTGAAACCAGGAGACCAGGTATGGCTTTCTACGAAAAATCTCAGGTTAGCTTGTCCGTCCAAAAAATGGAGGCCTAAATTTATGGGACCTTTTCCGGTCAAGAGAAAGATCAATGCAGTTTCATACGAACTATACTTACCTGACTCTCTTAAAGTGCATCCTGTGTTCCATGTCTCTTTACTAAAGCCTGCAGTTCCTGATCCCTTTCCTAATAGGGGAACCAGACCTCCTGAACCGGTTCATGTCGACGACTGCAAGGAATTCGTGGTGGAAGCCATTCTGGATTGTAGAAAACGGCAAGGGCAAAACCAATTCCTGATCAAGTGGAAAGGATACGGGCCAGAAGACAATTCCTGGGAACCCGAAGGTAATATCCATGCTAGAAGATTGGTACATGCATTTTTTCTTGCTCACCCTGACAAAGTGGCCCGACTGGCATGTCAGGGACCTACCTTACAATCCCGCCAGGGGTAAAACAACGGCGCGCCATCGCGCGTCTATTGTGCACGCATGCGCCAACGTGGCGGGAGCGCGCGCGTGCACGTTAATCCGTCGTGGCGCCAAAACGCCTTTAAAAGTTCACTTGCCCTTCCAGCACATTGCTGTCTGATCTGCAGCTTCTGAGTACCGATCCACATCTGAAAACCTGATTATCTGTTTAAACCTTCTGACCCGGCTTGTTTGACCATCCGTACCTCTCCGATCCCTGACCTCGGCTACTATTGACTTACCTCTCCGATTGATCCACCGCTGCCAGACCCTCCTGCCTGTACCACGATTACTCTCCTGCCTTCAGTACCTGATTATCTGAATTACCCGTTGTGACCCGGCTTGTCTGACTCTGCTTCCGTTTGCTGTCCATTAACCACCTTACCTCTCCAACTTGTTGCCGTGAACCTTCACCTTCCGTTAGGGTCGCTGACCCACGTTCCCAGCTTCAGCGGTTCCAGTCCACCGTTCCAGAGGGAATCAGCACCCGAAACAACTGCACGCAATGCAGGCACTCCTACCCCACCGTGCTCCTGAGCCTGCTGTTCCCAATCCGGCGGGCCTTTTTCCAGCGGGCAAATATTTCCAAACTTGTTTAGAAACAGCCCCGCTGGAATCCTGTCCGCTCGGACATGTTCGGTCGTCTGTACAGAATGACTTTGACGCATGCGTGGAAGCATTGAACTGGCAGGGCCGCCCACGTCGCCGCATCATTGTCGCGGCGACGGCACGGCCTCGTCGCCGCGGATTTCTGTATGATGGTGAGTACAGCCATCATACAGAAATCCCCGGGCAGACATGTACGCTGAAAACAGTCCGGCGGACCGTTTTCATCGTACATGTTTGCCCGTGTGTACAAAGCCTTAGATGTTTCTGACCACGTTTGAGAGAGCAGTGGAAAGAGAGAGTTGGCCTAAAGAACATTGGGCTGGACTAGTGGCCCCCCTATTATCTGGAGAAGCCCAAAAGACATATTTTGATTTGGAGCTTGCAGATGCAAAAAACTATGATCGGTTATAATTGGAAATATTGGCACGTTTCAGTGTAACCCTGGATGTCCATGCTCAGCGTGTCCACAATTGGAGTTATCAGCAGAGGAAGCCACCTCGGTCGCAGATGTATGACCTCATCCATTTGGCTAAGAAATGGCTGCAGCCAGAAACTCTGTCCGGACCAAAAAATTTGGAGCGAGTAGTCATGGACACATTTCTTAGGTCTTTTCTTAACACCCTGCAGAAATGGGTGAACCATGGTGGTCCGGAAACCGCAGACAAACTTGTAGACCTGGTCGAAAGGTACCCAACAACAGAGAATTTGTCCTCTTCCACCAGAGACGCACAGACTTTCCACCACAAGACCAGACCCATCCCACAGGAGAGGACCACAAGGTTGATTTGTTACCGTTGCCGGGAAGAGGGACCTGTGGCAGCGGTTTGCCCAGCGGGTGATGAACCCACGCAGTGTGACTTTCTGACAGAGAGACAACAGTTCCTTTTTGCAACCACATGCACTGCAGTAAAGGGAAATGAAAAAACATTTATGTAGAATGTGCTTAGATGGTAAAGATGTTGTGGTATTGTTGGATTCAGGTAGCCTAGTCACCTTAGTGAAAAGTGATCTAGTGGTGGGAAAAACCTTACATCCTAGGAAAATGGCTGTAGTTTGTGTACATGGGGACACTCGAGAATATCCGGTGACTACGGTTTCCTTTGAAACCTCCCTCGGTAACTTGTGTCACCAGGTGGGTTTAGTTCCCAAACTGAACCATCTACTCCAGAAACCTCTAACTGTGAGGATTCTCCTGAGTTTCCATTCTCAGTCTTAGCAGGGGAAACACCAGTCCCTAGGGAGGAGCCTTCTACCTCAGAAGAGGAACCGCGGCCGATAGGGTTTGATGACCTCGAGGTGCACAGAGAAAACTTTATCACTGAGAAATTGAGGGACCCCACATTGCCAAGAGCCCGGGAGAATGTAGTGAAGATAGATGGGGAGTTAGTTAACCCTGACGAGAGGGTTGCCCTCCCTTACTTCATTATTGAAAGGGACCTGTTATATCGTGTGTCACAGAGGATAGAAGACACCATTGAGTAACTGGTAGTGCCTAAACCGTACCGCAAGATGGTTTTGGAACTGGACCATTGGCACATTCTTGGGGGACATTTGGGAGCAGGAAAAAACCAGGAGAGGATCACCCAGAGGTTTTATTAGCCTGGGATCACTAAGGAAGTGGAAGTGTACTGCTCTTCCTGTCCAGTGTGTCAGATTACTGCACCCATGCCACATTTTCGCAGTCCGTTGGTACCCCTGCCCATTATCGAGGTCCCTTTTAAAGGGATCGCCATGGACTTAGTTGGCCCCTTACTGAAGTCCACTAGAGGGCACCAACACATCTTGGGAATAATGGACTATGCCACCCGTTACCCAGAAGCGATTCCTCTCCGAAACACCTCTGCTAAAACCATTGCCAAAGAGTTATTTCAGGTTTTCAGCCGTGTGGGTCTTCCTAAGGAAGTCCTAACTGACCAGGGCACCCTGTTTATGTCTAGGGTGACCAAAGAACTTTGTAAACTCCTGAAAGTGACTCAATTACGTACATCAGTATATCACCCTCAAACAGACGGGTTAGTGGAAAGGTTTAATAAAACCTTAAAACAAATGTTGAGGAAGGTAGTGGATAAAGACGGAAAGAATTGGGATTATCTGCTCCCTTATCTGATGTTTGCCATAAGAGAGGTTCCCCAATCGTCCACAGGGTTCTCTCCGTTTGAGCTACTGCCAGGGAAACATGGGAGAGTGAGGCCCTGTACACACGGTCGTTCCAAACCGATGAGAAGGGTCCGACGGACCGTTTTCATCGGTTCACCGCTGAAGTCGCCTGATGGTCTGATGTGCGTACACACCATCGTTCCAAAAAACGATCGGGTCAGAACGCGGTGACATCAAACACACGACATGCTGAATAAAACGAAGTTCAATGCTTCCAAGCATGCGTCGACTTGATTCTGAGCATGCGCGGGTTTTGAACCGATGCTTTTCTGTACTAACCATCGGTTTGGACCGATCGGGCAGCAGTCCATCGGTTCGGTTTTGAAGCATGTTTTAAAATTTTGGACCGAAGGAAAACAGACCGATGGGCTATACACGCGGTCGGTTTGGACCAATGAAACTGAACCTCGATCCATTCTCATCGGTTTTGTCCGACCGTGTGTACGGGGCCTGAGAGTTCCCCTCATCGAAGTGTGATTGAACATGTGGCCCAAATGCAAGATAGAATTGCCCAAGTGATGCAGATTGTGAAGGAACATTTAGCCCAAGCCCAATTGGCTCAACAAAGGATTTACAATTGTGGGGCCCAGGTCCGTTCCTTTGCACCTGGTGATAGGGTGTTGGTGCTGGTCCCCACGGTCGAAAGTAAATTCCTAGCCAAATGGCAGGGTCCCTATGAAGTGTTGGAGAAAATGGGGGTGGTGAATTATAAAATTAGCCAACCGGGAAGACGAAAACCTGAGCAGCTCTATCACGTGAACTTGCTGAAACCCTAGAAGGATAGAGAGTCCTTGGTTGCTAAGACTACCCAATTTTCTGCCCCATTTAACCTGGCTGTCCCTGAAGTTGGGATAGCGGAGACTCTATCCAAAACTCGGCAACAGCAGGTTAAAGAATTTGTGCTCCGTAATAAAGAGAAGTTTTCAGACCTGCCAGGTTGGGTCTCCGGAGTTGAACATGACATTATCACCACACCAGGGGATAAGGTCAAGTTGAAGCTTTATAAAATTCCAGAAGCCCGGCGAGAGGCAATTCGCCAGGAAGCAAAAAAAATGCTTGAGCTGGGGGTGATAGAAGAGTCAAATAGTGATTGGTCCAGTCCCATTGTCTTAGTGCCCAAACCAGATGGAAGTTGGCGGTTTTGTAATGACTTTCGCCGCCTGAATCAAATCACTAAGTTTGACACCTATCCTATGCCCCGCATAGATGAACTGATTGATCGCCTAGGCACTGCTCGGTACATGAGGACGTTAGACCTGACCAAGGGTTATTGGCAAATTCCCATCTCGGAGTCGGCCAGGGAAAAAACAGCATTTGTAACTCCAGACGCATCTTTCCAATATCGGAGGATGCCTTTTGGGTTACAGAATGCTCCCGCCACATTTCAACACACCATGGATAAGACCCTTCGGCCTCATCGAGCCTATGCTGCTGCATACCTCGATGACGTTGTCATCCACAGTAAGGATTGGGACTCACACTTACCAAAAGTTCAGGCTGTGTTGGATTCCATCTGGAAAGCCGGGTTCGTGCATTTCTGGGGATCGTGGGCCATTAACGCCGCTTTATCCCCCATTTTGCCTCACAGGCTGCTCCCCTGACCAATTTGACCAAAGGGAAGGAGTCTGTCATGACCAAATGGACCAAATGGACTCCCGAAGCAGAAACAGCTTTTCAGGCTTTAAAACAGGCCTTATGTAGTCAGCCAGTTTTAAATTTGCCTGATATTTCACAGGTCTTCGTGGTTCAGACAGATGCGTCAAATGTGAGGTTAGGAGCTGTACTGTCCCAGATTATCAAGGGGGAGGAACACCCTGTTATGTACCTCAGCCGAAAGTTGAAGGCCCATGAGGAGAATTATGCCACCATTGAGAAAGAGTGCTTGGCGGTGAAATGGGCTTTGGATTCTCTCCGGTACTACCTCGTGGGTAGACAGTTTGAACTGGTGACGGATCATGCCCCATTGAAGTGGATGGCACAAAACAAAGAGACCAATAGGAGAATAAATAGGTGGTTCCTGGCCCTCCAGGAATTTAGTTTTGTGGGAACGCATCACGCCGGTGCTAAAATGGGGAATGCAGATGAGTTGTCCCGAGTGCATGCCTGCCTGGCAACCTGTGTCCCAACCCTAGGGTTGAAACAAAAGGGGGGGTATGTGACAGGAAGTCAGGTAAATCTGTGGGTGTTGTCACAGACGGGAGATACATTTCTGCCTTGTTTAGACAATACACCAATTATTATCGGGTGTCGGCTGCAGAAGTAGCCAGAAAGGTTTAAGGGCGTTGGAAAACTTCAGCTGTTCAGAATGAGGCAATTAAGGCCTCTATAAGTAATCCAGAGGATTACTACTGATTGCTGCATCCTGAGGCTTTTTGAGTGAAGGAGAGCAGTGAACAGAAAGACTTCTGAAGAGGTGAGGTGCTGTTGATTTTTCTGTGTGATAAAAATCAAAAAGACTACTTGTTTTTCTGCTGTATGACCAGCAGTGTCTGCCCAGCACTAGGCTGTGCCAGACTCCATAGATAGGTTCCTGTGTGGTGAAGGTAGACGCCCCAAGTGGCCAGGGTTTATTTAGTGTTTGATTTTTTTATGCTGTTTGGATGTTTGCACTTGTTTCCAGCAAGATGGAAGAATAAACCACATAAGCCTGCCTAATTCAATTATGGAACATGTGGGCGTGTTTTATGTTAATGTATTGTGACCCCACGTAAATGACGCTTTTTACGAACAGCGCATGCGCCGTCCGTGAAAGTATACCAGTGCGCATGCTCCAAATTAACCCGCAAAAAGCCAATGCTTTCGACGTGAACGTAAATGACGCACAGCCCCATTCGCGAACGACTTACGCAAACGACGTAATCGTCGAAAAATGTTACGCTGGCCCGACGTCCATACTTAACATTGGCTGCGTCTCATAAAGCAGAGGTAACGTTACACCGGAAAAAGCCTAACGTAAACGGCGTATCTGTACTGCGACAGCCGGGCGTACGTTCGTGAATTGGCATATCTAGCTGATTTACATATTCTAGGCGTAAATCAGCGTACACGCCCCTAGAGGCCAGCATAAATATGCAGTTAAGATACGACAGGGTAGGCGACTTACGCTGGTCGTATCTTAGCAAAATTCTGGCGTATCTTGTTTTCTGAATACAGAAAAAATATACGCCGGAGCATCCTAGAAGTTACGCGGCGTATAAATAGATACGCCAACGTAACTTCTTTGTGGATCTGGCCCAATATGTTCTTTCTCTATGCACTTTTATCCATATGTGCAGGAATATGCATTATGCTATACACATTGAGATAACGAATATATTTATTTTTTGTATTTGATGTATTTTCTTTTAACTGATGGGATTGACGTATATATTATTGATATTTGGCTAATATCCCATAGGTAATCCCAAAGTTAGGATGCAAATGGAGATTTTTATGGTTACAATGAAATTACCGTATTTATCGGCGTATACCGCGCACTTTTTTGCCCTGAAAATCAGGGCAAAATCGTGGGTGCGCGGTATACGCCGATACCTGCTTTCCCGCGCCGAGTTTGAATACTGCGCCGACATATACCGAGCGCAGTACACTCAGGTATAGTCGGCCAGTCTCGGCTCCTTACGCGCTCACGTCCTGGACGTACAGGACGTCAGCGCGAGAGTTGCCGAGCCTGCCCGACAATACACGAGTGTACTGCGCTCTGTATATGTCGGCGCAGTATTCAAACTCAGCGCGGGAAACGAGCGGGGAGAACGCGAGGACGCCGCAGAAGGAAGCCGGACCCGACGAAGAGGACACCCGAAGCCGCAGACGGACCCCGGACCCGACGAAGAAGACACCCGAAGCCGCAGACGGACGCCGCGCAAGACACCAAAACTGTAAGTACAAAAAAAATGTTTTTTCCACAGGATTCGGGCAACTTTAGGGGTGCGTGGTATACGCAGGAGCGCGTTATACCGCGATAAATACGGTACACCATGATCATTGATACCCACCTTAATGGGGCTATTTGATCATACAGAGATTAATATATTGGTAACATATTACTCCTTTGTACCTATTTAATTTTATTTATGAATTTTATGTATGAATTATATACCAGTGTTTATGACTAAAAACAATTATATTTTAGAAATTATGTCCATACCACACATAATATAATATAATGCATTGCAAATAGCAATCATACACAGGGAAAACATAGCCATCTAATCAATTTCCAGCCAATCTCTCACACAATACATCATGAATTTGTTCATTTCTCATGTAAACATATATCTTTTTATAAGTTTAGTTTACAAATTGACACGCCTATTGTATCTATAGAGGCTTTTGATGACACTTATATATAAACTATAGCGGCACCGTCGCCAATTGCCAAACACAGATATATAAATTTCCTCACATTTTCACCATCACCATTTATATTTATATTTATATTGTTATACATGTCTTTTTGGATAATAAAACACATAGATTTCTCACAAGTATCACCTCTCCAAGTATTAGTGTGTCTATATTGTCCCTATGGGACAGACCTCCATTTTTATATATATTTATACTTCACTTTTTTTGTATAAATTTACAATCACACATATTTTGATTTAATCTAATTTCATTCAACCGAATTTAATTTAATTTTATTACACTATGTCACCATAATATCAACACGGTTCATTTATTTTCATGTCACAACTTTATTTTCACATTTTATTCATTTCCCAATGCACACATTAAAAGGATTTTCCTTTCTTTTCACATCTAGTTCACAGTCCTTTGTTTCAAAGGGTTAAGCTGGTGTAGTATGGTTTCCAAGTGTGTCCACACCCATAAGTGGTATCCAATTAACAGATACACGTAATGGATTCTCATTCAATTGGGAAGTCTGTATTATTGGTTGACGTTGATCACATGGTGTTTTGTGTGATACTATATATTTTTTGTGCATTTTCTTACATGCTAGCTATGAGTAAGCACTGATTGATAATGTGAAACGTCAGCTGTATGCCCCTGTCTTTGCTGTGATGTGTGGTGTTTGAATACTTTTACAAATAAAAGGCAACGAGAAGATTTTTCCAGAGTGCTGCTGTCCAGACATTTCTTTCTACAATTGATTCATGAACGTACTTGCGCCCGGCGCATAATATACGCGGTTTGCGTAAGTCGTACGTCCGGCGTAAAGTTATTTCCCATAGATGAGGCGCAACCCATGCAAAGGTATTGACCAGGCAACACAAGCCATCGTATCTTATGTCGTTTACGTTGTACATGAATATGACTAGGCGTAGGTTACGTTAACGTCGTAGGCAGTGATCCGTCGTATCTTAGGGAGTAGTTCCGACGTCATTCTGAGCATGCGAACTGGGATGCATCCACGGGACGGTGCATGCGCTGTTCGTTATTCGTATCTTTATGGCGCTCGGCCCATCATTTGCATGGGGTCACGCCTCATTTGCATGGCTCACGCCCACTTCCACTTACGAGGACTTACGCCTAAGAAACCCAGCACAGATTTGGTGGCAAGTGCTTTGTGAATTCGGGGCTTGCCTCTCTGCGCTGCGTCGGCGTAGCGTAAAGAATATACGATACGACGGCATAAATATGCACCGATGTATGTGAATCCGGGCCATTACATATAGTTTTGTGATTAAATAACATTTCTGGAGGGTTTGATGGGGGGCAGTATGTACAGGAGAGGAGTGTGGAGGTTATGATGGGGCAGTATGTACTGGAGAGGAGTGCGGAGGGGATGATGGGGGCAATATGTACTGGAGAGGAGTGCGAAGAGGATGATGGGGCAGTATGTACTGGAGAGGAGTGCAAAGGGGATGATGGGGGCATTTTGTACTGGAGAGGAGTGTGGAGGGGATGATGGGGGCAGTATGTACTGGAAAGGAGTGCGGGGGGGATTATGGGGGCAGTATGTACTGGAGAGGAGTGTGGAGGGGATGATGGGGGCAGTATGTACTGGAGAGCAGTGCAGAGGGGATGATGGGGGCAGTATGTACTGGAGAGGAATGTTGAATGTATGATGGGGGCAGTTTGTACTGGAGAGAAGTGTGACGGGGATGATGGGGGCAGTATGTACTGGAGAGAAGTGCAAAGGAGATGATGGGGGCAGTATGTACTGGAGAGGAGTGTTGAATGTATGATGGGGGGAAGTATGTACTGGAGTGTAGGGATGAGCTTCGAGTTCGAGTCGAACTCATGTTCGACTCGAACATTGCCTGTTCGGCTAACAGCGAACAATTTGGGGTGCACGCAGCAAATTCGAAAAGCCGTGGAACACCCTGTAAAAGTCTATGGGAGAAATTTAAAGGCTAGTATGCAAGTTATTGTCATAAAAAGTGTTTGGGGACCTGGGTTAGGGGACATGTATCATTGCAAAAAAAGTTTTAAAAACGTCCGATTTTTTCAGGAGCAGTGATTTTAATAATGCTTAAAGTGAAACAATAAAAGTGAAATATTCCTTTAAATTTCACACCTGGGGGGTGTATAGTATGCCTGTAAAGCACCACTTGTTTCCCGTGCTTAGAACTGTCCCTGCACAAAGTGTCCTTTCTGAATAAAAGTAATTTAAAATCACTCGCGGCTATCGGTATTGGCTCCCGGCAATAAGGGCTTCATCCTCACAACCCTTGCCCTGTGGTTGTGCGGGCAGGGGGCTTATCGGAATCTGGAAGACCCCTTTACATGTGTGCTCTGTAGTTTGCACCTAAAGCTACTTGGTGTGTACTGCACTTGTGCTCTGTAGTTCGCACCTAAAGTTACTTTGTGTGTACCAGTACTGCACTTGTGCTCTGTAGTTTGCATATAAAGCTACTTGGTGTGTACTGCAAGTGTGCTCTATAGTTTGCAACTAAAGTTACTTGGTGTGTACTGCCCGTGTCCTCTGCAGTTTGCACCTAAAGCTACAAGGTGTGTGTACTGCCTTTGTCCTCTGCAGGCCATTAATATGTCTGGAAGGACAACAAGGAGAGGCAGAGTGTCACGAGGGCAAGCAGGCTCTGCGTCTAGAGGCAACAGTGCTGGTCGTGGATATGGTGCATCCTCATCAGCAGGTGGCCGTTGGACACGCTCGTCCTCGTTTTCGGCAGCTGGCCCCGTTGAGCCACAACATACCGAAGACTTGGTAGAGTGGATGACCAAGCCCTCCTCATCCTTCTCATCCTCTCTCACCCAGGCTCAGGGTACTTTGTCTGGCAAAGTAGCCGCCAAGGCGTCCTCTTCCCTCTGCTCAATGGCATCACTCACTCCTTCCCTAGCCCCACCATGTCCTCCTGAGGAGTCCCCCGAACTGTTTGAACACAGTGTTGGGTACATGCTGCATGAGGATGCGCAGCGTTTTGAAGGCTCTGATGATGGTACACAGATAGAGCAAGGCAGTAACGTGAGCCCAGAGAGAGGGGGTGCCCAAGAAGGACAGAAATCTGGCAGTCATGTTCCCCCAGCTGCAGCATACTGTCAGGTTTTCGACAGTGATGAGGAGGGAGGGGATGATGAGGACACTGACTTTACGCGGGTGTCTGATAGGAGAGAGGAGGAGCGTGGCACAGGCACATCCCCAACAAGGCAGGATGCCCTCCAGGGGCCAGCTTAAGGGCAACACACCTACTGCATCACAACGCAGAGCTACGCCTGTGCAGGGCGCTGCTCAGCGTTACTGCAAAAGTTCTTTGGTGTGGGCCTTTTTTGAGACGAGTGCATCAGATCGCACCGCTGCTATTTGCAACATATGTCTCAAGCGTATCTCGTGTGGCCAAAACATCACCCGCTTGGGCACCACATGCTTGACCAGACATATGTCGACCTGCCATGCAGGTCGTTGGCAAGCGTACCTTAAAGACCCACACCAAAGAACAAAGCGGACCTCCCCTTGCCCCTCATCAGCTGGGATCTCCAACCCCACTATACCATCAGTCCTCTCTGAAGCCTGCACTGATAGGACTGAAGGTGTAGAATTAGGTGTGTCACAGCCTAGTACATGCGGGCAATCTACTATTGGTTTACCCATGGCAGATTGTACCAGGCAAACTTCCCTGCCCCAGCTGCTGCAGCGCCAAAATAAGTTCTCTCCCAGCCATCCACATGCCCAGCGGTTGAATGCTAGCTTGGCTAAATTGCTAGCACTTCAACTGCTGCCTTTTCAGTTAGTAGATTCTGCCCCCTTCCTTGAGTTTGTGGAATGTGCGCTACCTCAGTGGCAAGTTCCCAACGCCACTTTTTCTCACGGAAGGCGATTCCGGCTCTCTACCGGCATGTGGAAGGCAATGTCCATGCCTCGCTGGACAGGGTGGTCAGTGGTAAGGTGCATATTACCGCTGACTCATGGTCCAGCAGGCATGGACAGGGACGTTACAAGAAAAAATTCCCACTACTAGCGCTACACCATAAGGACAATAAAACACAGTGTTCTGTGTAGTAAAAAAGATGCAAAAACCTTTCCGTGCAGCTGTCAATCACCTGAGAACATGGGCAAAGAACTGAAACAAAAAATACAGCGCTCAAGGATGGAGTACGAATCACTTTATAGTCTTGAAGTAGTGCAAAATATACATGAACTGAAAAATTAAAAACTGCACACTAGGCAGAAAGTTAAACAAGCGAATCTATTGCAAAATCCCCAGACACTTGAACAGTAGCCGTATGGTGATAATGGGATAGCAACCTGAAATCACTGCTGGGAGAATGTAGTAAAAAGCTTCCAACCAAAGTACACTCTGTAGTATGTGAAGGTGGTGCAGCCGTTAGTATGCCTCTAAGCAGGGAGATGAAAAGCACACAGCGGGGAGACAGCATCCACGCTGGGAGTAAACATAAATGTTATTCACCTGCCGAGGGAGAAGTGGCTGTAGTTCTGATCCAACAGGGAGGCCGATGGGGGCGGGATCACTCCTCGCAACGAAGGATGTAGGGCAGTGGGGAAGATCCTGGATGGGAACCACCGTGCCAGTGCGAGGACGCCGCCGCGTCAATCAGAGGCGAGGAGGGAGGGGTGGAATCACCGCTGCGTCACATGAAGGGGAAGGGAATGAAGTCCGGACTCTGTCCCTCAAGGGTCATGTGACTCCAGGGGCCAATCAGTGGAAGAGATAGACGAGCAGTATAATCAACATGCTAAACGTCACTGAAGGAATTCCCAGACTGTCAGTATCTCAGCATTGGCTTCTTGTAGACAAGTGGGGGCATAAAACGAGATGGGGGTGAGCCGTGACTGACATGTTTCGTGTGCCAGACGCTTTGTCAAAGTCTTTTATGCCCCCACTTGTCTACAAGAAGCCAATGCTGAGATACTGACAGTCTGGGAATTCCTTCAGTGACGTTTAGCATGTTGATTATACTGCTCGTCTATCTCTTCCACTGATTGGCCCCTGGAGTCACATGACCCTTGAGGGACAGAGTCCGGACTTCATTCCCTTCCCCTTCATGTGACGCAGCGGTGATTCCACCCCTCCCTCCTCGCCTCTGATTGACGCGGCGGCGTCCTCGCACTGGCACGGTGGTTCCCATCCAGGATCTTCCCCACTGCCCTACATCCTTCATTGCGAGGAGTGATTCAGCCCCCATCGGCCTCCCTGTTGGATCAGAACTACAGCCACTTCTCCCTCGGCAGGTGAATAACATTTATGTTTACTCCCAGCGTGGATGCTGTCTCCTCGTTGTGTGCTTTTCATCTCCCTGCTTAGAGGCATACTAACGGCTGCACCACCTTCACATACAACAGAGTGTACTTTGGTTGGAAGCTTTTTACTACATTCTCCCAGCAGTGATTTCAGGTTGCTATCCCATTATCACCATACGGCTACTGTTCAAGTGTCTGGGGACTTTGCAATAGATTTGCTTGTTTAACTTTCTGCCTAGTGTGCAGTTTTTAATTTTTCAGTTCATGTATATTTTGCACTACTTCAAGACTATAAAGTGATTCGTACTCCATCCTTGAGCGCTGTATTTTTTGTTTCATGGACAGGGACGTTACCTATCTTTCACGGCGCATTGGGTGACTCTGCTTGCAGCTGGGAAGGACGCAGGACAAGGTACAGTAGTGTTGGAGGTTGTTCCGCCACCACGCCTCCAAAAAAGCTACTACTGGTTGTGACACACCTCTCTCCTCCACCCCCTCCTCTTCTTCCTCTGTGGCCTCTTCCTGTGCTGATGTGCCCTGTTTTGCTCATGTCCTTAATTTAGTGGTGCAGCGGTTCTTGGGCAGGTACCCGGGATTACAGGATGTTCTGAAGCAGGCCAAGAATGTCTGTGTGCATTTCCGACGGTCATATAATGCCAGTGCTCGGCTGGCAGACCTCCAAAAAGGGAATACAACCTGCCCAAGAACCGCCTAATCTGTGACATGCCCACCAGGTGAAACTCTACGTTGGCCATGCTGCAGCGGCTGCACACGCAGCAGAGGGCCATCAATGAGTATCTGTGCAAATATGGCAGCAGAACTGGGTCAGGGGAGCTTGGTGTTATATCATCTGCCAAAACAGTCCATGGATGCCGACCCAGAAGGAGTTCTGCTGGAGTTTTCCCAGTGGTTGCATGTGGTGTGTTTCTGTAAGCAGAAAGGAAGGAGTCCAGCTGCTGGGGTGACAGAGACTGTTGTTTACTTGCAGCCACTGTAGCTTTGAAATAGCGTTTAATAGTCTGCACAAACCGCTCTGCTTGACCATTTGTAGCCGGGTGGCAAGGTGCGGTCAACTTGTGCTTGATGTTGTGGGCAGTCAGGAAACGCTGAAACTCCTGACTGGTGAATTGTGCACCGTTGTCTGACGATTTCTCTGGGGTATCCAAACGTAGCAGCGAGATGTAACAGTATGGAAACCGTTGCCTTAGTCGTTGGCTGAGTAACAGGAATGACCTCAGGCCACTTTGAATGGGCGTCCACTATGATCAAGAAGGGGTGTCCTCTGATTGGGCCTGCAAAGTCCAAGTGTAGGCGAAACCAAGGAACCATGGGCCAAGTCCAGGGCTGGACGCACCCTCGAGGAGGGTCTCTTGCCGTTTGTGCACATCCAGCACAAGCATTCACATATGTTGCGATATCTGAGTCTAGGTTTGGCCACCACACATAGCCTCTGGCCTTTTGTTTCATACGTGTGCCCCCGGGATGACCAGTATGTAGCAAGTCCAGAATGTGTCTCCGGAGGGTCTGTGAAATGATCACTCGGTCTCCCCATAAAACACAGTTGCCAGCCACAGTTAATTCCATACGCCTACGGAAATAAGGTTCATACTCCTGTGTGACAGTTGCAGGCCAACCGGACCGTACCCAGGAGAGTATTGTTTTCAGAAAGGTATCCTTGGTTGGGCTGCTATTTCCCCAGAAAATGAGAAGGACAGGCTGGTGTAACGACAACTCTTGAACGGTGGAGAAGAGTCCATGGACCTCCCTGTCAGTCGGACATAGCGTCCGCATTAGCATTGGCATCATGACCACGATACTGAATTTTGTAGCTGTATGCTCCCAAGAATAGGGCATAGCGTTGGAGGCGGGCCGCAGTAGTCTGGGAGATGCCTTTGTCAGGGCTAAAGATCTCAAGGAGTGGTTTATGGTCCCTACCATACAGGTAAAGATGAAACTTCTTAATTTCCCATATCAGCGCAAGAGCCTCTTTGTCAATGTGTGAGTAATTGCTTTCTGCTTTTGTCAAGACCTGGAGGCAAATGCCACTGGTTTTTCTGACCCATCTGGTAAGATGCGGGATAGTACCGCCCCCAGACCATATGGTGAGGCATCACAAGTAGGGATGAGCCGAACATACCCGGGTTTGGTTCGCACCAGAACGTTCGAACAGACCGCGGGTTCGCGCGAACATTTAGAACCCCATTAAAGTCTATGGGACTTGAACGTTCTAATTCAAAAACGCTCATTTTAAAGACCAATATTCAATTTAATGTTGGAAAACGTCTTTCAGAACCCGGGTCTTGCCCAAGGGAACATGTATTAATGGAAAAAAAAGTTTTAAAAACTGCCGTTTTGTTCCGGAACAGCGATTTTAATGATGCTTAAAGTGAAAAAAAAAAATGAAAAATTCCTTTAAATATCACACCTGCTATGTGTCTATAGTAGTGGCACGTGTTTATAAATGTCCCTGCACAACATGAAATTATTATAAGAAAAAAGTAATTTAATACTGCTTGCGCACGTGCTATGTGGCAACAATATCTCGATTATTTTAGGGGTGGTGAGGGGCCATTATTTTTTTGTGAAAGCAAAATTGTAGAAAAAAGGGCACCCCTCAAACATACTGTAATTGGAGCGCAACAAAGAGCCACGTGCAAAGTATTGCATCAAAAATTGTTATTAGGCGCCCCTGTTAAGCAGGTGCAGAAAAATTGTGCCTTAGGCACAACACAACACTGCAACCCCTCCCAATAACTGTAATTGGAGCGCAACAAGGAGCCACGTGCAAAGTATTGCATCAAAAATTGTTATTAGGCGCCCCTGTTAAACAGGCGCACAAAAATTAGGCCTTAGGCACTGGTGGCGGAGCCCAGAAACACAAAATTTCTTACTAGCTATCAGCAAGAAAAGTGAGGAGGAGAAGGATATTCCATCAGCAGCATAACAGGACAGTCACTCAGCATCAACATACGCAGTCTCAAAGGGATCTGACATATCAACAAAAAATTCTTATTCAGTAACATCAGCATCAGGTGATTGGTAGCTGGTGTTGATCCAAGCCTGATTCATTTTGATGAAGGTCAGTCGATCAACAGAGTTGGTGGAGAGGCGCACCCTGTGATCTGTCACAAAGCCTCCAGCAGCACTGAATGTGCGTTCTGAAAGAACACTGGATGCAGGGCAAGCCAGTAGCTCAATTGCGTTCTGTGCAAGCCAGAGGATTTTCGGTGGGGAAGGTGTCCAAGTCGGATCTTGCCCCTAGGTATTCCGGGACCATGTAAACCAGACGCTGGCGATGGTTGCTGGAACCGGTCAGATCTTGGGGCTGCGGACTAAAAAATTGTCTGAACGCATCGGTCAGACGGCAACCTTCTCCACCGCTCCTTCTCTGACTCACCGAAGCCTCAGCAAGACGTTGTCCAGGGCCAGGGCCAGGTTTTGGTAATCCCCCCGGTTCTGGGAACGCATTGCACAGACCCTTCTGCAAGGCCTCCCTCAGAAGTTGAATCTTCTGCTCCCTCTGCGATGGCAACATAAAGTCCGCTACCTTACTCTTGTAACGTGGATCAAGGAGAGTTGCCAGCCAGTAATGATCCCTCTCCTTGATAGCACGTACACAAGGATCCTTACGCAGGCTTTGCAGGATCAGGGAGGCCATGCAGCGTAGGTTTGCAGAGGCATTCCGGGCACAGTCCTCTGGGTCACTGAGGACGACAGGATCCGCAGCCACCTCATCCCAGCCACATAAATGTCCACGTGTTCCTTGGGACTGTAAATGATCCCTTAAAGACTGCTGCTGTTGATGCTGAGTGCTAGGCTCCACCTCCATACTGCTGATACAATCATCCTCCTCCTCCTCATCCTCCTCCTCCTCCTCCTCTTCCTGTGTGCTAGGTGGGCAAGCAGGAACAGTGTCTGGATAAAGGGGGCCTTGAGAGGTAAGGAAGTCCTCCTCTTCCTCCCTCTGTTCTGCCTCAAGGGCCCTGTCCATTATTCCACGTAGCGTGTGCTCCAACATGTGAATAAGAGGGACAGTCTCACTGATGCATGCACTGTCACTGCTCACCATCCTCGTGGCCTCCTCAAATGGTGACAGGACAGTACATGCATCCCTGATCAAGGCCCACTGGCGTGGTGAAAAAAAAACAAGCCCCCCTGACCCAGTTCTGCTGCCATATTGGCACAGGTACTCATTGATGGCCCTCTGCTGCGTGTGCAGCCGCTGCAGCATGGCCAACGTAGAGTTCCATCTGGTGGGCATGTCACAGATTAGTCGGTTCTTGGGCAGGTTGTATTCCCTTTGGAGGTCTGTGAGCCGAGCAGTGGCATTATATGACCTCCGGAAATGCACACAGACTTTCCTGGCCTGCTTCAGGACATCCTGTAAGCCCGGGTACCTGCCCAAAAACCGCTGCACCACCAAATTCAGGACATGCGCAAAACAGGGCACATGGGTGAGCTTTCCCTGTCGCAGGGCAGAGAGGAGGTTGGTGCCATTATCGCTGACCACCATTCCAGGCTTCAGCTGGCGTGGCGTCAACCACCTCTGAGCCTGCCCCTGCAGAGCTGAAAGAACCTCTTCCCCAGTGTGGCTCCTGTCTCCCAAGCACACCAGCTCTAGCACCGCATGGCATCTCTTGACCTGCATTCCTGCGTAGCCCCTCGTACGCCTACGGAGCACGGCTGGTTCTGAGGAAACATCACCACAGGAAGAGGCCACAGAGGAAGAAGAGGAGGGGGTGGAGGAGAGAGGTGTGTCACAAGCAGTAGTAGTGTTTTGGAGGCGTGGTGGCGGAACAACCTCCAAAACTACTGTAACTTGCCCTGCGTCCTTCCCAGCTGCCAGCAGAGTCACCCAATGGGCCGTAAAAGACAGGTAACGTCCCTGTCCATGCCTGCTGGACCATGAGTCAGTGGTAAGATGCACCTTACCACTGACCGCCCTGTCCAGCGAGGCATGGACATTGCCTTCAACATGCCGGTAGAGAGCCGGAATCGCCTTCCGTGAGAAAAAGTGGCGTTTGGGTACTTGCCACTGAGGTACTGCACATTCCACAAACTCACGGAAGGGGGCAGAATCTACCAACTGAAAAGGTAGCAGTTGAAGTGCTAGCAATTTTGCTAAGCTATCATTCAACCGCTGGGCATGTGGATGGCTGGGAGCGTACTTCTTTCGGCGCTGCAGCAGCTGGGGCAGGGAAATTTGTCTGGTACTATCAGTAGATTGCCTGCATGTACTACCACTACTAGGTTGTGACACACCTATTTCTACACCTTCAGTGCAGGCTTCAGAGAGGACTGGGGGTCTAGTGGGGTTGGAGGTCACAGAAGGGCAAGGGGAGGTCCGCTTTGGTCTTTGGTGTGGGTCTTTCTGGTATGCTTGCCAACGAGCTGCATGGCAGCTCGACATATGTCTGGACAAGCATGTGGTGCCCAAGCGGGTGATGTTTTGGCCACGCAAGATACGCTTGAGACATATGTTGCAAATAGCAAAGGTACGATCTGATGGACATGTTTAAAAAAAGGCCCACACCAAAGAACTTTTGCTGTACCGTTGACACAGCAGCGCCATGCACAAGCGAAGATGTGCCACGTAATGCAGTTGGCATGCTGCCCTTAAGCTGACCCCTGGAGGGCATCCTGCCTCTTTGGAGATGTGCCTGTGCCTCGTCCTCCTCCTCCTCTTCCTCCTCCTCTCTCCTATCAGGCACCCACGTAGAGTCAGTGACCTCATCATCCCCTCCCTCCTCATCACTGTCGAAAACCTGGCAGTATGCTCCAGCTAGGGGAACATCACTGCCAGATTGCTGTCCCTCTCGGCCACCCCCTCTCCCTGGGCTCACATCAATGCTTTCCTCTATCTGTGTTCCGTCATCGGAGCCTTCAAAACGATGCGCATCTTCATGCAGCATGTACCCAACACTGTGTTGAAACAGTTCGGGGGACTCCTCAGGAGGACACGGTGGGACTAGGAAAGAATTGTGTGATGCCATTGTGCAGAGAGAAGAGGACGCCTTGGCAGCTGATTTGCCAGACAAACTACGATCAGTCTGTGTGAGAGAGGATGAGGAGGATGAGGACGGCTTGGTCATCCACTCTACTAATTTCTCTGCATGTTGAGGCTCAACACGGCCAGCTCCCGAAAAGATGGATGAGCGGCCACGGCCACGTGCTGAAGAGGATGCACCACATCCACCACCAGCGTTACCTCTAGATGCAGAGCCTGCTTGCCCTCGTGACTCTCTGCCTTTCTCTGTTGTCCTTCCAGACATATTAATGCATTTAGGTGATATTAAACAGCAAACGTGCAGTCAAACCAACTGCGTTTAGGTGCTATAAAACAGCAAACGTGCAGTCACACCAACTGCGTTTAGGTGCTATTAAACAGCAAATGTGCAGTCAGACCAACTACGTTAAGGTGCTATTAAACAGCAAACGTGCAGTAAGACCAACTACATTAAGGTGCTATTAAACAGCAAACGTGCAGTCAGACAAACTACATTTAGGTGCTATCAAACAGGCAACGTGCAGTCAGACCAACTGCGTTTAGGTGCTATAAAACAGCAAACATGCAGTCACAACAACTGCGTTTAGGTGCTATTAAACAGCAAGCGTGCAGTCAGACCAACTACGTTTAGGTGCTATCAAACAGAAAACGTGCAGTCACACCAACTGCGTTTGGGTGCTATCAAACAGGCAACGTGCAGTCAGACCAACTGCGTTTAGGTGCTATAAAACAGCAAACGTGCAGTCAGACCAACTACGTTAAGGTGCTATAAAACAGCAAACGTGCAGTCAGACCAACTATGTTTAGGTGCTATAAAACAGCAAACGTGCAGTCAGACCAACTACGTTTAGGTGCTATCAAACAGCAAACGTGCAGTCACACCAACTGCGTTTAGGTGCTATAAAACAGCAAACGTGCAGTCACAACAACTGCGTTTAGGTGCTATAAAACAGCAAACGTGCAGTCACACCAACTGCGTTTAGGTGCTATTAAACAGCAAACATGCAGTCAGACCAACTACGTTTAGTTGCTATTAAACAGCAAACGTGCAGTTAGACCAACTACGTTTAGGTGCTATAAAACAGGCAACGTGCAGTCAGACCAACTACTGTTAGGTGCTATTAAACAGCACACGTGCATTAACAGCGACTGCGTTTCTGTGCAAATAAATAGCACACGTGCAGTAACAGCTATTGCGTGTATGTGCAATTAAATAGCACACGTCCACTAAAACTGAATACTATGTTTAAACTAAAGACTATGCAGGCAATACAACACGTTAGAGCACTGCATCAAGCACAATCTCCTGCCTGACAAATACTAATAGCAGATCTAGCTATGCTATACAGTTTATAAATATATGTACAACTCCTAGGGATGTAGATATATTCTCTACAAACTGTAAATGTAACTATACTGACTAGCCTTCCTGCTCTATCTGGTAGAAAAGACACTGGGCCAGATTCTCATACATTCGCGCTGCTCCTGGGCAGCGGAATATATGAGATCTACGTTACACCGCCGCAGGTCTACAGGTTTACATCCTGATTCTCAGAACACTTACCTGTAAACTTGCGGCGGTGTAGCGTTAGATTGCTCGTCGCAAGCCCGCCCAATTCAAATGGGGCGGGCACCATTTAAATTAGGCGCGCTCCCGCGCCGAGCGTACTGCGCATGCTCCGTCGGGTAAATTACCCGACGTGCATTGCGCTAAATGACGTCGCCCCGACGTCATTTGCCTAGATGTATACGTAAATGGCGTCCAGCGCCATTCACGGACATCTTACGCAAACGACGTAATTTTTATTGAATTCGACGCGGGAACGACGGCCATCGTTAACATTGGTTGCGCCTGCTAATTAGCAGGGGCAACCTTACGCGTCGGGTACGCTACGCAAACGACGTTAATTCGCTGCGTCGACCTCGCGTATGTTCGGGAATCGCCGTACTTACCTCATTTGCATAGACGACGGGGAAAAGCGACGATGCGACACCTAGCGGCGGGAAAAAAAAATACATTTAAGATCTGACAGCGTAACAGCCTTACGCATGTCAGATCTAATGGGTACCTATGCGCAACTGATTCTGAGAATCAGTCGCATAGATACCCGGGGCCAGATGAGGTGTTACGACGGCGCTAATGGTGTTGCGCCGTCGTAACGCCTTTGAGAATCTGGCCCATAGTGTCTATCTATCTCTCTCTAACTGTCTGACTGATCTGCTCTCTTTAACAAAGCCGGAACACACTACATGAGGTCGCCTTGCAGGCTGCCTTTTATAGTGTGGGGCGTGTACTAAACCCCATGAGCCATAATTGGCCAAAGCCACCCTGGCTTTGGCCAATTATGGCTCTTTGTTTTTTGCGCGCTGTGATTGGCCAAGCATGCGGGACATACAGCATGCTTGGCCAATCATCAGCGCTCAACGCCGCCGTGAACGACCCGTTTTGTTCGAATTTCGACGAACGATTGAACGACCGATGTTCGAGTCGAACATACGTTCGTATCGAATGCGAAGCTCATCCCTAATCACAAGCCAAGGTGAGAGGCTTCTGGAGGTCATAGTGCACGAGCGTGCGTGATGCCAACAGCTTTCGCTTAGAAACTTCAAAAGCACGTTGGCATGCAGCCGACCAGTCCCATCTGGAGTGTTTCTCCAAAAGCTTGTTCAATGGAAACAAGGTGTGTGCCAGATCTGGCAGGAATTTGTGGTAATAGTTCAGCAAGCCAAGGTATGATCGCAGCTGCTGGACGTTGGTTGGGGCTGGAGCTTTGACTAAAGCATCAACCTTGGCTTCTGTGGTGTGTATACCCTCTGCATCCACAAGGTGGCCACAAAACTCCAATTTAGGCACCATGAATTGGCATTTTGCCAAGTTCACTTTCAGACCCTGTTCTTGGAGTCTCTCCAACACAAGCTCCACATTCTGCTTGTGTTCCTGGTCAGTCCGTCCCGTGATGAGCATGTCATCTAGCAGGCACTGCCTGAAAGGAATGTCCGCCAAAATCTCGTCCATTTTTCGTTGCCAAATGGCTGGGGCAGAGGCTACCCCAAACACCATCCTAATATATTCATACAGTCCCTTGTGGGTGTTGATGGTCAGAAACTTGTGGGAAGAAGGATGGACCTCAAACTGTAAATATGCTTGTTTGAGATCAAGCTTGGTGAACTTTTGACCCCCTGCAACAGAGGCAAAAATGTCATCTACTATGGGTAGGGGATACTGGTCTATTTCCAGTTGAGAATTCAGTGCCATGCGGAAATCGCCACAAATGCGCACTCGCTGTGCCCTACCTTTGAGATGACACCTTGTTCCTCCAGCTGACCTAGTTCTGCTTCCACACCTGCTCGGAGTGCAAAGGGTACTGTCTGAGCTTTGAAGAACCGCTGCTTCAGGGACACCACCCATCCCTCATCATCTCCTAATGGAATTGTAACAGGGACTTATGGCGATGTCTGGCATACCAAAGTGAGCAATCCAGTCTCTCCCAAAGAGAGGGGGTCCCCCATTTTCTAGGATATATAATGGCAGTCTCTTTCTGACCCTTGTACAATACCTGTACTTTTGCGTAACCCAGTGGGTGGAGTATCTGCTTTGAGTATGTCTGCAGTTTGATTGGTGTTGGGCGGACAGTTTTTCGGGTCTGAAGTTGTCTTCATTGTTTCTGGGTGATAACGGAAACTGCTACTCCTGTGTCTACATCAATCTTGAGTTTCTTTCCCTCAACGGTTACATCTAGTCATTGCGGAGGGTGCTGATTTCATATGATGTATGTCTAATCTGTGGAGCACTTCCTCATCCTCTGACTCAGATGATGATGTATATCTTCCCACCATATATGTCTTTGTCTTGGGGTTCAGAGGTTGTTTATCTCGCACCTTCTTGCTACAGCAAACTCGTTACAGATGGCCGGTCCTACCGCAATTATGACAGGTCTGATCCTTAAACCGGCAGACTTTGTGATCATGGTCTGTATTCCCACAACGGTAGCAAGCTGACTCCCGGCTTGGTGAGGGTCTGTATTTCCAGTTTGCAGTAGTTGGCTTGACTGCTGCCCTGAAAACTTCCTGTTTCACCTCTTCCATTCTGCTCTGAGGGTTCAATTCCTCTGTATTTTTCACAGCCATTTCCATCACTGAAGCTCTCAATTGCCTTTGTAAGGGTAAGGTCTTTCTGTATTAACAGTGTCTTTTGGGTCGACTCACAATTCTGTCCCATCTCTCAGTGCAGTAGGTAGGTACTCCCCAAAAGAACAGGTAGAAGCTAGTTTGCGAAGGGCGAGCACATAAACTTTAATCTCTTCACCTGTCTGCTGCTGCCTCTGATAGAAGCAAAATCTTTCTGCAATTTCTAGTGGTTTAGGCTGGAAGTGATTCTCTAGCAGTGTCAGCAGCTCTGCCAATGTCTTAGTTGCTGGTTTTACAGGGGAAAGCAGATCCCCAAGAGTGTCATATGTTTTGGCACCAACCACTGTCACAAACGTTGCTACTTGCCTGTTGTCTGGTATGGCATTTGCACTGAAATACTGTTCCAGTCTCTCAACCCAGGAACTCCAGGATGTCTGTTCTCCATCAAACTCACATATTGTCCCGATTAATGACATTTTCCTGCTGGGATCTGTGCTTGCTTTTATCCAGGTGACAATCCACAATGTCTTTGTCTCTCTCTCAGACTGATAGACACTTTGTAAATCCCATCCTCGTCGCCACTGTTATATCCTCTGTGTTGTGAGAGACACAAGACTCTGGTCTGGAACAATGGATGTTTATCTCAGGTCATCTGTACACTGCAACATGCATCTCAGGACAGTACAGGTTATCTGCTTCCTACATGTGCTCTCTCTAAGATGGCTACTATGCCCCTTGACCCTTGTCATCACTGCTGGGTGGAGCCAGCCTTAAAGTGCCAGTACATGTGGAACCCTTCAGGTATAACACTTGGGTTTTTTTCCCCACGCCAGTGGGCCTTGATCAGGGATGCATGCACTGTTATGTCACCATTTGAGGAGGCCACAAGGATGGTGAGCAGTGACAGTGCATGCATCAGTGAGACTGTCCCTCTTATTCACATGTTGGAGCACACGCTGCATGGAATAAGGGACAGGGCCCTTGAAGCAGAGTAGAGAGAGGAAGAGGAGGACTTCCTTACCTCTCAAGGCCCCCTTTATCCAGACACTGTTCCTGCTTGCCCACCTATCACACAGGAAAAGGACGAGGAGGAGGATTGTGTCAGCATGGAGGTGCAGCCTAGCACTCAGCATCAGCAGCAGCAGTCTTCAAGGGATCATTTACAGTCCCAAGGAACCCATGGACTTGTACGTGGCTGGGATGAGGTGGCTGCGGATCATGTCGTCCTCAGTGACCCAGAGGACTCCACACCGAATGCCTCAGCAAACCTACGCTGCATGGCCTCCCTGATCCTGCAAAGCCTGCGTAAGGATCCTCGTATTTGTGCGATCAAGGAGAGGGATCATTACTGGCTGGCAACTCTCCTTGATCCACGGTACAAGAATAGGGTTGCAGACCTTATCTTGCCGGCGCAGAGAGAGCAGAAGATGAAACATCTTCGGGAGGCCTGGCAGAAAGGTCTGTGCAACGCGTTCCCAGAGACTGGGGGGTTACAAAATCCTGGTCCTGGACAACGTGTTTCTGAGGCTTTGGTGAGTCACAGAAGGAGCGGTGGAGAAGGTGGCCGTCTGACCGATGCGTTCAGACAATTTTTTAATCCACAGCCCCAAGGTATGACCGGTTCCAGCAACCATCGCCAGTGTCTGTTTTACATGGTGCGGCAATACCTAGGGGCAAGATCACACTTGGACACCTTTCCCACCGAAAATCCTCTGGCTTACTGGGTCTTGAGGATGGATCACTGGCCAGAGCTTGCACAGTACGCAATTGAGCTACTGGCTTGTCCTGCATCCAGCGTTCTTTAAGAACGCACATTCAGTGCTGCTGGAGGCTTTGTAACCGATCAAAGGGTGCGCCTCTCCACCGACTCGGTCGATCGACTGACCTTCATAAAAATGAATCAGGCTTGGATCACCACCAGCTACCAAGCACCTGATGCTGATGTAACTGAGTAATTTTTTTTGAAATGTCAGATGATCCCTTCAAGACTGCCTATGCTGATGCTGAGTGACTATCCTGTTATGCTGAGTGAATATCCTTTTCCTCCTCAATGATCTTGCTGATACCTTGTAAGAACATTGTTGAATCTGGGCACCGCCACCAGTGGCTAAGGCCCAATTTTTCTGCCCCTGTTTAACAGGGGCGTGTAATTACAATTTTTGATGCAATATTTCACAGCAGGGCGTTCCAGCGCCCACCAAGACTAACTGTGAGGGCTTACAGTGTTGTGGCAACACCAACACCTAGGGCCCAAATTTCTGCAGAGTATATACAGCAGGCCCCTACTTTGAAACATCCAACTTACAAACAACTCCTACTTGCAAACGGAAGGAGACAACAGGAAGTGAGAGGAAATCTACCCCTAGGAAGGGAAATTCTGTTCTGTAAAAGGTGTCTCCTGTCCACTGATGCTTTATCACAATCCTTATTTCACACAAAAAAAAAAAAAAAATTCAAAACATCTTTTGTCATTGGGACAGAAAGTGAGATGCAATCTTCTGAACAGATGCACACAGACAGCAAAACAAATGTTACAGGGGTGATAACTAGGGATAAGCTTTGAGTTAAAGTCGAACTCATGTTTGACTCGAACATTGCCTGTTCGCCTGTTCGGCGAACAACGAACAATTTGGGGTGTTCGCGGCAAATTCGAAAAGCCGAGGAACACCCTGTTAAAGTCTATGGGAGAAATCTAAAGTGCTAATTTTAAAGGCTAATATGCAAGTTATTGTCCTAAAAAGTGTTTGGGGATCTGGGTCCTGTCCCAGGGGACATGTATCAATGCAAAAAAAAGTTACAGAAACGGCTGTTTTTTCGGGAGCAGTGATTTTAATAATGCTAAAAGTGAAAAAATAAAAGTGAAATATTCCTTTAAATTTCGTACCTAGGGGGGGGGGGTGTAAAGTTAGCATGTGAAATATCGCATGTTTCCCATACTTGGAACTGTATCTGCACAAAGTGTCATTTCTGAAAGAAAAAAATACATTTAAAACTGACTTGCGGCTATAATGAATTGTCGGATCTGGCAATTCAGAGCAAATTCATTCATAAAAAAAATTGTGTGGGGGTCCCCCCCCAAATTCAATTACCAGGCCCTTCAGGTCTGGAATGGATATTAAGGGAAACCCCACCGTCAATTTAAAAAAAATTACGTGGGGGTTCCCCCCAAATATCAATTCCAAACCCTTCAGGTCTGGTGTGGATTTTAAGGGGAATTCCACCCCAAATTTAAAAAAAAATGGCGTGGAGTTCCCCCAAAAATCCACACCAGACCCCTTATCCGAGCATGTTAACCTGGCTGGCCGCAGAAAAGAGGGGGGGACAGAGTGCGGCCCCCCTCTCCTGAACCGTACCAGGCCACATGCCCTCAACATGGGTTGATGGGGACAAGGGCCTCATCCCCACAACCCTTGCCCGGTGGTTGTGGGGGTCTGCGGGCGGGGGGCTTATCAGAATCTGGAAGACCCTTTAACAAAGGGGACCCCCAGATCCTGGCCCCCCTATGTGAATTGCTAATGGGGTACATTGTACCCCTACCATTTCACGAAGGAAGTGTAAATAGTTGGAAAAAACACACACACCGTAGAAAAAAGTCCTTTATTAATAAAAAAATAAAAATAAAATCCAGCGGTGATAATCCACTCGTTCCCCGGCTTCCTGCTCCAACGTTGTCTGTATCCAGCGACAGGTGCGGGTGATCTCCGGTCCAGCGATTAGAAGATCCATCCATCTAGAGCGCAGCATCGCCGACCTCCTCTCTCCGCTGGACACAGCCCAGCGAATGACGCGGGTAAAGCTGTGACATTTCTTATATAGGGGATGCGGGCCACCCGTCACGTGACCCCGCCCCCTCTGACGCAAGGAGGAAGACCTGGGCTTCCCCAGTGACGTAGCAGAGGGTGCGTCAGAGGGTGCGGGGTCACGTGACAGGTTATCTGCTTCCCACATGTGCTCTCTAAGATGGCTACTATGCCCCTTGACCCTTGTCATCACTGCTGGGTGGAGCCAGCCTTAAAGTGCCAGTACATGTGGAACCCTTCAGGTATAACAGTAGGGGTACAATGTACCCCATTACCAATTCACAAAGGGGGGGTGCAGGATCTGGGGGTCCCCTTTGTTAAAGGGGTCTTCCAGATTCTGATAAGTCCCCCGCCCACAGACCCCCACAACCACCGGGCAAGGGTTGTGGGGATGAGGCCCTTGTCCCCATCAACATGGGGACATCCTCCCCATGTTGATGGCATGTGGCCTGGTACGGTTCAGGAGAGGGGGGCCGCACTCTGTCCCCCCCTCTTTTCTGCGGCCGGCCAGGTTAACGTGCTCGGATAAGGGGTCTGGTGTGGATTAAAATCCACACCAGACCTGAAGGGTCTGGAATGGATATTTGGGGGGAACCCCACGTCATTTTTTTTTAAATTGACGGCGGGGTTCCCCTTAATATACATTCCAGACCTAAAGGGCCTGGTAATTGAATTTGGGGGGACCCCCACGCTATTTTTTTTATTTTTTTTTATGAATGAATTTGCTCTGAATTGCCAGAGCCGACAATTCATTATAGCGGCAAGTCAGTTTTAAATGTCTTTTTTTCTTTCAGAAATGACACTGAGACAGTTCTAAGTACGGGAAACATGCGCTATTTCACATGCTAACTTTACACCCCCCTAGATACGAAATTTAAAAGGAATATTTCTCTTTTATTGTTTCACTTTTAGCATTATTAAATTCACTGCTCCCAAAAAAAACAGCTGTTTTTAAAACTTTTTTTTTGCATTGATACATGTCCCCTGGGACAGGACCCAGGTCCCCAAACACTTTTTAGGACAATAACTTGCATATTAGCCTTTAAAAATAGCACTTTAGATTTCAAACGTTCGAGTCCCATAGACTTTAATAGGGTTCTAAATTTCACACGAACATTTGGTGTGTTCGCAAGTACTGGTGCGAACCGAACCGAACATCCCTAGTGATAACCCTTCTCTATGTTTTCAGAAAAGCTTCAAAAAAGATTTTATGGCTGAAGCTACACTTTAAAGAAGTACCAGTTGAAAATTACAAACAGATTCTACTTAACAACAAACCTACAGTCCCTGTCTTGTTTGTATACTGCTGTTCAAAGTATATAGGGCCAAAGGGGGGAAGGGGGCGGGAAAACCCATGCTATTTTTCTCAGTGATTTTCATCCATATTGCAGGGACCAGACATTACATTAAAGCCGCAAGCAGTCTTAAATGACTTTTTTCTTATAGTAATCTCATTTTGTGCAGGGACAGTTCTAAACATGTGCCACTACTATAGACACCCAGCAGGTATGATATTTAAAGGAATTTTTCTTTTTCTTTTTTTCACTTTAAACATCATTAAAATCGCTGCTCCAGAAAAAAACGATTGTTTTTAAAAAAAAAAATCCATTGATACATGTTCCCTGGGGCAAGACCCGGGTTCTCAAAGACGTTTTCTGACAAAAACGTGCACATTGGGCTTTAAAATTAGCACTTTTGAATTTGAACGTTCGAGTCCCATTGACATCAATGGGGTTCTAAATGTTCGCGCAAACGTTCGGTCCGTTCGAAGGTTCCGGTGCGAACCGAACGGGGGGGTGTTCGGCTCATTCCTAGTGAGCAGAGGCGAGCCCGACAGGACCTACAGTGATCTACTCAGCTCCGCCTCCCCCTTCTCTCATAACATGGCACTAGTGATTGGAAAAAGGGGGGGGGGGTTAGAGATAACAGAGACTCTGGAGGGGGGACAGAAAAGAGCTTCAGATTCCCAACACACACACACACACCAGCACAGTGTGTGTATTTATTTAGAATAAATTACTTTGCTGCTGTGACTGTCTCCACAGTGGCAAGTACTGTATGCTAATGAAGCTCTCCCTGACCAAATGGTCTGTCCGGGTTTCAGGCAGTCTGAAAATCTGGCAAATGAGTCAGAACCCGGACTGTCCGGGTGAATCCCGTACAGGTGGCAACCCTAAGTGCATTATGCATTGTCCCAAAATTCAACTGGGTAAATGCTGCCATAAATGTGCTTAGTAATCTGTAGCCCAATCTATGATGCTGCTCTCACTGCAGCCACATGGCTCTGCGTTAGCCTTCCTATGCCACTTACTGCAATTGCCAGCAATAGATGGGGGCGGTGGACACGTTTGTTTCACCTGTGGTGTTTATATTGGTCCAGCAGTGCACCAACACCTTTGCAGCCATTGTGCTATATGCTGGGTGTTTGGTGTGCTCCTGTACCTTTAAGGAGGGGTGGCTCCCCTTCAGTCCACCTGCCCCCATCTATCCATTAGAATGCATGTGCCTCCACTGTGGGGACACTCATTGTTTAGTGTTAGGACCACAGATTACAGGGTGCCTTGGCGCTGCTCTGTGGCTCACGCATTTGCAAATGCGTGCGGACAAAACCCCTGTTTTTAACGCATACTGTTAGACAGGTTAATTTGGTTGTTCTGCAGGCTGGTCGGTAAGGAGGCTTGGTTTTTCCCTGGGCATTCCGCAGGTTTTGTTGTTATCTGTTACACAGTCACAACCTGCTGCAGCTCCTCACCTTTCCCTTCACCACAACTGGACTGAGCGGCCGTGCAAGGAGGGAGGAGAGACACATGCAGCTGTCTGGGAGAGCCCCACCCAGTGCTCGAGACATTACCAATTAGTGAGGCCTGAATATGGATGATAGCTCTGAAGCCTTGTATCGCTAAGGCCCAGTTCACACTGATGCGAGTTCATAACGAATGCGATGCTTCGAAAACACTTTAAATTTGCATGGAATCCCTGAAGTCATTGGTCCAGATTCTCAAAGGTCTTACGACGGCGCAACGCCATGTACGCCGTCGTAAGTCCTAATCTGGGCCATCGTATCTATGGAATCAGTTACGCATAGATATCCATTAGATCCGACAGGCGTAAGGCTCTTATGCTGTCGGATCTTAAATGCATTTTTTTTTTTGCTGCTAGGTGTCACCTCCGTCGTTTTCCCGTCGAGTATGCAAATTAGCTAGATACGCGAATTCCCGAACGTACGCGCGGCCGACGCAGTAAAGTTACGTTTACGTTAGGCTTGTCCAGGCGTAAAGTTGCCCCTGGGTATATGAGGCGCAATCAATGTTAAGTATGGCCGTCTTTCCCGCGTCGAAATTTATAAATTTACGTTGTTTGCGTAAGTCGTCCGTGAATGGGTCTGGATGCCATTTACGTTCACGTCGAAACCAATGACGTCCTTGCGACGTCATTTAGAGCAATGCACCCTGGGATATTTTTCGGACGGCGCATGCGCAGTACGTTCAGCGTGGGAACGCGCTTAATTTAAATGCTACACGCCCCCTACCCGCCCAATTTGAATTAGGCGGGCTTGCGCCGGGTGATTTAAACTACGCCGCCGCAACTTTACACGCAAGAGCTTTGTGAATAAAGCACTTGCCTGTAAAACTTGCGGCGGCGTAACGTAAATGAGATACGTTACGCCTGCCGACATTTACGCCATTCTACGAGAATCTGGGCCATTGTTTTCATTGTTTTCCATTAGTACAGACCCCTGGACAAACCACCCCCTCCATTTGTACAGACCCCCACCACAAGCCATCCCCCATTAGTACAGACCCCCACACAAGCCATCCCCCACAATTAGTACAGAACCCCCACAAGTCATCCCCCATAATTAGTACAGACCCCCCCCACAAGCCATCCCCACAATTAGTACAGACCCCCTACAAGCCATCCCCCACAATTAGTACAGATCCCCCACAATTAGTACAGACCCCCCCCACAAGCCATCCCCCACAATTAGTACAGACCCCACCCCCAACAATTAGTACGAACCCCCCCACAAGCCATCCCCCACAATTAGTACAGACTCCCCCCACAATTAGTACAGATCCCCCCACAATTAGTACAGACCCCCCCACAATTAGTACAGCCCCCCCACAAGCCATCCCCCACAAGCCTCCCCCATAATTAGTACAGACCCCCCCACAAGCCACCCCCCACAATTAGTACAGAACCCCCCACAAACCACCCCCATTAGTACAGACCCCCCACAAACCACCCCCATTAGTACAGACCCCCCCTCAGGACAAACCCCACCCGGGCGGCAGCTGGAGAGGAGAGGACAGTGTGCAGCTGCGCCGCACGGGTGGAGAAGATGAAGATCGTGACACAGGAGGGAGGACTTGGAGAAGGAAATACCGCGGCGGTGGGGAGCGCGGCCTCAGACAAGGAGAGGAGGGAGAGGAGGAGGGAGAGGAGAAGGGAGAGGCGCACTCTGGGGCTTGAGCGTCTCCACCTCTGTGGCACCTGGGTGAACTGCACCCCGCGTGGCGCACTCAGTCTCGGCCGCGACTGATTTTTCCGCCCTGTTCCCTGGCTGGCGCTGTAAGGCAAGTGCCAATGTTGCCTTGCGCTAGCGCCGGCCCTGCATCTTCATACTTAGAATTTCATGTGACAATTTTTGTATTTCAACACAGAAGCAAGTTGGGAAGAGGAGGAGGAGGAGGAGGAGGAGGACGACGGGGGAGTGGAGCATGCTGCTATTGTTGAAGTAGATGAGGGAGTATCACTTGCTTGCACAACCCGAGAGGATTCATCATCTATGGAGGTGGGGGATGATGCAATCGAGGTACACAAGTCATAAAGGTAATGAGGATACTGACATGTTCAAGAAAAAAGGTTGTACTACACTAGGTAGTGACATGGCGGACTTTCAAAGGCAATCACAGGGACATTTTGGTTATATAAAAAATATAGATTTTATTACAAAAATACAGAAATACAAATAAATTTCAATAAAATATGTTGAACAGGCTGCTACCCCCCCGGGACATACTAAACCTCCACGGCTGTAAGGCTCTCAACCTTCCGGTCTGCCCTTTATTGGTCAATGCAGTGTGGCTGCCTTGTGTCGGGATTTATTTTTCCTCCAGGCTCCTTCCACCTGCTTTTTGCCTTACTGGTCCCGGTTATGTTCTTCTGTTTTTACTTTCAGAACCTGCAATTTATTATCGCTGTGGTCTCCTTTCATCATTAGGAGATTCTCTTTTCTCCTCCCATTGGGCTTACCAACCTATCACTGTAAATTTCTTTACCTGTGATTCCAATGATCCTTGATGGATGTGGATGGCCATTTCAATTGTATGCAAGTAGCAATACCATATTGTCATAAAATCTCAAAACTCGTCCTGAAGAAGCCGTAAGGCGAAACGCGTCGGCGAGACGAAAATATTGCTTAGAATATGTATTTATGTACTTTTCTCAACATATTTTATTGAAATTTATTTGTATTTCTGTATTTTTGTAATTAAATCTATATTTTTTATATAACCAAAATGTCCCTGTGATTGCCTTTGAAAGTCCGCCATGTCACTACCTAGTGTAGTACAACCTTTTTTCTTGAACTACTATTTCGGATGTGGGCAAATGTGAGTGCTTATATGTTATTCCCCTTCCCCTTTTTTTCTTGATACTGACATGTTTACACCTTCCCACAGAAGGCAGAGGCAAACATCTACCTCACGCAGGAAGCGAAGCAGCAGGGCAGCAGAACAGGTGAAAGACCCAGACGAGACAAATAAATTACTCCACATAGTGTCAGGGATCATTGAATGAGTCGATGTCCAGTGATGCCCTCATACTATGTTTGCCCTAAGTTTGGTGCCTCTTCTCAAAGAGGTCTTGCCAGACCATTACTTCAACACGAGGATTGCAGTGCAACATTGCATACATTCCTTCACTATGCCACACCATGTTTCAGTGCCAACGCACAAGAGTACTAGTACTCAAATAATTACTCCCATTTCTTTTGCCTCAAACCCTGCATCAAACCCTTATCATTCTAGTTTTGCTGAACACTCAAGCAGGTATGAGACCCCCAGATCAAGAATGCCATTCCCTCACCAATTGGCTCATGACCCCCCAACCAGAACCCCAGATATGACCAGAGCAATGGAACTCCTCCCCATTTCCCACAACAAAGTAGATCACCACATCTCTACAATCAAATGCCATCCATGCCAAAGCAATATCCACCTGTGTCAAGACCTATGGAATAGCTCAAACCAATCATTCCAAGTAAGGACCCATATAGAAATCAATCACTTGAAGTTAATTCAATCGTGCCTCCAACAAATTCACAATATGGGCCCCGGAGTGAATCACCAGATAGAGTGATAACCTTTGAGGCAAGCAACGCCTGAGCAACAGAGTGTTACAACTTTTTTGAATTTATAGATGCCTACCTGTTAAACGGCACTGTCACTTTCATGTTGTTAATCTATACTGGATTTGTTTACGTTATGTTTTATATTTTTTAGGGAATTTGTACAGTTTATTCAGATATTTGTTTAGATCTTGATGGGTCAACTTGAGAAATACAGGTAGATAGAAAAAAAGATTAGGGTGGAGAGGGGAGATGCACCACCAATGTAAGGGCATGCATCCCACCTCTGACCACCAATGTCAGGGCATGTATCCCACCTCTGAACAAAATGTAAAGGGCTGTGGTGCGATTTTGCAATATGGGCCCCAAGTGAACCACCAAATCCAGTGATATCCCTGCCTGTACCTTTGAGGCAAGCAACGCCTCAGCAACAGAGTGTTACAACTTTTTTGAATTTAGAGATACCTACCTGTTAAACGTCACTGCCACTTTCATGTTATTAACCATTTGTTTGCATAATGTCAAACTTTTTTGGTCCATACTAGGGATGAGCTTCGAGTTCGAGGCAAACTCATGTTCGATTCGACCATTGCCTGTTTGGGGTGTTTGCGGCAAATTCGAAAAAAAAGCCATGGAACACCCTGTAAACGTCTACGGGAGAAATCTAAAGTGCTAATTTTAAAGGCTAATATTCAAGTTATTGACATAAAAAGTGTTTGGGGACCTGGGTCCTGCCCCAGGGGACATGTATCAATGCAAAAAAAAACAGTGATTTTAATAATGCTTAAAGTGAAACAATAAAAGTGAAATATTCCTTTAAATTTTATACCTAGGGGGTGTGTATAGTATGACTGTGAAGTAGAGCTTGTTTCCCCTGCTTAGAACTGTCCCTGCACAAAGTGTAATTTCTGAAGGAAAAAAAGTAATTTTAAATCGCTCGCGGCTATAATGAATTGTCGGCTCCCGGCAATACAGAAAAAAGTAATTCATAAAAAATAAAAGCGTGGGGGTCCCCCCAAACTCAATTACCAGGCCCTTCAGGTCTGGTATGGATATTAAGGGGAACTCCACCCTAAATTTAAAAAAAATGGCGTGGAGGTCCCCCCAAAAATCCACACCAGACCCTTTATCCAACCACGCAAACTGGCAGGCCGCATGCCCTCAACATTGGGAGGATGCTTTGGTGGTCTGTGACCCCTCAAAGCACCATGTTGATGGGGACAAGGGCCTCATCCCCACAACCCTTGCTCGATGGTTGTTGGGTTTCTGCGGGCGGGGGGCTTATCGGAATCTGGAAGACCCCTTTAACAAAGGGGACCCCCAGATCCCAGCCCCCCCTATGTGAATTGGTAATGGGGTACATTGTACCTCTACCATTTCACAAAGAAAGTGTAAATAATTGTAATAAAAAAACAGACACCATTGGGAAAGTCCTTTATAAAAAAAAAAAAATCCAGCGGTGGTAATCCAGCTCTTATGTAGCTGAGGGTGGGGCCACCCGTCATGTGACCCCGTCCCCCTCTGACGCAAGGGAAGGCCCAGGTTTGCCATTACATCAGAGGGGGCGGGGTCACCCGCATGTCACTGGGAAAGCCTGGACTTTCCCTTTGCATCAGAGGGGGACGGGTCACGTGACGGGTGGCCTCGCCCTCACCTACATAAGAGCTGTCATTGCTGAAGCCGCGCAATTCGCCGGGCTTTCTCCGGTGGAGACAGGTGATTGTGTGCGCTGGATGGACATCTCATCGCTGGATCCTGGACCTAGATGAAGAGGAGATCTTCTCATCGCTGGACCCCAGAGAGGAGATTACCCATTGCAGGATACTGACAGCGTTGGAGCGGAGACCAAGAGTAGATTACCACCGCTAGAATTATTATTATTTTTTTAATAAAGGATTTTCCCAATGGTGTCTGTGTGTTTTTTTTGGGTTGTGGGGATGAGGCCCTTGTCCCCATCAACATGGGGACATGGTGCTTTGAGGGGGTCACAGACCCCCAAAGCATCCTCCCAATGTTGAGGGCATGTGGCCTGGTACGGTTCAGGAGGGGGGCACTCTATCGTCCCCCCCTCTTTTCCTGCAGCCTGCCAGGTTGCGTGCTCGGATAAAGGGTCTGGTGTGGATTTTTGAGGGGAACTCCATGCCATTTTTTTTTCAATTTGGGGTGAAGTTCCCCTTAAAATCCATACCAGACCTGAAGGGTCAGGAATGTATATTTGGGGGGACCCCCACTTTTATTTTTTTTTAATGACTTTTCTCTGTATTGCTGGGACCCGACAATTCATTATAGCCACAAGTGATATTAAATTACTTTTTTTCCTTCAGAAATGACACTTTGTGCAGGGACAGTTCTAAGCACCGGAAACAAGCGCTACTTCACAGACATACTATACACCCCCCAGGTTTGAAATTTAAAGGAATATATCACTTTTTATGTTTTAGGCCCCGTACACACGACAGAGTTTCTCGGCAGAATTCACTGAGAAACTCGGTCAAAACCCGGATTCTGCCGAGAAACTCTGTCGTCTGTACAGTTTTGGCTCGATGGAGCCGCCGAGGAGCTCGACGAGAAAATAGAGAACATGTTCTCTATTTTCTCGTTGTTCTATGGGAGAAGGCGGCCCGCCGAGCTCCTCTGCGGCTTCATCCCAGAACTCGACGAGGAACTCGACGTGCTTGGCACGTCGAGTTCCTCGGCCGTGTGTACGGGGCCTCACTTTAAGCATTATTAAAATCACTGCTCCCGAAAAAAATGCAGTTTTTAAACTTTTTTTGCATTGATACATGTCCCCTAGGACAGGATCCAGGTCCCCAAACACTTTTTAGGACAATAACTTGCATATTAGCCTTTAAAATGAGCACTTTAGATTTCAAACATTCGAGTCCCATAGACTTTAAAGGGGTTCTAAAGTTCACACAAACTTTTGGTCTGTTCGCAGGTTCTGGTGCAAACTGAACGGGGGGGGGGGGGGGGGTTCGGCTTATCCTTAGTCCATGCCAACTTTTCAGGTCTGTGTGGATTATGCAGTGGAATACATGTACAAAAGAGAGGAAGAGAGAGAGGAAGAGAGTGAGGTGGAGGTTTAGGTGCTACTTTTTGTACAAGAAATGTGAAAATGTCTGTAGCAGGTACTTCTCCAGACTGATCTGATCTATTAGGGGACAGCTGTCTGCTGCAGCAGTGTGGGCTTTTTTACCCCCCCCCCCCCCCCTTTCTCTCTTCACACACAGGCTCTCAGAACTGCTTATTTGTAAACTCCCTATTGGAAGTTGTCTGTAAACTCATTATTGGAAGAACCTCAGCCAATCATCAGGCAGCAGCAAAGGACTGTGGGGAGGAGATAAAAAGCCAGAGGAACTAGGCCAGAGTCTCTATTTGCCTGCACCCCATCAGGAAAGCATCTCCTGCACTCTATGTGTGTGTGTGTGTGGAATTGCCGCCTACCAAGGGGCACACAGCCTGTAACTCCAGCCCAGAGGAACAGATTGTTCATGCAGCTCCAGCCCAGAGGAACAGACTGTCCATGCTAAAGAAGGACACCCTGCAACAGCTCAAGGACTGAATTCCACTGCGACACACCTGCATCTAAGATTGATCGCTCAAGGGGAGGACCACCGACTGTGTACAGGATTTGGTGCGGGGGCTTTGTCCAGGAACCTGTAATGCTTTTCATAGAATACCACATCCAAATATTGTCCACAGAGCTCCTAAATTGCCGGTGAAGATAATAAAATGCAAAGCTTTGCTTCCAGGACATTGCCGCGGTTGCTCTTAACGGGGACACTCCACGGTTATTGATATTATTTCACTGGGTGTGTACTAGAGGTATCGTAGGCTGGCCTGGGGTTCCTCTTTAGCCACAGCATCCCACACACAACACAAGTTGTTGGGGAGTCTGTTTAATCTGTGCATATTGCTTTCATTGGTTGCATAGTGTTCCTGATTGTTTTTTAAAACTGTTTCAGCCAAGTCCTAGGTACTTATACAGGTCTTGGCTGACAAATGTTAACCTTAACTTTGCTTTCTTTAAGTAAACTACAAACGGAACCGTGTTGTGTATTCCTGTGGAGTTATTCCATTAATAACATTGCTAGGTGTGCCAGGGGGGCTGGGACAGTTTATTGGGGTTGAAAGGCAGAGTAACGGACTGAACAAACGAAGGAGGAGAAGGAGAAGGAGAAGAAGGAGAAGAAGGAGAAGAAGGAGAAGGAGAAGAAGGAGAAGGAGGAGAAGGAGAAGGAGAAGAAGGAGAAGGAGAAGAACGTATAACTGGGTCTAGAAACAATCCTGCTTCCAGCGATAAACTTTCATCGCCACTAGGGATGAGCCGAACATACCCGCGTTCGGTTCGCACCAGAGCTTTCGAACGGACCGAACGTTCATGCGAACATTTAGAACCCCATTAAAGTCTATGGGACTCAAACGTTCAAATTCAAAAGTGCTAATTTTAAAGCCCAATATGCAAGTTATTGGTTGGAAAACATCTTTGAGAACCTGGGTCTTGCCCCAGGGAACATGTATCAATGGAAAAAAAAGTTTTAAAAACTGTAGTTTTTTCTGGAGCAGCGATTTTAATGATGCTTAAAGTGAAAAAATAAATGAAAAGTTCCTTTAAATATCGTACCTGCTGGGTGTCTATAGTAGTGGCACGTGTTTAGAAATGTCCCTGCACAACATGAGATTACTATAAGAAAAAATAAATTTAATACTGCTTGTGGCTTTAATGTAATGTTTGGTCCCTGCAATATGGATAAAAATCATTGAAAAAAATAGCATGAGTTTCCCCGCCACCACTCGCCCCAGGTCATTACAAGACCCAGTGCCGATCCTGACCTCCCTGGGGCCCTAAGCAAAATGACCTGGCACATTAAAAATGAGAAGCGGAGGGCGCTAACGACAGTGACATGTCACATTAAAGAAAGTTGGGAAGCGGGGGGAGGGGGTGTTCTGCTGTCGGAAATGACTCAGCCAGCGAGTTTAGAAGCGGGGTGAGGGGGCAAAAATGACTTCTCACCAGGCGGGGCCTCTAGTAATTTGGGGGGCCCTTCGCAGCTTTGCGGGGCCCTAATCGGCTTGCATAGTGAGCCTATATGGAGGATTGGCCCTAACAAGACCCTTTGGCCCTATATACTTTGAACAGCAGTATATAGGCGGTGCAAACAAGATAAGGACTGTAGGTTTGTTAAGTAGAATCTGAATCATGTCAGACTTTGCTGCTGCATAATTTGCTAAAGAGACCCTCAACAAACTACATGACACTTGTGCCTTATGAGGCCACTGATGTTCCAGTGGTGGTGGCCCGTGAGACTGTCCATGCAGGCTTGGCCCCCCAAAGCGCATGTGCTGTGTGGCAACAATATGTTGATTATTTTAGGGTTGGGGGGGCCATTACAATGCCAGATCTTGGCTCAATAAAAAAAATTTTTGGGGAAAGAAAAATTTTAGAAAAAAGGGGGATTGCCATCCGGGGCCCCCTTTGAACAAATTCTGTGAAGAACTCCTGTTCTCTGAAGGCCTCCATTATTTCTGCAAGTCAAAATTAAGCAAAAAAAGCTAATGTCAGTCAAGCCTTAGCTTTCTCCCCATATCTAACCCACAAACTCATCCACTGATCATAAAGTCCAAAATCAAGTTTCGTATCGTCGTACTGCACAATCGTTTTTCCAACGTTTTCTACCGACTGTGAACGACGTTCTCACTCACGCAATATCCCTTTATACACTGTGCATGTGAGAAGCTCTGCACATTTCCCCGCACACAGGCAATACAACACGTTAGAGCACTGCAGCTAGCACAATCTACTAGATCAGCTAGGAATAGCTGATCTAGCTAAGCTATACAGTGTATAAATATATGTACAACTCCTAGGATGTATATATATCCTCTACACACTGTAAATTTAACTAAACTGACTAGCCTGCCTGCTCTATCTATCTATCTGGTAGAAAAGACACTGTGTCTCTCTCTCTCTCTCTCTCTCAAACTGACTGACTGTCTGATCTGTTCTTTAACAACGCCGCAACACACTACACGTGGCGACTTGCAGGCGGCCTTATATAGTGTGGGGCGTGTACTAAACCCCCTGAGCCATAATTGGCCAAAGCCACCCTGACTTTGGCCAATTATGGCTCTTCGTTTTTTGCGCGCTGTGATTGGCCAAGCATGCAGGGTCATAGTGCATGCTTGACCAATCATCAGCGTGCAATGCCACAGTGAATTATGGACCGTTGCGCGTCACTCGAATTTGGCACGAACGACCCATTTTGTTCGAATTTCGTTGAACGTACGAACAGTCGATGTTCGAGTCAAACATACGTTTGAGTCTAACACAAAACTCATCCCTAATCGCCACTCTAGCCAGAGTGGGTATAGTGCACCTGGATAGGCCTCTCTCACCAGCCTAGCAGCCGGAGTGTCACTGAGAACTTTAGCAAAGTCTCTGCCACAGACCTTCCCAAAGGGTGGAGGATTAAGCACCTGGATCTCCCTTAAACAAGCTTTAGTCAATTCAGGACTGATAGCCGACCATCATCCAGACTCCCAGAAACGGGACGTCCTTCGATGAAATGGTAGGCCTCTCCTGAAGTACCAGCCTTGTTCTCAGTACTCCCCTAGACAGGTTCTTCATCGGGCGTCTTCCTCCCTCAGGACGGACAGCACAGGACCCCTGCAGCTGCAGACTCAGCAGACTACTGAGCCTACAAGTAGATTACTGCCCCGGACCAACGTGGTCCCAGAGCCAGGAACACTTGAACACACACTCCTGGCCAGCAGGGCCACACACAGGGGGTGGTGGGATGACTGCCCAGGCGGATGACGATGACCATGAACTAATGACATCTGCCCTTAAATACCCCTCCCAGCATGCACAGCAGGGCGATCAACCCCCACTGATTGGCTGCCGAGGAGAAATATCCAATCTGCCTTGACCTAATTGCTGCCACCCTCGGTCTGGGGTGGGACCGACACCCCAGACAACGACAGTGGCCATCCACAGCACAGCCAAAGCTGGAACAGAGGCCCAAATTTAGACAAATTAACACAGTCGGAGGCAACTAATTCTCTGACCAACCTCTAGATTTAGAGCAGCACCAGCTATAAAAGTAGCAGGTCGCTACATGTGTTAAAGGGTAAAGAAAGGGGGGCGTGGCCAGGCAGCGGATGTAGCCGGACGTGTCTGAAGTGAGCTCCACCGAAAATCCTTCTAATCATCCTGCGGAAGAAATCTGTACTCACCCACAGCCACACCGGAGGATTCCTTGTTGCTCGGGGAACACGTACGTACCTTTCCTGGTGTCCTGGTCCCGCGATGTCGTCCGGCAAACGGCAGCTGGTGAACAAGCCAGCAGAGCTCATGGTCCAAAATGGCGCGTATGCAGGCCGCACAGCGAGGGAGAAGCACCGCGAGGCAGCCGAAAAGCCGTTCTCTAAGCCACTACTGAAAGAGCCTACAGCTTCCTCCAGCACACCGGAGGACTCACCGAGCGGAGGATCCGAAGCGGATGACACAGTACCCCTGGAAGACTCGGTGCAGGCCGGCCTACTATGGGACACAGTGAGTACTCCAGAGCAGGCCCCAGCTAAGACACAGGGCCCAGAGAGTCCTACCATAGAGGGAGAACTCACGCTGAGGGACATATTTACTGCAGTCACTTCATGTAATGTATCCCTGGCAGTACTGACCACGGAAGTAAAAGGGATGAAGTCAGAAATCTCATTTCTCAGACAGGATGCCCAAAAAATGAGAGAAAGAACCTCTGCATTAGAGGAAAGGGTGAGCACCATTGAGGATGATATGGGGCCTATGCAGAGGGACCTTGCTTACAATAACCATTTAATAGACCAACACTCTTCTCGTTTGGAGGAATTAGAGAACAGGATGAGAAGAAATAACGTCAGGGCCATAGGCCTGCCTGAGAAAATGGAAGGAAAGAATCCTGTGGAGTTCATTGAGAAGTGGCTGATCGCAACTTTTGGAAGGGAAGCATTCTCCCCTATGTTTTCTGTTGAACGGGCACACAGGGTGCCATCTAGACCCCCACAGCCTGGAGCACCGCCAAGACCATTCCTGTTTAAATTCCTGCATTACCGGGACAGGGATGCCACGTTATACAATGCCAGAATTAATCCGACAGCACTGAAGATTGATAATACTAAAGTCTCTCTATTCCCGGACTTTTCTGCTGAGCTACAGAAGAAAAGAAGCAAGTTCCTGGATGTGAAACGTCGCCTAAGGGGCCTTGACCTGAAGTACGCCATGTTGTATCCGGCCCGCCTACGGGTAGAGGTTTTTGGAGCAGTCCAATTTTTTGATTCCCCTGCCACTGCAGCACATTGGCTGGATCGTGAAGAGCAATCAATCAAAGAGGCAAGGGGTAGACGACCGGCAGACTGAAAAAGTTTAATCTGATGACCCAGCATATTATATGCTCACTCTCCAAGTTGCCTTTGTAAGGCGGTTCTTGTTCACTTTGGTTACTAAGGCCCAGAGTTTTGCTGTTGAGAAGCTTTAAGACACTGTGGTGCGCTTCCACTGTTGCCCCCAATAGGGTTGTTTCCGGCCCTAACATGCCTCTTGGCAGAATTTCGTTAGCCATGTTGGCTACATTACATATGGTACTAAAGAGCGATGATCCCACCACGCTCTGCTCCCAGGAAACTGTTCTATATACTTTTTTTTTTTTTTTTTACTATTTTTTTCTATGCTCTCCCTAGCCTATAGCCCACATGATTATGAAACAGGGGTCCCTTACTGTAGTAGACATGGGTCCCAGAACGGTGTTATGCTTATTGCCTGTGATATGCCTCTAACCTCCAAGATGGTTAAAAATGATGTTACAGATAATTTTTACTTATACGTGATAAGATTGTATTCTCCTGCTGATACTAAGATTCCGGTAGCATGTCTAATATAACTAGGTGTCTGTCGTGGAATGTCCGAGGCCTGAATAGCCCGGTGAAGCGCCTTGAGGTACTGCGCACTATTAAAAGACTGGGCGCTGAGGTGATTTGTTTACAGGAGACTCATCTCCCCCCGGGTTCTACCCCAAAACTGGCGACTAGGCAATTTTGCCACCAATACCATTCTACCCACACGGTTTACTCGAGGGGAGTGAGTGTCCTGATCCGTAGTGGCACCCAGTACACACTTATGAATGCTAAGATAGATCCAGAGGGAAGGTACATCTTTTTATATTGCTCCCTTTATGGGGTTAAATGTGTGTTAGCGGGAGTGTATATCCCCCCACCGTTCTCATCTAACGTATTGAAAATACTGGCTGAATTTGTGTCCTGTCTTCCTGGTATTCCAGTCCTAGCACTAGGGGACTTCAATAACCTAATGGATCACGAGAAGGACAAACTTAAGACTGGTGCGGGACAGGGGGGGGCAGGATAGGAAGGGTCCCACACCTTTTGCCAGGTTAATTGAGGAACTGGGCCTGTTTGATGTCTGGAGAATGCATAACCCTGATACTAGAGTTTATTCCTGCAGGTCAGCTTCCGGGGGGGGACTGTCAAGGATAGACATGGGTTTCGGTAATGGTCTATTATTACCATTGGTATGGAACTCTGTATATCACCCGAGACACACCTCCGATCATTCCCCGTTTACGGTAGATCTGGGCCTGGGTGAAAGGAGAGGTAAAACATTGTGGAAACTCAACCCATTTTGGTTGTCTCTCATTCCAGAACCAGACCCAATCCCGAAGCTACTTAGGGAATTCTTTGGGGATAACTTAGGTACGGCGGAAATCCAGGTGGTGTGGGATGCGGCTAAAGCCTTTATGAGAGGCCAATTTATCAGAACTATTAACCAAGTCAAATCGGACACTAAGGAATGGGAGACACGTGTGTTAGAGGAAGCTCGCAGTTCTGAGGCAGCCTATGTGGCAGACCCATCTAATGATAGTATAAAAAGAAAGTGGATGGCCTCCCATACCATGCTTAAAGACCTTTCGTTTCAACTTGCAGAAAACAAAAGGTTCTTTTTACAACAGAGACACTTTGAGGAGGGAGAAAATACAGGTCATATGCTGGCGATCCTGGCTAGATCACAGCAGCCCCCTTCTCATATCGCAGTGGTGGCGGACGCAGGGGGGACACTATGCCACTCCACACGTTCCATTATAAATTGCTTTCAAGAATTTTTCCAAAACGTATACTCATCTAAAGTCAGTCCCACTAGCGAACAGTTGCACTCTTTTTTGGATAAATATCAGCTACCAAAACTTCCTGGGTCGGACGTAGCCATGCTTAATGCTCCCCTTACTAGTGAGGAACTTCTGGAGGCACTGGCGCAGGCACATAATGGGCGAGCGCCAGGAGCTGACGGTCTTCCCTCTGAGGTTTATTGCAGATACTCTGAGCAACTCATCCCCGTTTTATTAAAAGTTTATAATACAGCTTTCGAAACTGGAGTACTACCCCCATCTATGAATGAGGCCCTGGTTGTGGTTCTGTTGAAGCCTGGTAAGGATCCTCTCTCACCAGACTCCTATAGACCGATCTCTCTCTTGACATTTGACATTAAATTGCTGGCCAGAGTTCTGGCCACCAGACTCTCCAAATGTATTCATCAAGTAATACATAGGGATCAGTCGGGTTTCATCCCTACGAGGTCCACAGCACAAAATCTGCGTAGGCTATTCCTAAACATACAGGTGCCGGTGGACAACCCAGGCAATAGAGCTATATTTTCTCTAGATGCGGCTAAGGCATTTGATAGTGTTGAATGGCCGTATCTTTGGGAGACTCTGCGTAGATTTGGGGTTGGACCATCCTTCCTAAAATGGGTGCAACTACTGTATAGCTCCCCGACTGCAAGAATGAGAATTAATGGGGAGGTCTCTGACTTTCAGGCTCTTCAGGGGTACGCGACAGGGGTGCCCCTTGTCACCCCTGCTGTTTGCCCTAGCCCTAGAGCCCTTGGCAATACATATGAGAGCTTCACCCGACATTACAGGCTTCATCAGGGGTGCAGGGCGGGATGTCATCTCTCTATTTGCAGATGATACACTGCTGTACTTGGGAGACACCCAGAAGTCGCTGAGGAATGCGATGACCTTGATCGCAGACTTCGGCATTAACTGGAACAAATCAGTGCTTATGCCCCTAGACCCCCTAACAGACAGACTGCCTGACTGTGCCAGGGATATAGTGGTAGTAAATGAGTTTAAGTACTTGGGAATTCTGGTTACGCCTGACCCTTCCCAATATCTCTCTTTGAATCTGGCACCATTGTTGCAAAAATTCAGACAGAAATGTGTGTCCTGGAAAAAACTTCCGCTATCGGTTACAGGCAGAGCGAACCTTATTAAAATGGTGTGGGCCCCTCAGCTTCTGTATGTCTTTCATAATACCCCGATTTGGATTCCTCACAGGTGGTTTGCGCAGATAGATGCCCAGTTCAGAGATTTAATTTGGGGTGGCAAGGTGGCACGTATAAAACTTACCACACTACAACTAGCCAAGGACCAAGGTGGTTTGGCTGTCCCTCATGCCCGCTACTACTTCATAGCATCACAAATTCAGCATCTAGGAGACTGGGGGAGGTAGACCTCGGAGACCCAATACGAGCCATACTACTCCCGTCAGGGTCAACGCTTCCGGCGGCGTCTCACTTGGAAGCAGGGCTCACACACTTGGACCAGACTATACCTACAGTGGTGCTATTGAATACGCTGTGGAAATATGTCCGTTCCAGTCTCAATGTCAGGGGGGTATGCCCCTTTACTCCCATTTGGAAAAACTCCTATTACAGGGAACTTTTTAAACTAGAAGGCTTCAGGCCCTGGGTAAATGCAGGTATACACTATATCACACAATTGTTTAGTGGCCCAACCCTCAAATCTTTTGTTAACCTGCAGGAAGAGTATGGCCTGGACAGAACCCAGTTCTATAAATACTTACAACTAAGACATGCAGCTCAGAGAGAAATCAGGCTATCCCCAATTTCGTTAGTGAGGCACCCCCTTCATAATGATGTGCTTTTCAATAAAGACAAAAAAGGCATGATATCTCTAGTATACTCCAGACTGCTTAATGTAACTCATGATGCATCAGCACTACCATGTAGGAAGGGGTGGGTATCGGACCTAGGTCCCATTGACGGGGATACATGGGAGCTGTGTTTGACCTCTGCCCCACTGGTTTCGGTATCGGCGCAACACAGACTTTCTCATCTATTTCTCTTCCATAGAGTATATAGAACACCCACTCGCCTACATAAATGGGGCATACGGGACTCCCCAATATGCCCAAAATGTAATGTGCAGGAGGGAGACCTACTGCACATGATGTGGAAGTGTCCAAAACTTTTCCGATACTGGAACTATGTTATTGATACTATATCCCAGGCGTATGGCTTTCCGTTGCCTCATGACCCGGTGGTGTGTTTACTGGGTGGCCTCGAGATACCCTCGCTGTCTCCCAGTGGTCATACAGCTGTACTTAGACTACTGTATGTTGCGCGCAAGGCCATCGCCAGATATTGGATCACTCCCCGAGTGCCTTCAGAGAGTCAATGGGTAAAGCTGGTAAATAACCTACTGATAAGGGAAAAAGTCACGTACCAACATAGAAATGCTCTTAAGAAATTCTACTCACTATGGCAACCCTGGTTGGATATACCAGGCCTGGGACCAACGCAATTGATCATGGAAAGGCTATTACAGGGGTAAAGAGGCAGGAGATGAGTGGAGATGGGCTGGCAAAATGTGGGAGGAATACCGTTCAAATAGTTTTTGATTTTTGGAGCAGAGTGTGGGGCGAGTGAATCAGAATCAGGAGGTGGTTTATGAATCAATGTGCTTGTTACAAATGTAAATGTAATTTCTTGTGCTATGGTTGGGTAGGTTGAATAATTATTGTAATCAGAGCATAGGGTATTACAGGATAGCCGGCCTGGATTCAAATTGAATAATATTATATCCGAAGTAGAGGTAGAATTTGGCTTATCTTGGCTGCTGTTAAGGGGGTGTAAGCTCCTCCCATGTTTGATATAGCTCAAGTAATCATAATTGCACGAAGATTACCTATCTTTCCCTTAAATCGGCACATGACTATCCTGATTGTAATAATACTGTATGTGTATGTATCCTAAAGTATTGTTTGACTATTTTTGCTTCAATAAACCTTTTTCTTGATTTAAAAAAAAAAGGGTACAGAAAGATAGCAAGTTAGAGGGTCAGAGAAAATTGGAGGTTCAGAGGAAGTAGGCGGGTCAGAGAAAGCGAGAGGGTCAGAGAAAGCAAGAGCGTCTGAGGAAGGTGGAGGGTCAGAGGAAGTGAGAGGGTCAGAGAAAGTGAGAGGGTCAGAGAAAGTGAGAGGGTCAGAGAAAGTAAGAGGGTCATACTAAATTAGACTGAAGAAAGAAATCAAGTGAGGGGGAGAAAGCATGAAGGGTAAGAGAAAGGGAGAGATAAAAGGAGACAGAGTATTGTCTCCTCGTTATGTGGTACTTTACAATATTTGAAGTTTGATTGTTTCCGGAAAATGTTTAAAAAAGTATGTAATTACATGCAAATTACAAATTAAAAAAAAAAAATTGCTTACTATGATGCAAATCATCCATCTCATGTACCTTGACTGGTACTGCTTACCTCCTGGAACCTATAAACAATATTGTAAGTATATTGCTTATCAATGTGTATTTGTCTATTGATGCACTGATTGTAGATGTGTCAGGGTTAAGGCTCATTTTATGGTTAGGGTTTGGGAAAGTGTTAGGGTTAAGATTAGGGTTAAGGTTATTTGTAGGGAGGATATGGTATGGGAAGATCTATATGTACACAACACACCCTGTAAAATAATGACATTCAGGTGAACAGTATCAAATTAAATTCTTTGGGCCAGATCCACAGCCAGCGCCGCAAATTAAGTTACTCAAAACTTATGTCATTTAAGTTACGGCGCCCTAAGTTGGTGTCATAATTGCCGTATCCACAGCGCATTTGCGCACAAAATTGCACTTGCGTAACTTAAATTCCGAGGCGTAAGGCGGGGTTATTGCAAGTGGGAAGGAAGTGGGCGTGCTTCATTGTAATGAGTCGTGACCCCATGCAAATGAAGGGCCGGCCGTACTGCGCATGCGCGCACAAATCTGCTTCTCACTGGGCATGTGCAGAACTTTGCTCGGCGCAATCAGTGAGATAGGTAAAAGGCCAAGCGTACTTAGTCTGAGGATCGCCCTGTGTATAAATAGCCCCAGTCAAACACACTTCTCTTGCAAAAGTATTTCCCTGTGTTACCCTTCCTAGAGCAAGTTGCTTCTGCTCTGAATGTTTGTCGGTGTTTGTTGGTGAGTTGTGTGTGATAGAGAAGTTTTGGAGGAGTATTAGATAGTAGTTGGTGTTTGTTTCTGCTAAGTGTATTTTCTGTTTGTTTTTTTCTGAGTGTATTTTTTTTTTGATTGTATATTGTGTTTGTTTTTTTCTGATTGTATTTTGTGTTTGTTTTTTGCGTGTTTGTTTTTGAATTTGTAGTAGCTGTCTGCTTGTGTGTTTTGCTTTTTGTGTGTTTCTTCTGTGAGTGTTTTTGTTTATTTGTTGTGTGTGTATTTTTGTTTGTTTGTCCTGTGAGTTTCTTGTTGCTGAGTGGTGTCTGTGATGGCACCCAAGCGCAGGAAGCTCAATTTTAATCAGGTTGAGAAGCAAATCCTTGCTAGGTCCATCGTCCTATATGGGCGCTATTTACATGTGCCTGATTGCCGGAACACCTCCCCGGCCCAGAGTCAGGCGATATTAAAAAAGGTTACAGATCAGATCAATGAGGCGGGGGAAGACGAGGACCCCCGCTGGCATACAAAAAAAGATAAACGATCTAAAGAGCGTGGTCCGGAACAAGGTGGCTAAGATCAATGCCCATGCCAGGGGCACTGGAGGAGGGGGACCCTGCCCCATCCGTCTGAGTGAGGAGGAATGGGCAGTGGCCCGGCGTTTCCAGCCAGAGCAGGTGGTGGGCCTGCGTGGATATCAGACAGGTGTTCCTGTGGGGCCAGGTAAGTTTTTGGTTTTTCTATCTGGTGATTAGCATGTGTGGGTGGGGGAAGGGAAGATGTGCCAAGTGTGTGGATCCTCAAATCTGTGATTGTTTTGTGTCCTCCACAGATGACCAGGAGATTGCAGGCCCATCAGGCCAGGAGGTTGCTGGCCCATCAGGCCAGGCTGCTGCACCACCCCAAGGACAAGAGGCTGCTGAGGATTCCCCAGGGGAGGGGAGTGGCCAAACCTCCCCTCATGAGGAGGTTGAGGGGGAGGAGGATGAGGGGGAGGAGGATGAGGGGGTGGAGGAAGAAGATCTTCAAATTGGCCGGGAAGTCCTTTTGGCCTCTGATATGATGACCTTTGAGGATACACTTGAGGCTACTCCTGAGGCTACCCCAGAGACTACCCCAGAGGCTGGCAGCAGTCAGGCCACCATCAGGGGTAGCCCCTCCCACTCCTCCCCCAACAGGCCGCCACCCCCAAGGGTCACTCTCCCCCCTCCTCCCAGGCCACAAGCCTCAGGGGCAGGCAGGATGTCGACCCAGGAGACCAGGGGGGTGGCCGAGCGTCTGCCGGCCAGTCTTCAGAAGGACAATGCCCGGCAGACCCGCACTCTGGGTCAGATAAAAGTCACTCTGACCCAGATGGAGCACAGCCTGGGTGTAATGAAGGAGTCACTCGGTGATGTGGCCACCAACTCATTGGCGGTCATCACATGTTTGTGGGACCTGAAGACCGCCACAACAGGCATGGCCCAGGAGGTGACTGCCCTGACCCAGGCTGTGCAGGACAATACCCGGGCTGTCCAGGACAATACCCGGGCTGGCCAGGCCAATACGGCTGCCGTCACTGTCTGTCTGACAAGGATAGCAGTGGCCTTGGAGGGCAGGCCAGCAGGAGGACAGACACCAGGGGAGGCTCCTCCTTCCCGTGCTCACCCACCCCCCATGAAGATACTCCCTCCCCTGCTAACACCCCCCCCATGAAGATTCTCCAGTTGGCCGTGGCCGTGGCTGTGCCCGTGTCCGTGCCCGTGGGCAGCGCAGACGGAGCAAACGCTGCCGAAATTAATTTGCAGGGGTACTTTTGATTTTTTTTTATATTTTTATTATTTTGTTTTGTATACTGTACTTATGATTTGGTTTATGTGTGTGAATGATGTGTGAATGTGGGGGGGGGTGGCATTCCTGATTAAATAAGGGTGTCACCCTCAGTTTTGGTGGAGAAGGGATCCCCAGGACCAGGGAGAAGTGATCCCAGGTCCCTGAATGGTGTATGAATGCACAGTAACAGAATTGGAGCCGTGGCGTGGCGTTACTGCTCCCAAGTACCAATGGGGGGGGGGGTACTTGGATCTAATCCAATTAGATGTGCATGTGATATGTCTGTGCTAGGGACCACAGTGGGTGTGCATTTATCATGAGCATTCTCATTGTGACATAATTAATGTGTGTGTTTACTGTGCAAAGATGCATTCTGCGAGGCGTCTCCTGACTGCTGTTCCCTCAGAAGAGGGGGTACCCTGGGTTACTAAAGTCACTAGTCTAGCTATGCGCATGGATGCCCCTGGCATGTTGGCATACAGATTGTAGTCCAGCAAGTGTGTGTGCTCAGCTCTTCCTTAATGGTGTTGCTTTAGCTGACCATTACACGGCATGTGTAAAATTAGGGCTGCTTTTATAAAGTGTAACTTTACACATTGAAACTAACAGAAGCGCACAGGGCGTAATCTACGGCGCACACACTTAATTTTGTGGATCGCCCTATCTCCCTCATTTGCATCTTTGCCTATCAAAACAGCGGCGTTTCTAGCGTAATTTGCGCACAGAAAAGCGCCGGTGTAATTATTTTAGGTAGGACGGAAAAACAGGATTTTAAGGCGTATCTCGTTTTGAGGATCAGGCGCAAATATACGCGCCGTGTAAATTTCAATTACGCCGAGGATCTCGAGTTAAGTCGGCTCATTTGCTTTGTGGATCTGGCCCTTTATTTTTATCTATGAAAACTGACACCGTGCAAATATGTGAAGCAAAGTACAGCATTTTAACCTATTGCATCATGCTGCCACAATAGCTACAAATTTGCTGACATAAAGTACTCTGAAGTCCTGGCAAACATTTTCCCCACTGTAGTTGCCACGGGTTCTGATCCATGTTGGGTCTTCGAGGTCATGCATCAAAGAGTCCTCAAATAGGTACCCAGCTTGAGCACGAACAAAATTGTGCAATGCACCAATGGCATGCTCCATACTAAGGCTCCATACTAAGGCTGATAGGTGAGTGCAGAAAACGCCACTTATTGGCTAGTATGCCAAAAGCACACTCCACTACACGTCTTTCCCTTGAAGTCTGTAATTGAATACCCTCTTTGCAGTGGAAAGTCCCCTGTTTGCATATGGACATAGAAGTCACTCAGAAATAGGGAATGCCTCATCCCCAACAAAGACATAAGGCTCCAGAGGTAGATTTGTTCCAGGAAGTGGGAGGTTATCAGGAAGGTCCAGTGAGTTTTCTCGAAGCATCTTGCTAAAAGAAGAATGTGAGAAGATGCTGGAGTCAGAGCTACTTTAATATGATACTATATCCACATAGTTAAAGGAATAATTGGCATCAGCCACTGCCATTAGGACAAAATGAAAAATATTTTTTATAGTTAAAATACTTTGAGCCACTATGAATTGGGCTGATTATTCTGATGTGCTTTCAATCTATTGCACCCACACAATTTGGGAAATTGCACGGCTCCCAAAAAACTTTGGCAATTTTAGCCCAGTCTTCCCTATTCGGCTTCTCCATTACCAAATCTTTTAAAACTGTGTGATGGTGGGACTCTGTTCTATGTGAAAGGTTGCTGATTTACGCCAGATTTTGGAGAGAAATTACACAGCTGTGTCTTGGGCTTTTTTTAGTTCTGACCTGACATGGCTCAGAGCCCCACCCAACAGACAGGAAGTCTGTCCCAGGGAATCAGGTGGATTCCCATCCCTCTGAGAGGAGTCAGAGATGCTGCATGGGGACAGCTAGAGCATGCATATCTGCAGGAGGCAGATGTCATTTGATGATTTAGCAGCAAGACGCTTATCAGGAGAAAGCTAGGTTTCAGCTTATCCCTGGGAAACTGTTTGTTCTGAGGAACAGAAACTTAGGCCTAGAGTAAAGGTAAAAGTATGAAAGCCAGGAGGCTAAACTGTTGAGTTGGCAAGATACAGGAATGGTGGAACCCCCTGCGAGGGCTGCTAATGTATTTGTGAAATTTTGTGCTTTTAAATAAAAGTGAGCTACCAGGTCCTTAAAAACTTAGTTCTGGACTGGCGTACTCACTGGAAAACGCATCTATCGCTGGAATCTAATAACCCCAATCTTACATATGGTGGAGGTATTTGTGACGGTATTACAATGATATCCCCGTCAAAGATTCCCTTCTTCCATAAGAACATCACCCAATATTCCACTAGGGGGAATATTCCTGAGATCGCCCATTAAGTCACACATGAGTCCAGGCTTACTGCTAGAACAAGACAGAGTTTAATGTTATAACCCACAGCTTATATGTAATTTCCAAAACTGTTACAATGACAAATCTCCGCTCCCTCACACTGGGGCTTCCATACAGATGATTAGGCAGATACGACGGAGTTGTACTGAATACATTAACTAGACAGCTCGACCCCGCATATAGAGAGATAATTACCACAATGGAGCAATCAGAATAATTAACACAAGCCACTTAAACACAGATCTCCTTCACACAACACAATAGATCAATTAACCTTTAGAAATAGTGAGGGGACATTAGCACGTCAATAACCTGTTAGCCAAGGACTGAATCACACAGGGCAAGCAGGGAGAATTAAACTGAGACATATAGGCAAATGCATCACAATGGCCCCCCTTTTTCTCCCTGCTCCGGCAAACCCGGTTGGACCTTCCCTGGTCCAGTAGGGTTGACGGGTTCAGAGCTTTTTAGTCCGAGGTTAACTCCGTTTGGCGTGACTGACCTTCCTTGGCAACTGCTTCAGACTCAGGTATGCCACCGGGTCGTCATATCACACGCCGTTCAGTCCCCAAGTCTTTGTGCGATCTGCAGAGTCACCAGAAGTCAGTGTGAAGACGGCGAATGGGTCTGTGCGCCGCCATCTAGGTGTCCCGCTATGGGAGGGGCAGGTTATGGCTCTGAAGTGACAATCACAGGAGATTCATAAAAAGAAAAAGTTATATTTGTTGAAATGCTGTAGCACTGGTGCTCAGAGGTCGGGGGGGGGGGGGGGATCAGTGCCCCATAGGGTCAGCCACCCTCTGCTCCCTCCGCAGCCGCCAGTTCTCCTCTTTGAGCTTCTCCAGCTCCATCTCCAGTTCATGGAGCCTGGGGGGGTCAGCCCGCTGTGACCTCAGGTGGTTGTTCTCCTCCTCCATGCGGCTTATGTACTCCTCCAGCTCTATGTACTCACGGATTAGATCCTGCTTGCTCATGTCCTGCAGGCTCTCCACGTGGTCCTTCATCATCAGGAACTGGGTGGTGGTGTAAGGGGCCACCGGTGGGCCCTTGGCGAACATCTCGGCCCGCATCTGGGACGCCCGCTGCGACTCCCTCTCCTCCAGTCACTTCTTCTCCTCCCAGGTCAGCTTGTTATACGGCTTCCAGGACCTCTTCTTCTTGGGGGGTAGCCGGCGGTGCCTCTTTCTGCCCAGCTCCCTCCAGGGCCCCTCCGGCTCATGGCTGTCGCCCATGACCAGCTGACAATGGTGTTCCCTGTTGTCCGTAATACCAGATTGTACCGTGAGGACTTCGTAAATGGTGTCCAATGGTTCTTCCGGACCCAGCTCCTGGAGATCCCAAGCCGAGTCTACACAATGGGCTGCTGCTGGTGGGCGGTACCCAAGTTGAGACCAATTTGACCTGGTGTTGTCGTTCATGGGGCAATTCTGCTTGAAGTGACCCAGCTGTTTGCACCGGAAGCAGCGTTGTTCGTTGTCCTCCTGGCGTGGATAGCAAGGGCTAGATGTCATCGGTCTGTTAGGAGGTTGGTATCTAGCGGCTGGTGGGTGTGAGGGCACCGTTGGTCGTGGAGGTTGTACCCGTGGTGTGACCTGGTTTGTCTTGTGAGTATCCGCATATTCATCCACCAACTTTGCGGCCTCTGGTAGAGTCATGGGCCTGCGATCTCTCACCCAGTCTTTGACGTCCGTCTGGATGTGATTGTAAAATTGCTCCAGGAGCATTAGTTGCAAAATGTCCTCTGCGGTGGTGGCCTGGCTGCTGTTAACCCAGTTAGAGGCCGACAGGGATAACTGGCATGCCCATTCCATGTAAGAGTCTTTCGTAGTTTTGCGTGAGTCCATGAACTTATGTCGGTGGGACTCTGGGGTTACTGCATAACGAGCCAGGAGCGCTTCTTTAACCCTGGCGTAGCTATGGATATCCTGATCTGGCACGGTCCGGAAAGCATCAGAAGCTTTGCCTGACAATATTGCAACCCACTCTCTTCTAGCTATTCGGTGCAGGTTACATTGTCTCTCAAAATCTGCCAGGTAGTTATCAATTTCACAGTCCTTTTCATCAAAAGCTTTAAAAGCGCTAAACGGAATCTTCCTTGCGTCTGCTGTGCTGTACTCACTGTTTGGAGAATGTGCGGCTGCTTGTTGGACTGCTGCCAGTTTTAACTGTAGCTCTGCGTCTCTTATTTGTTTAGCCTTCTGTAGTTCTGCGTCTCTTATTTGTTTATTTTCCTCCGCTAACAGGTCCATCACTTTCAGCACCACATCCGGCGTTGGGTTCGGACCGAACCAAGCTAGCTTCTCTCTCATTAGCTTGTTGGTTGGTGACTCCTCCTGAATCACTGGTCTCTCCATCTCTTGTACTGCTGGCATTGCTGCAATCCCGTTCTCCTGGTCTAGCTCCATTAATTCTGCTATGATGACCCGCTTGGTTTTGTTGCTAGCAATCCTTCCACGAACTTCCAGTAGTTCTTCCAGTGTCTGCTTGGAATCCGGGTGTAAAGGGGAATAGAAGGGAAAATCCCTCTGCTGCCAACCAATTGTGACGGTATTACAATGATATCCCCGTCAAAGATTCCCTTCTTCCATAAGAACATCACCCAATATTCCACTAGGAGGAATATTCCTGAGATCGCCCATTAAGTCACACATGAGTCCAGGCTTACTGCTAGAACAAGACAGAGTTTAATGTTATAACCCACAGCTTATATGTAATTTCCAAAACTGTTACAATGACAAATCTCCGCCCCCTCACACTGGGGCTTCCATACAGATGATTAGGCAGACACGACGGAGTTGTACTGAATACATTAACTAGACAGCTCGACCCCGCATATAGAGAGATAATTACCACAATGGAGCAATCAGAATAATTAACACAAGCCACTTAAACACAGATCTCCTTCACACAACACAATAGATCAATTAACCTTTAGAAATAGTGAGGGGACATTAGCACGTCAATAACCTGTTAGCCGAGGACTGAATCACACAGGGCAAGCAGGGAGAATTAAACTGAGACATATAGGCAAATGCATCACAGTATTGCTTCGGGCAGTTTTGAAAGAGTTCCAGATCCTCGCATACCAAAAACAGTGAGTAGAAAAAACTGTGTTTTGCAGCAATGCTGTGATGAGCAGCCAATGTGAACTGAAAGTCAAAGTCTTCTGCGGTGAACTGCATTGCACAAGAGGTAAAATTGATGGACTGTGTTGCATACAGGTGGTGTACCTGTGGAAGTGAGCTCAGCGTGGCCTGAGAAGATGTATCCACTTGGGAAGGCCCAGTGAGTGGATGGTTCAAGCGAAATCGCAAAGAGTGAAGTCTACATGTGAAAAAGTGTGCCGTTTGCAAGTCTTGGAGACAGTACACCAACATTTTCCTGTGTTTAAAAGGAACTGTGTTAAAAAACATTGACCTGTTTGCAGCGATGGGGAGGTCAAAATGCAAACAGGAAGCAATGATTGCAGAAATGAGAGATAGAACCTTGTGGCTGGAGGGGTTGTTACCGACAGAACAAGCCCCAGACTGGTGCAAGATGCACTTGGCTGCACTGAACCAAGTCAAAGGGAAAGTGCATGCTGTTGCCCCTGGCAACGCTGGTGTAGGCCGGCCAGCTATCAATGTGAAAAATGTTGAGAGCCAGGTGCGCTGTTTGCAGTGTAGTGAGTGGGGGCATGAAGTTTTCAAATGCCCTTTGTCCCAGGCTTCAGCAAAGCAAAGGTATGAGAAGCCTTCTCTGAGTGTAAAGAGTGAACAGATGGGTGCAGTTGCCCATAGCAATGCCCATGATATCAGGTCAGTGGACCGCAAGACAAGGATATTGCATATAGAGGGTCGTGGCAACAGTTGGTGTGCCATGTTCCCTAGCGATAGAGACAGGTGCTGTAGAGTTGCCAAGGGAAACTGCCAAGGAGCCTGTAATGGTGAGGCAAGTGGTTTCCCAGGACAACTGTGAAGCCGCCCTAGTGGGAAAAATAATTCCTTTGGAGAGGAAGGGTGATGTGCTGAGTGGCATGCAGGGTGCCATGCATTCTGACAAAGACATTCTGATAGAGATTATAAAACTGCTATGTTTATGAATGCTGATGATGAAGATATTGCTGATGATACATGTACTTATGGTGATGTGATGCTTAATGAGATAGGGGTGATCGCTAAGCAGGATATGCGATTCCCCTTAACAACCGTATATAAGGCTGCAGAGGTGTCCTTAGAAACCATCAGGAAGCTCTGTGTGTTGAAGCCAGAGGTTGCCTGGGACAACTGTGGTGCCACTCTGATGGATAAGAGGGTACTTGACCTTGGTGATGAGAAAAATGGTAAAACTCAAATGTTTAAAATTACTTGTAGTGATAATGGGTTACTGCGGTCTGTCACTGCTGGCAGAAAAAGTTCTCATGAGTTTAATAAAGCGCCACCCGAGCAAAGTGGTGAAGTTATGTTATTGCAGCCTGTTATGTTTAAAAATGTGTTTGCAGTGGGTAACAGTGAAGTGGACACAATTTCTGCAGTGCTAAAGGGACAGACTGCAGGGCCGGTAGACACAGGTGCGTTGGCTTTTGCAGAAATGAACCCTCTCCAGTTGGAAGGATTTGAAAAGGGCGCATACATAGCAGAGGTTTTGTCCACAGCAAAAGAGATGAGGAATGTTGAGCGTCAGGTTGATGGGGTAATGGATAGCGATTTGGAGTCGCTCAGTGTTACTGAAAGTAAGAGGATGAGTGTGACGCATGCGATTTGCAGTGCTCATGGGGAGCCGCAAGTTTTGTCAGTTGCCTTGAGGTAGAGGTCTCTAAGTGACTCAGCCTCTCACACCTTAGCACATCGGTAGTAAAGGAAAAGTTCCTAAAGTTCTGTGTTTAGATGCGGCATGTCTAGAAATAACTGAGATGTTGTTGCAATGGGTGAAAATCTTTCCAATGTACACCTGCATGTATCCACAGCAGAGGCGCGACATGGTACTGCGTAGTACCAATCGGTGGACACAGGTGGTACAGGCGTTGTTAGGCAATGTTGATGGAAATTGGTTGCTGTACTGTTGGTTAATTTTGTGCAAAGTTGTCTCACAGTTCTCTTCGAGAGTGCTTCCAGCGGCGGTTGTGTGCAGAAGGTGCTCAGGGGAATTGTTAGAGGAATCAGAAATAATAGACATAGTGGAAGTCTCTCCGTATGCTGATGTGATGGGATGTATTCCTGCTGGTGCGGTCCGAGGTACGGCTGAGCAGTGGTTGGTACATGGCGCACGTACTGTCTCACCCTCTAGACCTCAGGTAAAGGAAGGGCTCGGAATGGACGTCGCAGTAGTGGGAATTCAGTCCATCACTCACAGAGAGGTGCAGTTTGAGGTACCCGGAGACACTTTGACAGGAAATAACAGTAATTGTAACTGTAACGAAAAAGTGTATGAGAAGCACTGTAGAGCACTGTCGGACAGCTCAGAGGTCCTGGTTGAGGTACCAATGGACACAGAAATGGTTAAAGAGATTGGTATGAAAAAATGTGCGTCGATAGGACAATTGCTATTGGAGCGTTGGACAACAGGGGGCGATGTGAAACTGTGGGACTGTCCCATAGGGAGTAACTGCTTGCCTGTAGGTGGTCCCTCCATAGATACTGTCCTAGCAAACAAGGGGACAAGAGGTCCCAATGACAATGTTGAGTTGAATAACCCCTTGTGGAACATTGTTATTGAGGTTAAACAGAAGGACGTGGTGTTGATCTCAGATGGTTTGTGTGACGGATCTCAGATACCCCAGGTGGGCACATCCGCCAGACCTGTGTCTCCTGTCCTCCAAACGCACCCGCAGCCTGCAGATTAGCCATAGCCAGCCCTTAACTCCTCAATCACGAGACAATCCACACAGGTGTTAAGGGTTAAACATGCAGAGCTTAAACTGTTTATTCAATTCCAAGACATACAGTTTTACACACAGTTAGGGACACTCCCCTTAGCCTTATCTAAGAGGGGAGGGGGGCAAGGAACAACCAATGGGAACTGAACATTTGTACATTGAAACAGGCTACAGATAAACCTAATGAGATTATGGTAAGCAGGCAGTCTCTCAATACACACCCCCTGCGGAGAGACGTCTCCACTCTCCAGTCCAGACCATTGTCTATGTGTCATGAACCAACACAATTAGACACAACAAGGGGGGGAGAGAAGGGCTGTAGCATTATATTACTTTATCTCAATGCCAACTTCAGGTCTCCAGTCTTTTCTGGGCCATAGTCTGTCGGTAGGAGGCCAGCCCCCAGTCCCTTCCAAAACACACAGTGACAGTGAGTTCTGTCACAGTTTGGTTGCCAAAGGTAACCACATAGGGGTTAGTGAACCTGAGAAACAAATGTTGGTTAATGTTGCGTCAGGTAGTGAGAGTGGTCAGTCCCTTACATATTTTATGGAGGTGGGTCCCTAACAGTCCCAGGAGAGTAGGTATGTGGGAGGAAAAAGAAGGATCTTGAGGCCAGAAGGTATAGAGAGATCAGTGGGAGCCCACGGTTCAGGAAGAAGTGCTGGTGGAAGCACAACCGGAAGAAGATGTGGGTGGAGTGCCCCTTTAGAGAAAAGGTTGGGCAGGTTAGGACTCCTGCTGCTGATCGTTGGCACAGCGGCGCCACGGCGAAGTGTTGGTGGAAACATACCCGGAAAACATGGGCCTACGCAGCCAATGGCTGGCACAGAGGTGTCCCATTTGTGGTGGGGGGTCTATGTGTTCCTCCCTCCGGTTCAAAACAGGAGGGGGAGGATATGTGATGGTGGGACTCTGTCCTATGTGAAAGGTTGCTGGTTTACGCCAGATTTTGGAGAGAAAGACACATTACACAGCTGTGTCTTGGGATTTTTAGTTCTGACCTGACATGGCTCAGAGCCCCACCCAACAGACAGGAAGTTTGTTCCCGGGAATCAGGTGGATTCCCATCCCTCTGAGAGGAGTCAGAGATGCTGCATGGGGACAGCTAGAGTATGCATATTTGCAGGGGAGGGCTGGCAGCATTAGGCCTGGGGGGCAAGTCCAGTTAAGTGGCCCATAGAGCGTGGAAAAGTGATGGATCGAGAAAAACAGTCTAATATTTTTCATAAACACAAGAGTCCGCACAGAGGCTCCCCTTACATCAGAGTCCGCACAGAGGCCCCCCTTACATCAGAGTCCGCACAGAGGCCCCCCTTACATCAGAGTCCACACAGAGCCTCCCCTTACATCAGAGTCCACACAGAGCCTTCCCTTACATCAGAGTCCGCACAGACCCCATATACATCAGATCTGATTTAAGGGGTGCTCTGGGAGACTTGATTTAAGGGTGCATGCTGTGGACTATTGTGTAAAGAGGGTCTCTGCTCACCAAAACCTGCCCCCTCCCCTTTAACAAAGTCCACAGAGCACCCCTTTTTATACACTGGGAGGCAGGAGAGACTAGAGAGGGTGAGATTACCAGGATGGAGGCTGTGGCGCAGGCAGGCTGTCTGATGCTTTTTTGGGTTCAAACTTCCTGTCCAGTGCCCATACATGCCCGGGGAGTGTGGGCAGGGTAGACTCAGAAGGAGGAGGAGCCGATGAGCTCTATCTCTCCTCGTGTCTGTGCAGAGAGAGAAGGGGATGTCAGCGCTGGTGTGTGCTGAGGCTGAGCTATGTTTGAGACGAGACATAGCTCAGCTCTGCAGCCATCTACCTCGGAGCTGACACAGGCACGGCTGCACAGTGGGAAGTGAGCAGCGGCCGTGACCTGTGTTAACAGAGCCCAGCAGGCATATTCCTGCTCTGCAAAAACAGCATTTGGTAGTGGCGGCCGGTGGCTGTGCATAGTGTCACCAGCTCGGGGGGAGATTTCCACCCTGCCCCCCTGCCAGCCCTCCCCTGCATATCTGCAGGAGGCAGATGTCATTTTATGATTTAGCAGCAAGACTCTTATCAGGAGAAAGCTTATCCTTATCCCTGGGAAACTGTTTGTTCTGAGGAACAGAAACGTAGGCCTAGGCTAAAGGTCTGAAACTGCCGGATGGCAAGTATGAAAGCCAGGAGGCTAAACTATTGAGTTGGCAAGATACAGGAATGGTGGAACCCCCTGCGAGGGCTGCTAATGTATTTGTGAATTTTTGTGCTTTTAAATAAAAGTAGGCTACGAGGCCCTTAAAAACTGAGTTCTGGACTGGCGTACTCACTGGAAAACGCATCTAATCGCTGGAGTCTAATAACCCTAATCTTACACTAGCCAGATAGCTGCACAGGTTTCATGCACATTCAAACTCACGGTCAATTTGCCCAGTTTGAATTCGCATTGCAAACTGGTGAAAGAATTGCCAGTAGCCAGGTACCTGAAAGGAAGGAGAAGGATAATTAATCGTGTGCCTACTTTTTTTCGTTTTTTTCTCCAAGTAAAGACGAGGTGGCGTAGTCTATGCAACACCCACATCAAATACGTGAGGCCAAGAGTGGATCAGCTGCCAAAAAGCTATCTGGCTTTTTATTAAATATGTTACATTAAGGTGACAAGTAATCGCTCAGCTGGCTCCACACTATTTCCGAAAGTGGTGTTCTGATGCTCCACACTGCTGTAGATCAGTCTAAGCAATTAGTCGAAACTGAACAATAAATATATACAGAGAAGAGGTAAGATTACATAGATGAAAGAAGAGGTATCAGGTAAGGAAGTGGGGTGAAAGGGGGGAAAATTAGGATAAGGGGGAGAAGTAAGTGGGGAGAGGGAGGGAGGTTGGATACAGAGCAGAGGGATGTATTGGGTTATGGAGGGTGAGGGATAGAGGGGGAAGGGATGTAGGGATGGAGGGGGTAAGGGAAAGTGGGGGTGAGGGATAGATGGGTGAGGTATAGCGGGGGGGAGAAATAGAGGGATGAGGGATTCTGGGGTGGGAGGGATGTTCGGATTCCGGTTAGGGTTAAGGATGGAGGGGGGAGTGATGTAGGGTGAGGGATGGAGGGGGGGGGGGTGTAGGGTAAGGCAGGTATGGTGGAATGGGGAGAAAGTATAACATAATTGTTCACCTGTTAACTGACATAGGAGTGTAGTTGAAAATGTTTTCATTGAGGGGCGTGGCCTGGCGAGCGGCTGAGATGGCAGCACACTGAAAGAGCTCCGGCAGACCCACAGCCTAAAGCCCGTATTTCTGCAGCATAGCACTGGATAATGAGCAAGCTGAACTACAGACCACCTCAGTCCAGACCCAGACGCTCATCGGCGGCATACAAAGGGAACAGCATATCGGACATTTTTAAAAGACAAGCTCTTTCCCTGAGCGGCGGCCTGAGTGGCAAGATGGCGCCGACACGTGCACTGGAGGACTTCAGTGATGACTCCCAATCTGCGGCCGAGGATAATGCTAGGGGACCTCCGAACCCAAATCTACCCCTCACCTACGCGGACATGTCAATATTCGCGGCGGATAAAAAATCAACCTTCTCGGCAGCTATTACAGATCTAAAATCTAACCTCCTAGTACTGAACGACAAGATGGCGACGGCCGAGGCAGCTGGGAAGCAGAGGGAGAAAGCCATACGCAGGCTGGAGAGGGTGACGGCCTCACATTCTAACCACTTCATAGAAATGTCGAGACATATGGAGGACCTCGACAACAGAGGGAGGAGGTGCAACATCCGTGTGAGGGGGATACCGGAATCGGTCGAACCCGACCAGATAACACTAGCCCTCAGACGCCTGTTCAACAATTTACTGGAAAGGCCCGAAGACTCCGAGATCGAGTTTGTGAGGGCACACAGGGCCCTGAGAGCGCGCGGCCCTGATAACCAGCCACCGAGAGATGTAATCTGCTGTCTACAGAGCTTCGTTCTCAAAGAAGAAATAATGCAGAAAGCTAGAAGAAATGACCGGATTGTCTTCAACGGTGAAACGATTCTGCTCTTCCAGGACTTATCGCAGATTACCTTCAAAAACCGCAGAGCTCTCCGTCCCCTCCTAGATGAACTTAGGAACAAAGGCATGAGGTACACATGGCCCTTTACTTCTGCGCTCCTAGTTACTCACAACGGCCGCCAACATGCCCTACGATCCCCGGAGGATCTGGAGTATTTCTGCTCCAACCTACAGCATAATTAAGTGGAGCTTCCGGACTGGTATCAGGAGTATCGGCTACCTCCACCGAATAGAAGTCCCCCGTGCTCACCGCTGGCTTCGCCGGAAGGGAAAGAACCAAAGCGGATGAAACATGGGTGCCAAGGTAGCTCTGTAGCGGGCACCCCGAATCAGAAACATGGTCGCCAGGGAGGCTCAGTAGCAGGCACTCCAAACCACGGAAGAGCACACTCCTCCGGAGCTCTGGAAAGGGTGGAGGACTGACAAGCGGACCAATAAACTCCGGCAGCTGGTATTCCTACACATCGCTAACCAAAGACCCATCGATGGTATGTAATGTACTTAGTTATTATCTTAGCTCGGCTCCCTGTGATCTGTGGACCGGATGGTTATACCACATGCAATATGCGAAGAAACACTAATGCCCCTTTGTCTTTGAGCTGTGAAACGCCCACTGCCTCGATCCACGAAGGCGAGGGAGCTAACCCACCTAAGGCCAAGATATCCTACATAACACACTGGAATGTATGAACCCGATCTTAATATCCAATGCATACAGAGAACGATCGTGGAGGACTACCTGTTGACCAGCTGTGGGGTAAGTTGGAATATCCCACTGCTAAGAAATGACTTCCATGAGCTGGTAAAAGGAGGAACACTGTTTAAGACCCTTAGATGGCCACCCTATCCCCTGACGAAGAGTATCTCTCTTACACTTGAGATTGTGTGAGCTACACCTTATAGCCCAGATTGCATTATCACTACTTATGTAATGACAAGGTCTTACGCTCTTTTCCCAATCTTGTTGGCGGGGAAATAGGGTAGTTTCGAGTATAGGACAACATACCCTGACCCCCACCGCCGCAACCTGACAGTCTCCACGGTTCACTCAGGGAAAGATGGGACAATGGGGAACTCCAAGCAGCATCAGTGACCAACTCAGGTAGAAAGGTTTTTAACCATTCGATTCCACGCCGGAACCCCGTAGCTCACAGTGAAGAAGCTATCGAACTGTCCTCCACTACACAAACTGTTTACCGTGGTACAACTTTCTGCCAAACCACCGCGTTTTTTTTTCGCTTTTTTTTGTTGCCAAGGATACAACTTACATGCATTTGGGATGGGCAAAACACCTACTCCTCGATCCAATTCCTGATGCAAGGCTTCCACAGAGACATGGGACACTAACAGGCACGTTACATTACCTCGCAAATACCTAGGGGATCCACTCAAGGACGTTAGCCTCATTGGTTTGATGTAGGATTACAGAATTCTTCTGCTGCCCGTTGCTTTCTCTCTTATGGTTGGAAATGATAACCCACATTTCTCCTTAGTTACAGGTTACAGATAAGCTGTCTTAATGTTTTACTTAAAGCGGGGGTTCACCCTATCGACAGGAAAAAAAAAAAAATTTTTCTTTTACCTTTAAATCAGGCACTGTAGCGCGAGCTACAGTATGCCTGTCCCGAATTTTTTCCCCCCATACTCACCTTGTAGTCGTCCATCGAAGATACCGGGGAATGGGCGTGCCTCTGGAGACGGAGGATGATTGACGGCCGGCTCTGGCGCGTCACGCTTCTCCGGAAATAGCCGAAATAGGCTTGGTCTTCACGACGCGTGCGCATAGCCTGTGCGCACGCGCCGTGAAGAGCCGAGACCTACTCCGGCTGTCTTCGGGGAGAGTGACGTGCCAGGGCCGGCCGTCAATCATCCTCCCTCTCCATAGGCACGCCCATTCCCCGCGGGAGCCGAAATCTACGATGGACGACTACGAGGTGAGTACGGGGTTAAAAAAATCGGGACAGGCATACTGTAGCTCGCGCTACAATGCCTGTCTCGATGGTAACATCATGTGGGTCAGGGTGAACTACCGCTTTAATGTTTATTACGGTTTCCTAACTGCTGAGTTCAATGCTAAACGTTATTACTGCAGATTTACTACATTTAACATATTTGATTAAGCTGCATTAGGCTGTGGAACTATGCCTATCGCTTGTGGACTTGGTTTCCTACTACTTATTGTTATCTGTTTAGTGAGCTATATCACCAAACTACAGGTGCTGAGTGCTGGTCATTGAGGCCGCTGCCTCACATTGTCCCACACAGTGTCTCCCAGTGGGGGGCATAGCCTTACTGGAACACACAAATTAAACCTTGCTAATAGTTTAACTATTATAAAGGTGTATAACATTTACTCTCTCTTTTTGTGATTTTCACACCTCCTCTTTGTTTCTCACCTCCCTCTTCAACTACATTCCTTTCCCCACCCTCTCCTGAACCCTCCACAGGTCTGAGGTACAACAGCAGCATTGCTGCTACCAATAGGATACTGTGCTGAAAGTGACTGATTGCAATATCAGCGTATTTATTGTTGTTTCTTAGTATTATTCTAATAGGAACAAATTGACCCATGGCGTACTCCACCCTGAACCTCAGCACCACTGTGATCTCCCATAATGTCAGGGGACTAAATGTTCCGGAGAAGAGGTCGACGGTCTTACACGAACTCAGAAAAGGTAGGCCTTTTTTCGCTTTCCTTCAGGAGACGCACTTTAGGACTGACAAGGTACCTAGACTTATGGATTCATATTTTACTAAAGCATTCCACGCCACAAACGACCATGCTAAATCCAAAGGGGTGTCAATACTGGTCAGTAAAACAGCTACTTTTGAGATTACAGGCAGACTGACAGACCCGGAAGGGCGTTACATATTCTTGAAGGGAAACTATAAAGGGTTACCACTGACATTGGCTAATGTCTACTTTCCAAACTCAGCCCACTTAACCTTCTGTAGGAGCCTGATTAGGGAACTGGAGGGTTTCTCCTCGGGGCGCATAATACTTGGAGGTGACTTTAACCTTCCCCTAAACCCCTTGATGGACACTTCCACTGGGACGACTTATATCCAATACAGAATATTAAAGAGCATGAAAACAACACTGAGCTCCATGCACTTGGTTGATGCATGGAGATACCTTCACCCCGACGAAAGGGACTTCACCTATTATTCTGTGCCGCATGATAGGTACTCAAGGATAGACTACCTTTTTGTCTCCCGGGGGGATCTACATGCGGTACAAAATGCACAAATAGGCATACAATCAATTTCTGACCATGCCCCCATATCCCTGACCTTAGACTTGGACACGCCCAAACGACCACTACCCACATGGAGACTGAACGCATCACTTCTCTCTGATCCTGAGTTGCTCCCGAAGTTGACCTCGCACCTCACTGAGTACTTCAACCTCAATTCCACCCCAGACGTTGACCCTTTGTCGACATGGGAAGCCCATAAATGCTCTATAAGGGGTGAACTCATCAGGATGGGAGCTCGCCGTAAGAGAGAAAGAGAGAAGGAGATCCGAGACCTGACAGACTTAATATCAAAACTGGAATCCTCCCACAAACAATCCTTATCAGGGGTACTGGCCACAGACCTGTTAGAGGCCAGAAAGAGGCTAAAACAAAAGTTAGAAGCCACTTCAAAAACGCTTCTTGTTCTTTAAAAAAAAATCTACTATGAACATGGGGATAAATCGGGAAGGTTCCTAGCTAGGGCCTTAAAAGGCTCAAGGCTTCAAAATACCATACTAGGCATTAGGAACAAAACGGGAGCCATGGACATGGAAGACAATCTTATCGCCAGGCAATTTCAAGACTATTATTCACAGCTATATAACCTACCTAGTCAACACAAACCGGCTACCGCTGAAGGCGACAGGCTACACACCATTCAGACTTATTTAACATCATCCAAAATCCCCAGATTAGCTGCAGCAGACATACAGGCACTTGAAAGGCCTATAGACCAATCAGAGGTTGCAGCAGCTATACGAGGCCTCAAAGCAGGGAAGAGTCCAGGCCCAGACGGGTTTTCCTCCATATACTACAGAACATTTTCGGAGATTCTCCTGAGCCCCCTGACTAAAGCCTTAAACACCTTTTCCAAACCTAGGGAGGTTCCGAGGTCGTTCTTGTTAGCACACATAACAGTCCTACCCAAGCCCGAGAAAGACCCGGCGCTCTGCACGAGTTATAGGCCAATCTCACTGCTTAACTTGGATACTAAGCTACTAGCGAAAATTATGGCGACTAGGCTTAGACCTCTCCTCTCCACCTTGTTAGGGCCTGAACAAGCGGGCTTCATGCCTGGTCGAGAGGCGAAAGACAACGTTATTAAGTCCTTGAACTTAATCCATGCAGGGAGCCAGCGAAAGATCGAGGGCATTCTCCTGTCAACTGACGCGGAGAAGGCCTTCGATCGAGTAGCTTGGGACTTCATGATGGAGACCTGCAGACATGTCGGAATTGGTGAGCACATGATGGCATGGATCTCTGCCTTATATCAAAACCCGTCGGCCCAAATAAGAATAAACGGCTCGTTATCAGATACCATACATATTACTAATGGTACGAGGCAAGGCTGCCCCCTATCACCCCTCTCATTTATCTTGACACTGGAGCCATTTATCCGAAGAATAATGATGAATCAAGCAATGGCTGGCTTCAAGGTAGAGGACAGGGAATTTAAATTAGCAGCCTATGCCGATGACCTTTTGTTTTTTTTGACCCACACGAAAACATCCATCCCCCAACTCATGACGGAATTTTCATTTTTTGGATATTTATCCAATATGAAAATAAATTACACGAAGTCGGAGGCGTTAAACGTCTCGGTTCCTCAAACGATACTAAAAACGATACAGGAACACAGCCCCTTTACCTGGGTACCTTCGGCCCTCAAGTATCTGGGAGTTAAGCTCACATCACAAATCTCCCAGATGGTTGAGACGAACTTCCTTCCTATACTCAGGACCATAGAGAATGACCTAGCAAAGTGGCACCCACGCCATTTTTCGTGGTTTGGCAGGGCAGCCATCTGCAAGATGTCTGTTCTGCCCAGACTTCTGTACCTGCTTAGGACACTCCCCCTGAATATTCCCTAAAGTTTCTTTAAAAAGCTGCAATCCCTTCAACTTAATTTTGTATGGGCACACAAACGCCCCCGAATTAGATTTCACCTACTCACAAAGAACAAAGCAGAGGGTGGGTTGGGTCTACCAGATTATAGACGCTACTACTATGCCTCACACATCTCCAGAATTGTAGATTGGCACTGCCATGAGACAGAGAAAGACTGGGTCTTCTTAGAAAGCTCTCTCAGCACAACCCCACTCAAATTCCTACCCTGGATCCCTTGGGCTGGCTGCCCATTGGCATTAAAGAACCACCCGCTGGTCAGTGTCACCCTGAGAATTTTCCGTAAACTTACCAAAAACCCAAACTTTTCTTCACAGCTAGGTCCACTTACCCCCCTGAGAGATAATCCCGACTTCCCTCCGGGAACTGGTCGTGGCCCCCTCCAGGCACCACTGATGGACACCCCACTTCTGACCTCTCAATGTTTCTCAAATGGCCAAATGAAAGACTTCACTGTTCTAAAGTCAGACATCTCATACCCTAATCTTCCCTTATGGACGTATTTCCAGATCCGCAGCTATGTTAATAACCCAAGGCTTAGAGGACTTTTTACAAGACAATTAACTGACATGGAAGTGGTATGTTTGAAAGGGGAACTGACTCAGAAGGCCACATCTCTTGCATACACCTGGTCCCAGAATCAGGCTCAGGGCGGGGAAGACAGGTTCAAGGAACATTGGGAGGAGGAGCTGGGAATACCCATCACAGATAGACAGTGGAGCAGGGCATGCATACTGATGCACAAATGTTCTCTCAGCACTCGGATGCAGGAGACATCTTATAAAATGCTGACCCACTGGTATGCAACCCCGGTTAAACTGAGCAGATGGTACCCTGGATCTTCAGACCGATGTTGGCGTTGTAAGGCAGATGTGGGCACGCTATATCACATATGGTGGCAATGCCCACTGATAACTCCTTACTGGCTAGAAGTCATTAGAATAGTAACAATTATGACAGATATATACTTATCTCTAGATGGCGCATGCTGCCTTCTTAATATAAACAGCTTCTCACTTAAAAGCTACAAACGCTCTTTATCAAGACACTTACTGACCTCAGCCAAATCCATTGTCCCACTGTACTGGAAGACCCCATCCGTACCCACCATCAAGACCTGGCTGCTCAAAGTAGCAGAGATATGTGATATGGAAGACACAGTGCCACAAGCCAATGACACTATAGACCAATTTCACAAGATGTGGTCTCCCTGGTTCTTATTTAAATTCTCTGACGAATATACCCGTCTCACAGCATTCACAAACACTTGATCACACACAATGTACTGGATTATGACACTCTACCAATGAATGTCTCAGTCACTATTCCTCTGTATTCCCAACCCACTACATTCTCTCTCTTTTACACTCCTCTCCTTACTAGTTATCCAACTCTAATCTTATAACAGCAATTTGAATTTTGATGACCCAAAATAAAATTCTTTTACACAATGTTGAATACTTAAACTCTATATACGAGAATGTCAAAACTGGATTATATGCACTTCATATTGTTACCCACAGCTGCGTTCTGTGCATAACTGACACCTTTTATATGTTTGTATACCCTTTTATGGGCCATTATATGTATGTGCTATGATTTCTTATTGTACACTACATTTATCTTGAATAAAAAGCTTTGAATGGAAAAGGTTTTCATTATGTTGACGTAGATTGTTGTAGATCATCTTGAACTGTCCTCTCTCCTCCCTATTTACAATTACAGAGTGTACCCAGTATCTTCTGGTTGACAGCATCATCATCCTCCTCCTCAGCCTGCCTTTCTTCTTTTTTATAATGACTGCTGCAGTAGCAGTAACTACTGCTGCCAGAACCAAAGGCAATGAATGGTACATTCTGACACACTCTTCACAAAAACCAGGAAGAGAACAGGAAGTTTATACAGCTATTTTTTCCGTCAGCATAAACACTGAGTTCCATTGGACAGACATAAAATCTCAGTCACCTCCCAAAATTACTACGTATTCCAGTAGAATCTTAGTAAATTCGCAACAAACACATAATGAATTTGCATGATTTGCAACGCACCGTGCGTGTGTACGAGGCTTTGAGGTTTCTCGTCGAGAAAACTGCCCAGAATCTAGACGAAAAAAAAAGAAAACCTGCTCTCTATTTTCTTGTTGTGATTCTCGGCAGTGTTTTCCTGCCGAGAAACCCAAGCGTGTGTATACTTACCTGTCTCCATGGAAACCCACGCATGCTCAAAATGACTTCGAAGCATGCGTGGTAGCTTCCAAGGCATAGGTAGGGTGAAGCAAGATGGTGGCGACGTCATCGACTACGAGCGCGTAGTCGATGACGTCACCGCGTTCGTGCCATTCAAAAGAACGGTGGTTCTTTTGAATCGTACGAGTGTACACTCGGCCGGCAAGAAAATCTTGCCAGGAATCTCGTCAGGAAAAACAACGTTTTTTTTCCTGACGAGAATCTGGGCTGTGTGTACAGGGCTTAAGGTCCCTTTCACACTTGTGCGACTTCAAAGCCACACAATTTTAATACAATTTTGCCGCAATTTCAGGGAATGCCTGTGTAAGTGGCATCAAACCGAACCAAAGTAGTGCAGGGACTAGTTTGAAGTCGGAACGGCTTGAAGTCGTACTAATATGAATGGTTGTCATTGGAAATCATGGGAAACGACTTCTCATGCTACTTTGCCATCACAAATCATGGGATAAGTCGTATAAGTGTGAAAGGGGCCTAAGGGTGCATTCACATAGGCATTAACAAGAATCTGAGGACTCCTGCATCTGAAATGACAGGTGTGTGGGAATGGCTGTGGTTGCTCAGGCCATAAAATGCAGTGAGAGGCTGACATCGGGCACAGCTATTCATAACCACCTGCACAGCTAGCAACAACCCGCAGATATTAGTCTCAATAATAATCAGCACACAGTAAACAAAGTGTCTCCCTGCAGCAGCTGGAAAACAACGCCCCCAGACGTATATCAAATGTGTATCATAAGCCAGTGCTTAAAACCACTTATGGATTTATCTTCATCAAAAATTAGACTCAATGGATTCTCACCAGATTTCTTGACCCCTAGTGAGTGTGGATCAAATAAAGCTTGATTCCAAAAAAAAACAAAAAAAAAACATATGCATCTTGTCTTCATTCCCACCGTCTTCATAGAATTAAACCGAACCCCCCCCCCCCCCCCCCGAAAAGGCCACCTTCAATAATAAAAACAAGAATTCATTGTGCTCACATATATCGGTGATTTCATTTTTAATTCCTTTACTCCACCACCTCCATATACTCTTACCAGGTGCAAAAACTCTTCCAGTCATATATCAATTGTCCTCACTCCTTCGGGTTTGTTCCAAGCCTTCAATTTTCCTGAAATGAAAAACAACAAAAAAAAAATGACAATGTAATATTGTCTATTCCACCAAAAAAATATGTAAATCATCCAACGTGGTCACATTAAATTGTGAATATCAGTGCAAACCATAAAGCCCCTGTATTAACAATGTTATGATCCAATCCCAAATGCTAAATAACCATACCAAACAAAATGTCCACACATTCTTTACATTTTCCTCCAATTTGAATATTTCCACATATATGGCACAATTTCTGCCTAAAAAATAAGAATGACAAAATGTTTTACATTACAATGGTTACATGCACAGAGATAAGCAACATGCTAGTTTACAAAATATCGTATTGAGCAGTTCCGGTTCAGAGGTCACATCTTTACCATTTTGTCCATAAAACTTTATCAAAGGAGATGCAGATATTGCAGCTGGTTGTACACATAATGGGCCAGATTCATGTAGACTTACGACGGGCGTATCAGTAGATACGCCCTCGTAAGTCTGAATCCCCGCCGTCGTATATTTAAGCGTATTCTCAAACTGAGATACGCTCAAATATTGCTAAGATACGACCGGCGTAAATCTCCTACGCCGTCGTATCTTAACTGCATATTTATGCTGGCCGCTAGGGGCGTGTACGCTGATTTACGCCTAGAATATGTAAATCAGTTAGATACGCCTATTCACGAACGTACGCCCGGCCGTCGCAGTATATATACGCCATTTACGTAAGGCGTTTTCATACGTAAAGATAAACCACCAAAAAGATGGCGCAGCCAATGTTAAGTATGGACATCGGAACCGCGTCAAATTTTTCACGTTTTACGTTGTTTGCGTAAGTCGTCCGTGAATGGGGCTGGGCGTAAGTTACGTTCAAGTCGAAACCAATGAGTCTTTGCGGCATAATTTGGAGCATGCGCACTTGGATACGTCCACGGACGGCGCAGGCGCCGTTCGTTAGAAACGTCAAATACGTGGGGTCAATAGTATTTTGCATAGAACACGCCCCAACCAGCCTATTTTGAATTAGGCGGGCTTACACCGGCCCAGTTACACTACACCGCCGTAAGTTAGAGCGCAACTTCTTTGTGAATACAGGACCTGCTGCTCTAACTTACGGCGGCATAGTGTATCTGAGATACGCTACGCCCGCCGAAATCTATGTGAATCTAGCCCATTGTGTCCAGCCATGACCACCACAAGAAATTGTCAGTCATACTTCCCGCCTTACTTTGAGTCCACTCAAGGTTCTCATTTTTAACTGAACCCCCGATTCTTTCACCACTGAAACCCATTGACTGTCTTTTAACACAATATCATTAAATAATTTAGGACTCTTATCTTTTGGTATCCATACATGCATGTCTTTTCCTGGCAACCTGCTGGAGTACCCAAAGTAAGGTAGCCTTGCCTGTTGTGAGCAGCATTTCCTGAGCCAGTAGGCTCTTCAAAATATTTTTTGAACCCTCACGACCTTGTTTAAACTTGTATCAGAGTCCCAGCACCTCTAGGCCCGGAGGGCCAGGAACCTTGGAGATATTATGATACACTCAGAATTTGTTAAAGAGCCCAGTACCAACTGGTTATCAGAATACCCTAGAAGCAAAGGCATGTATTCATGTAATAGATGTCAGGTATGTCCCTTTGTGGATCGAACCCCTATTTTCATGGATACACGAGGACATGAATCATTTGAGTTTCGTGATCTCATTAATTGCTCTACGAGTAGGGTGATTTATATGCTCACTTGCCCATGCCATAAAATATACATAGGCAAGACAAAAAGACCACTTAAGATTCAGAGAAGGACCAAGAGAAACCATTGGCCAAACATTTCGTATTATGTCATGGAGGAAAGCCTGATGGTTTGAAAGTCAAGGGGATCCATGTCCTCAAACTGCAGATGAGGAGGGGGGACTTCAAACGCATCCTTCTTCAGAAGGAGAAGTGGTGGATATATCGGTTGGGGGTCTCTCGCCCCCCAGGGACTTAACACTAAACTAAACCTTCAGGTATTTCTTGAAACGTAAACATAGCACTTTACTGGTTTTACTAATGCAACTATTTTATTTTTCCTTTTCCATATACCCCAATAACCCTCCCCCTTCTTTCCCTTTCCCTCACCCTTTCCTCCCCCTTTTCCCTCTCTTTCGTCCTCCCCCTCCCCCTCCTCTCCCTTTTCCCTCCCCTTCCCATACCCCATCCTTTGCCCTTCTCTCCTCCCCCCCCCACCCTTTCTCCCTCTTCCCCCCCCCACAACCCCCCCAATTCCCCCCTGGTTGCTATCTTTCCTTGCTGTCATTATTATCTTTACAGGGATTTTCTCTACTTCTCACTGTTGTAATATTAATATAGATATGTAGGTATTGTAAAACATTGTGGTATTGGAAAGGCACAGTATATATAGTGTTACATACAGGCATTCAACATCAGAGGGTGTTTGCTGACCAAATCTCGTGGCCAAACGACACGTATCAAAAGGTACAGGGGACGCTTTGATGTGTTAATCTGGAAGAAATGAATACCTCTGAGCAAGGTGGGATTTTTCAGGCAACCATAAAAAGTGGTGACAACTAGGTCATAAAAATATATAAAATTTATTACAAACATGTCAATGGACATAAATAGATAGCAATAATGATAACAATACCATACAAATTTTCAATTTAGAAAAGTGAAGCTAGAAAAAAATATATACTGCTATAGATCATCATGTACCCCAGGACAAGGCTAAGGGCATGGATGGTCGTTTCCGACGCGTTTTAAATGTTAGTTGTACATCCTTCTTCAGGGAAAGTAAGCAGTAGAGTTTTTTCCTGAAAATTGAAAAATACAGAATACCAACAAAATAAATAAATAAGTCTTGTGGTCAGGTATAGACATTGCAGCGTGTGGACATGAAGGAAGAAAAAAGGGGCTCATTTAACCAAGAGAAAGGAACTCACCTTCTCCCAGACAAGGAGCACCTAAATTATCCCCAAGGAGACATGGGCGCAACAGAACCAGGGATAGCCAGACCAGGTGATACAACCAATACCCTAACGAGGCTTCTTCATTCCAGAGGGCTCCAGAACCATGGGGGGTGGGATGATAGTAAATACCACCAATTAGGTCAGCAACCAGAAGGATAAAGGCGATCCCAACTAGGGGAGGATTCAAAAATACAAGGGAAAAGGGGTCATTAGATTGTCATTTGTCCAAAGGACAGGACAATAGGGTAAGAAGGACAAACAGCCTTAAGGTATACTCACCACTCCTGTTGACCAGACTTGCATAGGGAGAAACAAATATTCCAATTGGGAATCCAGGGTCAAAAAAGACCAAACGCCAGATAGCCTCCCACTCCAGCTGGAGATGGGAGGAATAAGGATGCTACAAAAACCCCCCTGACTTCCTTTAATACCAACCCACGAACAATCATTGGCCCCAGATAGTAGACGCCCACCCTCTCAATCGGACAGGTGTCCTCTAATTAAATATAGGTGTATGTTACCTTACAAAGGGTGCGGCAGACAAATACAAGATGCGCCATCGCATCCTCCTTGATTGAAAGGCTGGAAAGACAGGTAAACAGCGCGCTGGGTACTCACGCCGACGCGCTATGCGTCACGTGACCCCAGCGCGACGATTCCAGCAGCTACTGTCGCACACCAAACGTGTCATCCTTGACGCGACTACGGGCGCCGGGTTGCTACGTCACAAACCATGCCAACCACCGCATGGTTGTGACTCCAGCGCGCCGAGTCCAGCAACTGGCGTCGCACTTCAGCCACGTCATATACGATGCGACCGCGGGCGCCCAGTTTCGGTGTCACACACCGTAGAGACAGCCAAAAAGGTGTCCGCACAGAGGGAAGAAGACCTTTCAAACATCTGTCACCTGCAAAAAGATGCAAGGTGGCAGGAGGGGTCCCAAACATCACCCAGGGAATGGCGCAGACAGTTGGCATCAATCCAAGCAGAGCAGGAGGATACTTTTAAATAAAAAATAAACAATTGAAAATAAAATGAATTAAATATCAATTTAGGGGAAGGGGGGAAGGGGGCCAAAGTGTCTCTACACATAACCTATCCATGAAAGACGGGAGAGGGAGACCAGGACAGATCTAAAGCAATTCCTAAAAGTCCTAGTAGAAAAGACACAGATGTTAACTAGGCCAAAAATATATTGGGAACTGACAGAAAGGAAGTCTGTCCATTAAAGAAAGGAATAAAATCACCACTGCCGAGGGAGAAACATACCCACAGGGCGAGAATCGCCCCGGGGCATTGGGCACCTAGATGCCAGTCTCCCCCGGCAGTGGATGGAGGAGCCCTCTATGAAGAAAGAGTATAATAATAAAGGAATATCATAAACATCCGGAAAGGCATCCAAGGGGGAACCAGCCATAGGATAGTGCCACCCAAATCTTCATGATGGAGGTCCACAAGTCAATCGCTGCAAAAAAAAAAATATATATATATACTACACCTGGTCACAAGTAAACAATCAAATATTAGCTATTTGTATATTATACATATCAAGATATATTTCAATCTGTACAATCACAAGGTAAAATCAAAATATTATATAAAAAATACAAAGGTTTTAGTTCGGGGAAAACGGATTGATTCTGTTTCCCCTCTCTTCGTTTTCCTTTCTCAAATCTTCATTTTCTTCCCCCCCTCCTTTCCGCCCTCCCTCTCTTTCTATCTGTGAATTCGTCCTCGGGGGGCTCCTCCCCCTGTCACTTAGTATTTGGGACTTAGCTGAGATTTATGAAAGTAGGATTTTTGTATTTTTTGTATAATATTTTGATTTTACCTTGTGATTGTACAGATTGAAATATATCTTGATATGTATAATATACAAATAGCTAATATTTGATTGTTTACTTGTGACCAGGTGTAGTATATGTATTTTTTTTTGCAGCGACTGACTTGTGGACCTCTATCATGAAGATTTGGGTGGCACTATCCTATGGCTGGTTCCCCCTTGGATGCCTTTCCGGATGTTTGTGATATTCCTTTAATATTATACTCTTTCTTCATAGAGGGCTCCTCCATCCACTGCCGGGGGAGACTGGCATCTAGGTGCCCAATGCCCCGGGGCGATTCTCGCCCTGTGGGTATGTTTCTCCCTCGGCAGTGGTGATTTTATTCCTTTCTTTAACCGACAGACTTCCTTTCTGTCAGTTCCCAATATATTTTTGGCCTAGTTAACATCTGTGTCTTTTCTACTAGGACTTTTAGGAATTGCTTTAGATCTGTCCTGGTCTCCCTCTCCCGTCCTTCATGGATAGGTTATGTGTAGAGACACTTTGGCCCCCTTCCCCCCTCCCCCTAAATTGATATTTAATTCATTTTATTTTTAATTGTTTATTTTTTATTTAAAAAGTATCCTCCTGCTCTGCTTGGATTAATGCCAACTGTTGGCGCCATTCCCTGGGTGATGTTTGGGACCCCTCCTGCCACCTTGCATCTTTTTGCAGGTGACAGATTTTTGAAAGGTCGTCTTCCCTCTGTGCGGACACCTTTTTGGCTGTCTCTACGGTGTGTGACACCGAAACTGGGCGCCCGCGGTCACGTCGTATATGACGTGGCTGAAGCGCGACGCCAGTTGCTGGACTCGGCGCGCTGGAGTCACAACCATGCGGTGGTTGGCATGGTTTGTGACGTAGCAACCCGGCGCCCGTGGTCGCGTCATAGATGACGCGTTTGGTGTGCGACAGTAGCTGCTGGAATCGTCGCGCTGGGGTCACGTGACGCATAGCGCGTCGGCGTGAGTACCCAGCGCGCTGTTTACCTGTCTCTCCAGCCTTTCAATCAAGGAGGATGCGATGGCGCATCTTGTATTTGTCTGCCGCACCCTTTGTAAGGTAACATACACCTATATTTAATTAGAGGACACCTGTCCGATTGAGGGGGTGGGCGTCTACTATCTGGGGCCAATGATTGTCCGTGGGTTGGTATTAAAGGAAGTCAGGGTTTTTTTGTAGCATCCTCATTCCTCCCATCTACAGCTGGAGTGGGAGGCTATCTGGCGTTTGGTCTTTTTTGACCCTGGATTCCCGATTGGAATATTTGTTTCTCCCTATGCAAGTCTGGTCAACAGGAGTGGTGAGAATACCTTAAGGCTGTTTGTCCTTCTTACCCTATTGTCCTGTCCTTTGGACAAATGACAATCTAATGACCCCTTTTCCCTTTTTTTGGATCCTCCCCTAGTTGGGATCGCCTTTATCCTTCTGGTTGCTGACCTAATTGGTGGTATTTACTATCATCCCAACCCCATGGTTCTGGAGTCCTCTGGAATGAAGAAGCCCGTTAGGGTATTGGTTGTATCACCTGGTCTGGCTATCCCTGGTTCTGTTGCGCCCATGTCTCCTTGGGGATAATTTAGGTGCTCCTCGTCTGGGAGAAGGTGGGTTCCTTTCTCTTGGTTAAATGAGCCCCTTTTTTCTTCCTTCATGTCCACACGCTGCAATGTCTATACCTGACCACAAGACTTATTTTTTATTTATTTTGTTGGTATTCTGTATTTTTCAATTTTCAGAAAAAAACTCTACTGCTTACTTTCCCTGAAGAAGGATGTACAACTAACATTTGAAACGCGTCGGAAACGACCATCCATGCCCTTAGCCTTTTCCTGGGGTACATGATGATCTATAGCAGTATATATTTTTTTCTAGCTTCACTTTTCTAAATTGAAAATTTGTATGGTATTGTTATCATTATTGCTATCTATTTATGTCCATTGACATGTTTGTAATAAATTTATATATTTTTATGACCTAGTTGTCACCACTTTTTATGGTTGCCAAAAAAATCCCACCTTGCTCAGGAGGTATTCATTTCTTCATTGATTTTGGGATGTTGGCAACATCATGCCCCTACACATGAGCCAAACCTTTTCATGATGTGTTAATCTTATCTAAGATGACCTAGGTGTGTGAAATGGCCTGGTACTTCCTTACATAAGGAAGTGTTTATTGATGGTAATTAGACTTGTGGGGTATTCATTCAATGGGAACATTTGGTTGACCCCCCTCCCCCTTCCAGTGTGAGTCCAATATTTGAAGCACTCAAGCTGGCATTCAAGTAGTCTGGTCTTGTCACTCTATGATGAATATGGCACAGGTCTAGGAAAAGATGGGATTCTGAAATACTCTGTTGGATCTTTGTATCGTCTGTAGACTTTGGACTTTGTATGTTATTGGAAGTTAATTAAATTTTGCGTTCTCTGGAGAGCCTGGTGTGTTGCTGCGAAACAACGTAATTTATGGTCATCATACTAACATCTAAGATATTAATTATCTGACCGGAGTACTGGGCACACATATTAGATCACTACATTGGTGCCGTTCAAGTGACCAGAAGCGCATTTTCAGGACTTAGTAACAGAAGTCGGTGGTGAAAGCAATCCTGTGAGTTGGACAGAAGTCTGATGGAGACCCAAGAGCTGTGCAGTGACTCTAATGTCTGGTTGTGACATAAGAGAGTCTGATATACAAGACTAAACAAGTTTGGAACCCCAGAATTATTCTCTGGAGACTGGAAACTGAAGAAAGAAAAGACTGCTGTGTACTAGAAGACCGGAACTGGCAAGGTGGAGCCTCAAATGCGGTGAGTAAAATATTTCCTTTATTTTTTTTCCTTCAATAGTTTTTATTAGAAGATTTGAAAGAGTGTAACAGTCTTTACATACATTAAGTGCATAATACTATAATGTGGATCCGAGAATACATATCACAGTGCATCAACCACATGGTGTATATTATCACAATTAGATATGGTATCTCGAGTCTAAATACAAATCAATAAACCTATAAACCTGTATATTGATAACCATGACTTCAGTATAACACAGTGCTACAGGATTCACATAGACCACCGGCCCGGCCAAGCCCAGCCAAGACGGGGCGGGCCCCCACACCACCGGCGCCCCGGTCGGGAACAAACTGCGCCAACAGCGGGGAACCTCCCCCCCCCCCCCCGGACAGCAACACAGCCCCAGCCAGCGGTCAACATAGTATTCTTTGAGCATTCTGTGTGTCAGTAATAGAAAAAGAGAGGCTAATCGTGCGTATGTAAATAGAACATGGAACAGGTATAGTAGGGGGGTAGGAGGAGAAGGGGGGAATTGTAGTAACGAACATAGGTGGGGGGAGAATGGGGTTAGAACAGCATGAAGAAGGAGAAACAGAGAGAGAAAGGGAAAGAGAGAGAGAAAGAGAAAGACTGGATGCGTCTCTATCTTATCTTACCAGAAAGGACAGGTGTGAGCAAGAAAATGACAAAGCATACTTAAAACTTGCATTAGTTAGTCTCGTACCAATCTACCCAAGGTTTCCAGGTCTTGGCCCCATATCCATGAGCACGGTATGACGTTTCAAACATAATTTCGTAGTTAATGTGAAGGTTTGTAGATCTCACCACCCCTTGTAGGGTAGGAACTTCTGTGTTCCTCCACTTTCTCAGTAACTCTAGTCTGGCACTCAAAAGTATATGTGTAACTACCGCTCTATATGCTACAGGTATTGAGTCTATGCCTAAGGATAGGATAGCCATGTCTAGTCGAGGGGGACAATCGCAATTGGTAACCTCACTTATGAGTGCAAACACTTTGCTCCAAAATGTCGATATCTTGGGGCAATTTCCCAAGATATGCATCAACGAACCACTATGACCGCATGCTCGCCAGCATAGCGGGGAAGATTGGGCCTGGAAGCTCGCCAACCTCGTGGGGGTCAAATACCACCTCAGTAAAATCTTCTGGGAGAGTTCCCAAAGATTGGCGCATCTAGTAGCTTTATACACTGACGAGATAGCCGACTGCCATTGGGATATGTCATATTTGCTGGCGAGATCCCACTCCCAAGATCTCATAGAGGGCGTTTTAGTCATAAGGTTCTTTTGGCTTAGTAAACCGTAGAATAGAGATATACCTTTTATGGAGGTCACTGGGTTAGTGAGGTATAGGAACACTCTCCAGGGGACGTCAACAGACAGTTCTGGGGAATTGTTAAGGAGATGTGTTATTTGAATGGTAGTGTACTGATCTCTGGGGGTTAAACCATATTCTATTTGGAGAGATCTAAACGATTTAGTTGCAGGTCCAACTCGGATATCTGCGACAGATTTAATGCCCTTGTCCCCCTAATGTTTGATATTAATATTGGGGATCAGTAGCTGCAGGCCATTTATAGGGAACAGTATGGTACGGAGGTTAAGGTCGCCTAGCGGTTCCTTCACAAATTTCCCCCAGGCTTTAAGAGCTGCTTTGATGGTTGTGGATATATTTGGGGGTAGGTTACCCATATGTGTGCTGGCTAAAAGTAGATCAGACAAACTAAGGTTTGGGCATTGGGCGGTTTCTAACATTGTCCATCTCGACTGGCTTCCACTTTGGAACCAGCATCTTAATTGTGCCAGGATTGCGGCCAAGTAGTAGTCCTTAAGGAGCACATGCCTTACTCCCCCCGTGTTCCTAGATTTTACCAACTTGTGGAAGGCACATCTTGCCCTCCGACCCTGCCACAGGAACTTATTTACTAGAGATTGGGCTAAGGAGAAGAATTTTTCAGGAACCAGTATAGGGAGGTTCCTAAATAGATAAATGAATTGGGGTAGTAGTATCATTTTAAAGGCCGCTAAGCGCCCCGCCCATGAGGATTCAGTCCATGAAAGCTCTTTAAGTTTAGATGGCAGGGAGTGTAGAAAAGAGTTGTAATTGGCGTCGACTAGCTGGTCCGTATTATCCGTTAATGTAATGCCCAGGTACTTAATACCCTTAGCACTCCAAGCATAGGGGTACTGACGTTTAATTTTAGCAGTTAGCTCGTCATCTAGACCTAGGCCTAGAATATATGACTTACTCTCATTTATTTTATAATACGAAACCTTGTTGAATAGGCCCAGTAGTTCTTGTGTAGTTGCTAATGATGTGTCTACGTTGGTCAAGATCATGATGATATCGTCAGCGAAGAGACTGATAGAGTGTTCCTCTTTACCAACCCTGAACCCAGTTAGCTTAGGATGTGATCTAACTGATATGGCTAGGGGTTCCATCAGTAAATTGAAGATCAGAGGGGACAGGGGGCACCCCTGTCTTGTGCCATTAGTTATACCAAAAGGTGCTGATAAAACACCGGACATATATACTTTAGCTGAAGGCCTAGAGTACAGTGCTTGAATAGCCGTTAGTACATTACCGCTGAAACCAAACGCTTCCAAAGTTCTAGACAAGTACATCCAGTGAATCCTGTCAAAGGCCTTCTCTGCGTCCAAAGATAGGAGCAGAGAAGGCCTTTGTTGCACTTTCGCCAAGTGGACAATATTTACCATGCGTCTGGTGGCATCTGATGTTTGTCTATTTTTCGTGAAGCCAGATTGGTCTGGGTGGATCAATGTGGGCATAATATCTATTAATCGTGTGGCAAGTAATTTAGCATAGATTTTGATATCTAAATTGAGAAGTGATATCGGTCTGAAATTTGCTGGTGAGGTAGGTTCTTTGCCGGGTTTGGGCAAAGCCACTATGAGGGCTTCTAGCATTTCTGGTGAGAAAGAGGCAGAGGCAGCAGCCGACCGAAACAACTGCAACATGTATGGTGATAGCAAAGATTTAAATTCCTTATAATATTCACTGCTAAAACCATCAGGTCCGGGTGACTTATTGAGAGGTAAGGAGTCTATGACTTTAGAGAGTTCGTTGTCACTAAAGGGAAGGTTAAGGGAGTCAAGCTGGACCCTGGATAGCTTAGGGACATTTATCTTGTCTAAAAATTGAGAGATAAGCTCAGGGGTAGGCTGGATGGTGGACGGATCATCTTTGAGATTATATAATTTGCCGTAGTAGCAGCTAAAGGCGTCTGCGATTTGCTGGGGGTGGAATATTTTCTGAGCAGTGTCGGGGTGTAGCACAAAAGGGATTTTCGTTTTATATCTATGACCTTTAAGGGTTCTTGACAGTAATTTCCCTGCCTTATTACCTGAGGTGTAGTAGGTCATCCTCAGACGTTTGGAGGTTCGCTCAAAGCTCTCCAATAGGAGAAGCCTGAGGTTAAATCTGAGTTTTGTAAGTTGCTCAGATAAGTTCCTGGATGGGTTCTGTTTATTTTTGTTGTCTAGGTCTGAAATTTGGCTCATCAGTTCCGTAAATCGTCTCTGCCTCTGCCTCTTGGACCTTGCACCCGCCTGAATAAATATGCCTCGCATAAATGCCTTATGGGCATTCCAGAGTGTGTAGGGGCTTTGGACAGAATCTTGATTGTTCTTAAAGAATTCAACTATATGGGTTCTGATGTTGTCTTTAACCTCCCCGTTTTGCAGAAGAAAGGTATTTAGTCTCCAAACCGGGGTTCGTTTACAAGAAGCAGAATCAGTTAAGGATAACACCACAGATGGTCACTCCACGAAATTTCATTGATCTTAATCGATTTAACCTGAAATAATACTTTTTGTTCAACCAGAAAAAGATCAATCCTTGTATATACACAATGAGGTGTGGAGAAAAAAGTAAAGTCCTTTTCATTATCATGCATGCAGCGCCAAGCATCATACAGATTGTGCTTGATGAGTGACGGGGACAGTGCCGGTAGGTGACGGGCAGAGGAAGTGGTGGAGTCCATAGTTGGATCAGGGGTTATGTTGAAGTCACCACATAAAACAAGTGAGCCCTTCTGGACTTTCAAGAGTACTTTCATGAATTTATTAAAAAAATGAACTTGGCGTTTGTTAGGGGAGTAGACGCTGGCTATGGTGTAAGTGACAGTGTCTATGTCACAGATCAGTATTAGGTATCTTCCCAAGGGGTCTCTGATGATGTCCTGTAGTTTAAACGCCACAGTGTCTCTAATGGCAATCAAGACTCCCTTGGTTTTAGAGTCAGCGTTGGCTGTGAACACATGTGGGAAACTTCCGTGGGTGCATTTCGGTGGGGCTTTAGCACAAAAATGTGTTTCCTGGGCGCAAATGATATCACAGTGGTGGGTAAGACCCTCTTTCCACAGGGACTTCCTTTTGACTGGGTGGTTGAGCCCCTTAGTGTTCAGGGACAAAATATTAAGCGGCATGATGCGTGAGAGTAAAGAACGCTGCCTGTGGATGCTGGGATTCAGTTATCCGGCTCAAAAAGCCCTTCTCAACTTCTTCCACATGGGTGGTAGGGTCAAAAAACAGTGGTGTGAATGTTGAAGACATAGTACTCACATGCCCAGATGGTTGGGACAGACCTGACGTCCTATAGGACCAAGGGACATCCGTCGAGGTTTCTGGTGGAGGTAGCTTGCGGTGTATCAGATGACATCCAGTGGGGGAATGAGGAGAAGACCCGGTCAACGCACCAGAGAGAACGAGAAAAAACAAAAAAAAACAGAAAAAAAAAAAAACATAGCCATAGTAACCATAACAGTGCTACTGCGGTGTCAGCAGTAGCTAGGACCAAAGGGTAACTCCCTTCAGCAGCGTCACGCTGCTAACTGCAACTTGCATGGGGGGAAAAGTTAGAACAGACTGAGTCGGTTCCGGGTGTGGGGAACCCAAATATAGACAGAGCCCTGGCCCTTCTCAGGTGTGGGACTTAGCATTTTTAGCTGTGACTTGTCTCCATTCTGGTTCTATCCGGCGAGAATTGCGTTCCGCGGTGGACCCTTCACTATTGTCGGGCAGAATGCCCCACTCTCTAAGTAGGTCAAGGCCTTTGTCCAATGACGTGATCGTGAAAGTGCGATTGTCTTTAGTAACCGAAAGCTTGGTGGGATATCCCCAGTGATATATGATTCTGTGGTTGCGGAGCACTTTGGTCACAGTATTCAGATTTCGCCGTTTCAACAGGGTATATTGGGACAAATCTGCGTAGAATTGCAGGTCTTGGTACTGCTGAGGAATAGAATCATGCTTCCTCATTACCGACATGAGTTGCTCCTTGACATGGAAAAAGTGTAGTCTTAGGAGCACGTCCCTGGGGATTTGCTCTGGGAGATGGGATGGTTTAGGCAGGCGGTGAATCCTATCCACTGTAACGTCCAGATCAACAAGATCCGGTATGAGGGCCTTAAACATGTCAGTGGCATACCGATTCAGGTCTGGCTGCAGCACCGTCTCAGGGATGCCTCTAATTTTCAGGTTGTTCCTCCTGGACCTGTCTTCTAAGTCTGCTAATTTGGCTTTAACCCACTCTGAGTCACCATCCCTGTCTTCACTGGCATCAATCAGGTCGTTAATTGTTGTTGCATACTCCTCCATTTTGGACTCTATGTGGTCCACCCTCCTGCCCACTTCTTGTATGTCCTTACTGAAGCGATGCATGCAGGAGGCCATGTCTGACTGCAATGTGCTTCTCAGTGAGATCAACATGTCCTTAAGAACGGTATCCATCACTGGCTGGTTTAGTGTGGGGTAGGATACTATGGAATCGGGTAAATCCCGCGTGTCATCCCCAGAGTCTGAGGCTTGGCTGCCCTCGAGGCCTGCGGCCCTATGAAATCCCCCATCATCAAGCCTAGGCTTGGATTTAGCTGGGCTGCGGGAGGTTGGGGTTGGGGGAGCAGATGTCATGTCATCAGGGGATAGTAGTAGTTTAACACGAGTACCTGACGTAGATGGTCTCCCCTGGGTGGAAGAACGTGCAGGCGTGCAGGCCTCAGCGCCATCTTGCTTCCCGGCTCTTCCGTGCGGAACGAAAAAGTCGGTGAGCCGTTGCGGTTTCCGATCCGTATGTCGTTTCCCGGTCATGGCAGCTGGATCCTCGGACAGGTCCTCCAGGTATTTGGGGCAGAATCGGGCCTAATGTGGGCTGCTAAGTGCCGCTCTGGTTCCCGCTTGTCCGGAGCTCCGGTCTCACGCGTCCATCCAGCTCGCGCTCCAAGCCACGCCCCAGCATATTTCCTTTATTTTAAATTATTAGTACTTTAGTCAAAATGCTTACTCAGTGTGAAGCTAGTGTCAGTTCTGATAAAGTTAACAGATGGGTATTAAAATGTATTAAGCGTCATGGCGGTCCTTATGAAATTCCAGAAAAATGTAAGCAGACGTGGACTATGATGAAGGAATTTTTAGAGGAAAGTGTTTTTGATAGCAAAATTTCAGAAAGTAAAAGAAAAGGTTGTATTGTGCAGGGCTTGTTATCTTGCTGTTTAACAATGGAAAGTTCTTTGAATGATAAAGTTGAGGAAATTGCGCAGTTACAGAGTGCAGTTGATAACGCCCATAAGATTTGTCAGAGGTTACAAAACCAATCGGAGACTGAAACAGTAAATTTAAAATTGCATGCAGTTACCATTGGTGGAGCTTTGCTTGAGAAATCTAAACGTTGTGATGAATTATCAGAGGAAAATGAGAGATTAAAATGAAGAATTATGGAATTAGAGAAGAGATCTCAGGAATGCAGATGTGCGTCAAATCTTGGATTAAGCAATCTGCAGCAAAATACAAACTTTCTATCAAATAAAACAGAACCTCATATTAAATCTGATAATTCATTGCCAGCCGCACCCACTGTGACCACCACGGTTTATAACAACAACAATAATAATACAGGTGAAGTTCAGCTTGTAATGAAGCATTTGAAACCAAAAGAACTGGATGCAATTCTTAAAGAAATAGGAATGGTTCCCTGCCATGATTTAAACAGATTTTTAAAATGGTTTTGTTACTTGCAGAATGTCAGAGATATGTACAATCTCAACCCATCGGACTTAGAAAGAGTTTTGCGACATTCTATAGGGAATGGTCTTTGGCTGAGAATCAAACAAATCTGTCTTCAGCCTCTGAGGACAAGGGACATATTACTGGAATTATTGTGTGTTCTGTACGGAGTGCGTTCTGATGTTACTATTCATGGGAAGATTGAGCAGATGCAAGGTGAATCTCCCTATGAATTGTCGCACAGGATATATACTATTATGGAATTGTTGGTTGGTAATAATCTTGCATTTGAACGGGGAGGCTCGATACATATCAGTATGTTGCTAGATGCTTTGCATGAAGATATCAAACAAAATATTTTATTAGTTACCCCGAATCCTCATGATTTAAAAGATGTATTATTGAGAGCAGATCATTTATGGAGAAAGTCAAATGAGCAGGCTGTCAGAATTGATGTAGCCACATTGTTTAGGACAAACACTGAACAGAAAGATCAGAAGATAATATCCAATGATCACATCAAGAGGGGAAAATCTGGGTCAAACATTGGTGTTATTAATATGAAAAACAGAGCTGACCAAAATAATAATAAGAAAAGGACCTGGATACCATTTCCTCAGTTAAAACAGAAATATGGCCACCTAAAGATTGAGTATGATAAGATGAAAATAGAATATTACACACTATTAGAACAAATGAATGGTACAGATCTGTTTTTAAATGAAAATGACACTTCTATAGCAGTGGGGGTGAATTAGCTTTAAAGTGTAAAAATGTAAATAGCTGTTTGTTTAACCAGTTCCCGACCCGCTCATGTACATTTACGTCAGCAGAATGGCACAGACAGGCACATCAACGTACCTGTACGTGCCCTGCTTGGCGGGGGTCGGGGGTCCGATCGGGACCCCCCCGGTACATGCCGCGGGTCGGTAAGCTGCAGAAGCGATCCGGGATGTGGGGGCGGCTGTTCGTTTTCAGCCACCCCCCTTGGATCGCTCTCAGCCAATGCCTGAACTCCCCCCTCCTCTTCCTGTGTTTAGTGTAAACACAGGAAGAGGGAAGTGTGTGATCTCTCCTCGTGGTGGTCATATCGACCACCGCTGCGGAGAGAAGACATCACACAAGTAAGTTCCACCAAGCAGAACACTGACACCAGCACATGAGGCACATTTAACCCCTCCAGTCACCGCCGATCACCCCCCCCCGTCACCTGTAACAGTGTCACTGAATACAGTAATCATTTATTTTCTGATTGCTGCATTTAGTGTCAGTGTTACAGAAAAGTGTTAGGGCAGTTAGTTTTAGCCCCCTTTAGGTCCAGGGTAGCCCCCTACCCCCCTAATAAAAGTTTTAACCCCTTGATCACCGCCCTAGTTAACCCTTTCACCCCCTATTGCCAGTGTCACTAAGCGATCGATTTTCTGACTAGTGTCACTGTTGCCGCTAGGCAGTTAGTTTTTTTTGAGGTTCGCCGCCAGGTTCTATAGCGTTAGGTACCCCATAAATAAAGTTTTTAACCTCTGATTGCCCCCTAGTTAACCCTTTCACCCTCTATTGCCAGTGTCACTAAGCGATCGATTTTCTGATCGCTGTATTAGTGTCACTGTTGCCGCTAGGCAGTTAGTTTTTTTTGAGGTTCGCTGCCAGGTTCTATAGCGTTAGGTACCCCCATAAATAAAGTTTTTAACCCCTGATTGCCCCCTAGTTAACCCTTTCACCAGTGATCACCGTATAAGTGTTACGGTTGACGCTGGTTAGTTAGTTTGCTGTTTATAGCATCAGGGCACCCGCCGTATATAACCCAATAAAGGTTTAACCCCCTGATCGCCTGGCGGGTGATATCAATTAAATTTTAGCGTCAGTCAGGGTCTGCGTCGCCCCAGGTAGGGTTAGGTTAGTGCCAGTACCGCTTACACCCACTCGCAAAGCATACAACCCCCTTAGTGATATAGTATCTGAACGGATCGATACCTGATCTGATCAGATCTATACTAGCGTACCCAGCAGTTTAGGGTACCAAAAAATGCATTGTTAGCGGAATCAGCCCAGATACCCGCTAGCACCTGCGTTTTCCCCCTCTGCCCAGCCCAACCCACCCAAGTGCAGTATCGATCGATCATTGTCACTTCAAAAACACAAGACACATAACTGCAGCGTTCGCAGAGACAGGCCTGATCCCTGCGATCACTAACAGTTTTTTTCAAAGCGTTTTCTACATTTTCCTTTCTATAGTCAGGTGCTTTTTTTACCTGTGAATCATCACCAGTGTACCACTAAATTTAGAGCCCAAAATGGCAAAGTTAATGTACACTGGTGAAGAGGCCGTCAGGATTCTGTGCATGTCAGATAGTGAAGAAGAGGAGGTCACGCATCTGACAGATTCTGGCTCAGAATACGAACCCGTTTACGACAGCGGCTCCATGTCAGATAGCTCGGACGACGGAGGTATTCAGGTGGATACAGCGAATTTTATGGCACTTGATTTTTATTCGCTGTATTTCACGGAAGATCTCTATAGATCTATTGTGGACAAGAGTAATTTATATGCTGGTACCTACATCGCCGCTAATCCCCAGTCTCTCCTTGCCAAAGAATGGAAACCTATTGAGGTTTCCGAATTTAAAACCTTTCTGGGCCTTACCCTCAACATGGGCATACACCCTTTTCTGGATTTGCTTATGTATTGGTCCACACATCCAATTGACCATATGCCCGTGTTCTCTGCTCACATGGCCAGGAAACGATACGATCCTGCGGTTCCTGCATTTCAGTGACAATGCACTTTGTCATCCACGTGGAGACCCTGAATTTGACCGGCTCTACAAAATTTGGCCCCTCTTAAACCATTTCAACGAACGTTTTGCAGCCTTGTTTAATCCCCAGCAGGTTGTATGCATTGATGAGTCCCTGGTTAAATTTGCTGGCCGCTTGTCTTTCAAACAGTACATTCCCAGCAAGCGTGCCAGATACGGGGTCAAGCTCTATAAGCTCTGTGACAGGGCCACAGGCTACACATGGAGCTTTAGGGTTTACGAGGGCAAAGATAGTCAGGTAGAGCCGGAAGGATGCCCAGATTACATGGGGAGCGCTGGCAAGATCGTTTGGGACTTGGCGTCACCCTTATTCGGAAAGGGGTACCACTTGTATGTGGACAATTTTTACAGCAGCGTGCCACTTTTTAGTCACTTGTTTGATCGTCAGATTGGAGCATGTGGCACCGTGTGACCTAATCGCCGGGGCTTTTCCCAGAGGCTTGTAGATTCTCATCTAAGGCTGGGGGCAAGAGCCTGCTTCAGATGTAAAAATTTGCTCGCTGTGAAGTGGCGGGACAATAGGAATGTTTTCGTTCTTACCACCCTTCACGCAGACACGACAGTACAAATTCGTACGGCGACTGGTGTTGTGGAGAAACCCCTCTGTGTCCACGAATATAACCAAAATATGGGAGGGGTGGACCTCAACGACCAGTTGATGGCGCTGTATCATATTGCCCGCAAGACGAGACGCTGTTACAAAAAAGTGTCTCTACATTTATTTTAATTGGCTCTACTGAATGCTCATGTCTTATACAGAGCTTCAGGACAGAATGGATCCTTCCTTCAATTCCAGAAGGATATCATCACAGAACTCCTGTATCCAGGCGGTACTGTACCTCACCATCCCCAACCAAATGCAGTAAGCCGACTGCATGAGAGGCATTTTTCATATGCCCTCGAAAGTACCCTTACCCAACGAGCCCCTCAAAGAAGATGTCGTGTCTGTAGCAAGCGCGGATTTAGGCGTGACACCCGTTATTTTTGTCCCAAATGTCCTGCCGATTCTGGTCTTTGTATTGGTGAATGTTTTGAACGCTTCCACACACGAGTTAATTATTAGTGTAGGGTAAAAACATTTCACAGGCTAGGCTCACTTACACAGGGTCTCCCAAGATGCCATCGCATTTTGAGAGACCCAAACCTGAAACCGAAAAGTTGAACAGTTACAAAAAAAAGTGTTAAAAAAAAAAAAAAAAAATAGTTGTCGTTTTATTGTTCTCTCCCTCTCTATTGTTCTGTTCTTTTTTACTGTATTCTATTCTGCAAAGTTTTATTGTTATGTTTTTTCATGCTTGCTTTTCAGGTATGTAATTTACTTTACTGTTTTCAGGTACGCCATTCAGCTGTTGTGCGGACTTATTTATCTTGACAGCAACAGCGTTTGCGCCCACAATATATAAAGCCGCGACTCCAGTGCTGTAGGAGGTGATTTCACCACCACAGTTAAAAAAAAGAGCATATATGCCGAAGCATGGGGGCAGCAGGGGCGGAGGAGCGATTTTGCTCCTAATGCCGCGTACATACGGTTGACATTCCTACGGAGGCTTTTCCGTGGAAAAGTGTGACCATGTGTACACGGCATAGAAAAGTCCGACCGTGTGTACGCGGCATAGAAAAGTCCGACCGTGTGTACGCGGCATAACTTTTTTGCGGGAGGATGCCCCCATGCTTCGGCATATGCATATATATATATATATATATATATATATATATATATTTTAGGCACAGGTTGCGTAAAAATTTTTTTATTTTTTACTATGTTTTTTTTATTGGTATTTGCTTTGCAGGTATGGTATGATCTTACTGTTATACTGGAATGTTACTTTGTTTTAATGTTAACCATCATTTGCTTAGCATGTACGCCATTCAGTTGCAGCGCGGATTTATTTAGCGTGACAACATCAGCGTTTGCTCCCACGATATATAAAGCCGCGACTCCAATGCTGTAGGAGGTGAGTTCACCACCACAGTTCAAAAAAGAGCATATATGCCAAAGCATGGGGGCATTAGGGGCGGAGGAGCGATTTTGCTCCTAATGCCGCGTACATACGGTTGACATTCCTACGGAGGCTTTCCCGTGGAAAAGTCTGACCATGTGTACACGGCATAGAAAAGTCCGACCGTGTGTACGCGGCATAGAAAAGTCCGTACACACGGCATAACTTTTTTGCGGGAGGATGCCCCCATGCTTCGGCATATATAATTGGTGCATGCATGCCCATCATTAGAAGTGGGTGGATGAAGGGAGGTATTCTAATGGTGGGCATACCCACCGATCAATCTTTTTTTCGTTCAGCCAACAGGCTGCATGAAAAAAAAAGGTTACAATACATGTCCAACAAGAACCATCAACGTACTGGTATGTTGCTGGACTTTGAATGGTTATACCAGAATGATGCCTGCAGGTTTAGGCATCATCTTGGTATCATTCTTTTCAGCCAGCGGTCGGCTTTCATGTAAAAGCAGTCCTAGCGGCTAATTAGCCTCTAGACTGCTTTTACATTCAGTGGGAGGGAATGTCCCCCCCCCCGGATATAAACAGCGCCATTGGGAATATGGGAAAGCATTTTATGACACCGATCTTGGTGTGGTCAGATGCTTTGAGGGCAGAGGAAAGATCTAGGGTCTAATAGACCCCATTTAAAAAAAAAAGTACCTGTCACTAACTATTGCTATCATAAGGGATATTTACATTCCCTGAGATAACAATAAAAATGGTAAAAAATAAAAAAAATGGAAGGAACAGTTAAATAAAAAAAAAAAAGCGAAATAAATATATAAAAAAAAAAAAGCATCCCTGTCCCCCCCTGCTCTTGCGCAAAGGCGAACGCAAGCGTCGCCTTCTGGAGTCATATGTAAACAGCAATTGCACCATGCATGTGAGGTATCACCGCGAAGGGCAGATCGAGGGCAGTCATTTTAGCAGTAGACCTACTCTGTAAATCTAATGTGGTAACCTATAAAGGCTTTTAAAAATGTATGTAGTTTGTCGCCACTGCGCGTTTGTGCGCAATTTTAAAGTATGTATCCATGTACTCGGCCTAAGATCATCATTTTTATTTCATCAATAATTTGGGCAATATAGTGTGTTTTAGTGCTTTAAAATATAAAAAAGTGTTTTTCCCCAAAAAATGTGTTTGAAAAAACGCTGCGCAAATACTGTGTGGAAAAAAAAATTGCAACACCCACCATTTTAATCTGTAGGGCCTTTGCTTTAAAAAAAAATATATAATGTTTGGGGGTTCAACTTAACTTTCTTGCAGAAAGGGCTTTTTCTTCAAGTGGTTAGAAGAGTGGGTGATGTGTGACATAAGCTTCTAAATGTTGTGCATAAAATGCCAGGACAATTCAAAAACCCCCAAATGACCCCATTTTGGAAAGTAGACACCCCAAGCTATTTGCTGAGAGGCATCTCAAGTCCATGGAATATTTTAGATTTTGACCCAAGTTGCGGGAAAAATAAATATATATATATATATATATATATATATATATATATATATATATATATATATATATATATATATATATATATATATATATATATATATATATATATATATATATATATATATATATATATTATTTTTTTTGCGCAAAGTTGTCACTAAATGATATATTTCTTCTCCTGAGTACGGGGATACCACATGTGTGAAACTTTTTGGGAGCCTAGCCGCGTACGGGACCCCAAAAACCAATCACCGCCTTCAGGCTTTCTAAGGGTGTAAATTTTTGATTTCACTCCTCACTACCTATCACAGTTTCGAAGGCCATAAAATGCCAAAATAGCACAAAAAAACCCCAAATGACCCCATTTTGGAAAGAAGACACCCCAAGGAAACTGCTGAGAGGCATGTTGAGTCCATTGATTTTTTTTTTGCCCAAAGTGATTGAATAATGAAAAAAAATAAAAAATTGTCACTAAATGATATATTGCTCACACATGCCATGGTTATATGTGGAGTTGCACCCTAAAATACATTCTGCTGCTTCTCCTGAGTACGGGGATACCACATGTTTGGGACTTTTTGGGAGCCTAGCCGCGTATGAGACCCCGAAAACCAATCACCACCTTCAAGATTTCTAAGGACATAAATTTTTGATTTCACTCACACAAATCTTGAAGGCAGTGCTTGGTTTTCGGGGCCCCGTACGCGGCTAGGCGGTTGTGTGCCATCTTGGCATTTTATGGCCTTCAAAACTGTGATAGGTAGTGAGGAGTGAAATCAAAAATGTATGTCCTTAGAAATCTTGAAGGCGGTGCCTTGTTCTCGGGGCCCCGCATGCGGCTAGGCTCACAAAAAGTATTTTGGGGTGCAATTCCACATAGAACTATGGCATGTGTGAGCAATATATCATTTAGTGACAACTTTGTGCAAAAAAAAATCAGTTTGTCATATTCCCACAACTTGTGTCAAAATATAAAATATTCCATGGACTCGACATCCCTCTCAGCAAATAGCTTCGGGTGTTTACTTTCCAAAATGGGGTCATTTGGGGGGGTTTTGTGCTATTTTGGCATTTTATGGCCTTCGAAACTGTGATAGGTAGTGAGGAGTGAAATCAAAAATTTGCGCCCTTAGAAATGCTGAAGGCGGTGCTTGGTTTTTGGGGCCCCGAACGCGGCTAGGCTCCCAAAAAGTCCCACACATGTGGTATCCCCGTACTCAGGAGAAGCAGCAGAATGTATTTTGGGGTGCAATTCCACATATAACCATGGCATGTGTGAGAAATATATCATTTAGTGACAACTTTTTGTAATTTTTTTTTTTTTGTCATTATTCAATCACTTGGGACCAAAAAAAAAATATTCAATGGACTCAACATGCCTCTCAGCAGTTTCCTTGGGGTGTCTACTTTCCAAAATGGGGTCATTTGGGGGGGTTTTGTACTGCCTTGCCATTTTAGCACCTCAAGAAATGATAGGCAGTCATAAAATAAAAGTTGTGTAAATTTCAGAAAATGTACCCTAGTTTGTAGACGCTATAATTTTTGCGAAAACCAATAAATATACGCTTATTGCGATTTTTTTTACAAAAGACATGTGGCTGAATACATTTTGGCCTAAATGTTTGACTAAAATTTAGTTTATTCGATATTTTTTACTTTTTGTTATAAGAAAAATCATTTTTTTTCAAAATTTTCGGTCTTTTTCCGTTTATATCGCAAAAAATAAAAATCGCATAGGCAATTAAATACCATCAAAAGAAAGCTCTATTTGTGGGAAGAAAAGGACGCAAATTTCGTTTCGGTACAACATTGCATGACCGCGCAATTACCAGTTAAAGCAGCGCAGTGACAAATTGTAAAAACACCTTGGGTCTTTAGACAGCGTATTGGTTCGGGGCTTAAGTGGTTAAGGTCCTGGCTAATGAGTTTTTGTCTGAGAGGTTTTGTCTTTCAGGCACGTTGCTGGAGATAGGCGTTTGCATGTGAATAGCTGGAGTAATTGCTGGCTAGTGGGGGAGAAACGCTGAATGGACAATATCACTATACAAGAAATTATAAAGAATTCATGGACACTCTCAATATTCATCAAGCAATGGACCTTTTCTTTTATTATTATTTTTTTTGAACATTCAAATTTTTTTTTTCTCTCTCTTCATTTTTTTTATTATTTTATTTTCAATGGACTTACCCAACACTCTAATTTTTCATTTTCTCCCTTTCCCCAATATATTTAGCTTTTTTATTATGTTTTATTTCTTGAACTTAATCTTAAAACCAGAGCGAAGCATTTAAATCTAGAATAATGTTATAACATCTGTACATATGACATAATGCATATTGATATCAATATATTTACATCTGAGGTGATGTTGCACAAATGGCTGGGCATAGCATACATTATAGTAGGTTGGGTGGTTTTCCCAAATTTATAAGAGGGGTGAGTGAAATTCATCACTCTAGTCATGATTTGAAACATTGTTAAATCAGTTATTTATAATATGCTGAAGGCTGTGACACATATGGATGAAAGAGACCTTTCCTGACAGACTCCATGGCAGCCTACGTGTGGGTTAAACCCGCCTCTCATACCTCATAGGACCCTTCTCCCATAAATCTTTGCTTCTAGCCAGAGACCGTGTTCCTTTTTTGTCCTCCTCCTAGGACCAAAGTATGTCTTTTTTTTATTACCTTAAAAGATTCTAAATACGGTTCAGCCTGACGCACAAGTTTGATGGTTCAGTCCTTTATGGTTTCCAGCAATCCCAGCTATTAGCAGGGTGGATTCGGGTGATATTTTGCAGTGCCATGAAGAGCTTACTAGCCTGGCCATTGGCAGGCAAGTGGCAATTTGGCCAAACGTCCTGACTATTAGCAGGAGGCCCTTCTAACTGGGATTCCCCCAGGTCACCCAGGTCGTGCACTGATGGTTGTCCCCATGGTTCCAGGCTGATCAGGATCATGCTGCGGTATCGTATGAAAAATGTATTACCTTATTGTGTCTCATGGCAGCAGTTTTTGTGTGTTTGTCTATGGTGGCTGGAGCGCATCTGCGTTCCAGTCCGCCGCGTCCTCCGGGTGTCTGCGCAGCTGCAAGCCTCGTCCGAAAGCGAGGCTTGGTTCGCGCATGCGCAATTCCGGACACAGTGGCGCATGCGCGCGGGGCTCTGCTGGGCGGCGTCAGCTCCGCCGTACGTGCGCCAGGGGGGCGCGGTGACGTCATCAGCGGCGCCAAGTTTTAAAAAGCTGTCAGATTCAGCTTTTCCTTGGGTTGCCCTGCGGATTGACAGCAAGCATCCCGGTGTCTGTTTTTCTGGCTACCAAGGTAGGAAGCATTTGCTACTCCTCTCTGATGACTGGCTGACGGTTTGTTATGGGTATTGATGTCCTTGCTTTGTTTTCAACCTACCAAGCCTTAGCTATGGATGTGTCATCGCCCCCCAGTGGCCAACCCTTGCTCTGCAGGTAGGATTTTTTTCCTTCTGCTTGGTTTGGGTGCCTTATTTTTTCTTATATGGATTTTTTTATATGTGTTTTTTTGTATTTTGTTTTTTCTTTCCCAGTCCTTCTAGGTCTGAAAATAGGCAGTCAGCACGTGAAGATGATAAAACTAAACATCATTCCTCTTCAAGTTCTAGACGTCCGAGATCCTCCTCTAGACATCGTAGTAGGGAGTCCAGGTCCGGACACCACTCTCATGGTCATTCCAGCCACTCTAGAAGCAGAGTCTGCTGGGGGTGCAAGTCCCAGGTGCCAGATGGAAAATCTCTGTGTGAACCATGCTTTGCCCGGGCCATGAGAGAGAGAGGGGATGAAGGTCTTCAAGTAGAAGCTATGGTCAGAAAGGTGGTACAGGAGTCCCTAAACAAACCTGAACCACTGGCTTCAGTTGTTTCCCCATCTGACCCAGTACCAGTTCCCATGCAGTTGGATACTGAAGCTCCAGGTCCCTCTAGACTCTATCGCTCCGCAAGTGAAACCTCTCTGTGTGAGATAGAAGATTCTAACAATATCTCTGGTTTTGATTTTTCTCTAGTTCCAAATCTCGTGAAGGCAGTGAAAGACGCCTTAAAGTGGGAAGAGCCTGTTGAGGCACCCTCTAAACAGAGAATATGTAAAAAAAGGGGGGAACCAATGCGCAAAACCACAACTAACCAAGGGCAATAAAACTAATAATGAACGAAATATAAATATATATATAAATAAAGCAGCAGCCACTACTGTTAAGTGCTCACACACCAATCAGTATGTATAAAAGAGGGGGTGTAGTGGCGCTTGCAAATAAATAAATACAAGGGTGTTAAACAAATAAATGCACAGCACCGTGTGATATTTGTCCAATGATTCAATAAAATGTGTTCCACTCCAAATTCCTCAAAATAATCCTCACACATCAACCGCTATGATGTGAAAGATGGAGTAAGTGAAAATAATGAAATCCAACAATTTAATGACTCAATAGTTCTGAGATCATAATAATAAAATAAAGTGAGACAAATGTGAATAATTGCATTAATATGTGAATCCGTGCAAAACAGCAATTAAAACATTATTAATAAGTGAACCAATACTTAAAAAGTACAAAAAGTAAGTGCACTAAAAAATGTGCCAGTAAATCAATAATGTTCAGGCAATAAAAGTGTTCCATAAAAAACTTCATGCAAAAAAATATCAAAGTGAACTATAAACATGAGATGAATAATAAGGTGCTTGATGTAACAGTTCCCAAAAGTGCAAAAGTGCAAAAGTGCTTGATAGGAGGATGATGCTGCAATCCAATGCACGATCCTTCCGTGTGGTAGTGCAGATCAAATGAAAAGTAAATACTAGCCTCTCACCTCAGGAAAGGCCAATTCAAGCCTATAGGTAGTAATGGAAGTCAGCAGATAATAGGTATGGATCCAGGACAGCCCAGGTAGTTCCCATCACAGATCATCCCAGCCGCTAAACACTTTCAAATTGTATGCAACCAGTCAGGTCCTTGCATTACATAGTTGAAGGTAAATTTGGGGGTTAAGATGTAATGTCCATGGTTCTTTGCTCAATCCAACTTAAAAGTTCTCCAAAACTCTTCAAGCTTCAGGCCACCATCTTCCTCTATGTCCTTCCAAACACCATGGAGATGGAAGTTGGATTGAGCAAAGAACCATGGACATTACATCTTAACCCCCAAATTTACCTTCAACTATGTAATGCAAGGACCTGACTGGTTGCATACAATTTGAAAGTGTTTAGCGGCTGGGATGATCTGTGATGGGAACTACCTGGGCTGTCCTGGATCCATACCTATTATCTGCTGACTTCCATTACTACCTATAGGCTTGAATTAGCCTTTCCTGAGGTGAGAGGCTAGTATTTACTTTTCATTTGATCTGCACTACCACTCGGAAGGATCGTGCATTGGATTGCAGCATCATCCTCCTATCAAGCACTTTTGCACTTTTGGGAACTGTTACATCAAGCACCTTATTATTCATCTCACGTTTATTCTTCACTTTGATATTTTTTTGCATGAAGTTTTTTATGGAACACTTTTATTGCCTGAACATTATTGATTTACTGGCACATTTTTTAGTGCACTTACTTTTTGTACTTTTTAAGTATTGGTTCACTTATTAATAATGTTTTAATTGCTGTTTTGCACGGATTCACATATTAATGCAATTATTCACATTTGTCTCACTTTATTTTATTATTATGATCTCAGAACTATTGAGTCATTAAATTGTTGGATTTCATTATTTTCACTTACTCCATCTTTCACATCATAGCGGTTGATGTGTGAGGATTATTTTGAGGAATTTGGAGTGGAACACATTTTATTGAATCATTGGACAATTATCACACGGTGCTGTGCATTTATTTGTTTAACACCCTTGTATTTATTTTTTTGCAAGCGCCACTACACCCCCTCTAAACAGAGAAAATTCTTTAAACAACTTCAGAAGGAGCGCCCAAAAACTTTCCTTTTCTGGAAGAACTCGGGGGAATCATTTCAGATGAATGGACTGGAGTAGAAAGAAAGAATTCTTTGCTCTCCAAAGTGGCGAAGATGTATCCATTTAAGAATGAGGATGTTAAGCATCTGGAGTCTGCCCCTCTGGTTGACGCAGCCCTAATGAGGTTGGTAAAACACGTCACACTCCCTTTGGAGGATTCCGTCTCATTTAAAGATGGGTTAGAGAGGAAGATAGATACAGACCTTAAACGTATCTATATCACAGTGGGCATGACTTGCAAGCCGGCCCTGGCTCTCGCAGCTTTATCTAAAGCAATGGATATTTGGTCAGAAGAGATAGATTCTTCCGTGTCAAGCATCTCTGAGGATTTAGCCGGAAGCATGCCGCTTCATGAGCTAAAAATGGCATCAGTCTTTTTGGGAGAAGCTTCTCTTGACATTATTCGCTTAGTGGCTCGTGTCATGCTCTCCTCTGTTACAGCAAAGCGGGCCTTGTGGCTTCGTCCTTGGCTAGCTGATCCAGCCTCTAAACAGGCTTGGTGTCGTATCCCCTTTCAGGGTTCTTCTCTGTTTGGGAATAAGCTTGACAGTGCTATTACCCGTGCCACAGGCGGTAAGTCATGGTTCCTTCACCAAGATCGTCGCCTTCTGAGTCAGAGAAAATTTCAACCCAGACACAATCAGGATCGTGCAAGAGAGGCTCGCAGTTATAGACCTGGTCGTGACTTCAGACGAAATTGGAGAAGAAACCAGCCATCAGGGCAAAAACCCTCAAAAGCAGCTTCTTCTGGGGGTCGTGAAGCCCCTAAATCCTTTTGATACAGGTTCGGCTCAGACGGTTCAAGTCGGGGCCAGGTTACTCCAGTTCCGACATGTCTGGGCAGCCTCGGTAAAGGATTACTGGACGGTCAAAACAGTCTCTTTAGTTCATACATGGACGTTCATCAAACCTCCCATGCTTCAGTTCATACCCACAGTCCTACCCTGCTTGGAAGAGAAGAAAAAAATTCTTCTTTCATACACAAATTCCCTAATAGCCCAGGGTGCTGCCATACAAGTTCCAATGTCAGAGAAATTCCAGGGGATGTACTCACCCTTGTTCATGGTCCAAAAGAAGTCCGGTTCTTGGAGACCAGTAATAGATCTCACACACCTTCATAAAAAAGGAAAGGTTCAAGATGGAGTCATTGCTTACAATACGTCAGACGGTTCAACCCAGTGATTGGCTAGTCTCTATAGACCTGAAAGATGCGTACTTTCATGTTCCAATTGCAGCAGAGTTCCAGAAATATCTCCGGTTTGCGGTAAACAATATTCATCTCCAGTTTACATGTCTCCCCTTCGGGCTTACAACATCGCCTCGAGTATTTTCAAAGCTCTTACTGGCCATTGTCGCCCTGATCAGAACCAAGGGAATCCGTCTACACCACTATCTAGACGATCTGCTGTTACTTTCCCAGTCCAAGGAACAGCTACTGCTACATCGGTCTCAAGTCATTTCTACCCAGATGGAGTTCGGTTGGCTTTTGAACCTAGAGAAGAGTCATCTAGAGCCTACTCAAACTCTAATCTTTATTGGAGCTCAATTCAATATGATAGAGAGCACAATCTCCTTGCCACTGGAGAAAATTCCAATAATCCGAGACAGAATTCACCTGGCATTGTCTTCTCCTCTCCTCAGAGCTTTGCAGTGCCTCAAAATAATAGGCACCATGGTATCTACAGCCCCCATGACAAAATGGGCTCAATGGAGAATGCGTCCTTTTCAGAAGGGTTTTCTCCAGCAATGGGATCCGAAGGCCCGAGATCACTTCGTTCGGATAACTCCATCCATGCGGGAAAGTCTTCCTTGGTGGCTGCTACGGAAGAACCTTCTCAACTGTCATTCGATAGCCCAAGTTTCATGGATCACGATTACAACAGATGCCAGCAACAGAGGCTGGGGGGCACTCTGCTTCAAGGAGGTAGCTCAAGGGAAGTGGGTCTTTCCGTCCCAGAGGGTAGTGTCCAATGTCCTGGAACTTCGAGCAGCCTTCCATGCTCTACAAGCCTTCTTCCACTTAATCAAGGGGTCATCAGTCCTCCTGAGACTGGACAACACTTCAGCAGTGTCTTATATCAAGAGACAAGGGGGCACCCACAGTCTCTCCCTACTAAAAGAAGTAGACCCGATTATGTCATGGGCTCAAACACATCTAATGAACTTGACAGCTGTATATCTTCCCGGGGTCCAGAACTCTCAGGCGGATTTCCTTTCAAGGAAGTTGCTCGACAACAACGAGTGGTCTCTCCACAGTGAAGTCTTCAACTGGGTTCTATCTCTAGGGATTTCGCCAGAAGTAGATCTATTCACATCCCCGTGCAACTTCAAACTAAAGAAGTACTACACGAGATGTCGTTGCCCTCAAGCCTTCGGAGTGGACGCCCTGACGGACCAGTGGAGGTTCCAGAAAGCATATGCCTTTCCCCCCCAATGCCTGTCATTCTTCATTTCCTGTAGAGACTCAGATGGGAGAGAGTCGAGATAGTAGCAATAATTCCATACTGGCCCAACAGACCATGGTTCCCATTACTGGTGCAACTGAGTTTCCGGGATCCAATTCAGCTTCCAACCAGACCAGATCTTCTACTACAAGGAATAACTCCTCACCCTTGCCCAACACACCTCCATCTGATGGCTTGGTTTTTGAGAGGGCAAGGCTGGAAGCACTAGGGTGCCCAAGTAAAGCTGTTCCAACCTTGTTAAATGCCAGAAGATCAAGCACCAATAAAGTTTATCAGAAAATTTGGTCTAAATTTTCAGATTTCATTTCTTCCGTGAATGATTCTCTCAATGATCCCCAAATTCAGGATGTTCTAGGATTCCTCCAGACAGGTCTTGACCTACCCTTATCTGTCAGTTCTTTGAGAGTACAGATTTCAGCCATTTCCGCCTTCACAGGCATATCCTGGGCAAGACGCACCCTTGTCAGGCAATTCTTTAAGGGTGCTGTGAGACTTAGACCTCAAAGAAAACCGAGGTTCTCTAAGTGGGATCTTCCTATGGTTCTGGATTTTTTCTCAGAAAGTCATGTGAATCCTTTATCAATCAAGGATCTCTCCCTCAAGGTGGCCTTCCTTGTTGCCATTACGTCAGCTAAGAGAGTATCTGAAATTGGTTCTCTAGGTTCCAAAGAACCATTTCTCACCTTCTTCCCGGATCGTGTTGTGTTAATTCCTATGTTGGGTTCTAACCCAAAAGTAACATCTGTCTTTCACGAGAATCACAAAATCGTCCTTCCCACTTTTCGTTCAACTGAGGACTCTAGTGTTCATCCTTTGGATGTTGGAGAAGTTCTGAAACAATACCTTGAAGCTACGGCACCGTTCCGGCAATCAGATCATCTACTTGTCACCTTCCAGGGGAAAAATAAAGGAATGCGTGCTTCCTCCAGGACTATTGCAAGGTGGATCGTCCAAGCCATCCAAATGGCCTACAGGGCAAAGGGGTTGGCTCCTCCAGAAGCGGTGACTGCACACTCCACTCGGAGCATCTCCACATCGTGGGCGGCTGCCCGTCACGTCTCCCCGGAAGTGATTTGTAAAGCTGTTGCATGGTCGTCCTTAAATACATTCATGACGCATTATTGCGTAGAACCGGCCTCCTTGTCGTCGGTTAATTTTGGTTTACACGTTTTATCTGTTTGACAATGTCAATTAAATCTTTTTTCTTTAACCAGCAATTGCCCACCCGGGTGTGTATGGCTAGTCATTTCCCACACGTAGGCTGCCATGGAGCTGTCAGAAAAAGGTAAAATTTATATCAAATACTTACCGTAATTTTCCTTTCCTGATGGACTCCATGGCAGCAGGAGTTCCCTCCCTTGCTGGAGTAGGCTATATTACGGAACACAGTCTCTGGCTAGAAGCAAAGATTTATGGGAGAAGGGTCCTATGAGGTATGAGAGGCGGGATTAACCCACACGTAGGCTGCCATGGAGTCCATCAGGAATGGAAAATTACGGTAAGTATTTGATATAAATTTTACCTTTTCTACTCTTCATAAAAAGACTGGCAAGAATTTCCACTGCTGATTTGTCTGCACAGAAGATCTGATAAACACTGATGGGGAAATATATATATATATATATATATATATGTTGGTATACCATTCTGGTGGAATTATGGACTGAATGATACAAAACAGCCCTATTAACTAGTTACCGACCGCCCACCGTCATTCTACGTCAGCACTTTAAAGATGAATATCTCGGTAACGGCAGCGGCTGCTGCCACAACCGAGATATTCATCTCTTCAGTGGGCGGCCGTGTAAACAATAACGGTGGTCTCCGCGGCGGATTCGCCGCGAGATCGCCATTATCGGTGGCGGGAGAGGGCCCCTCCCGCCGCTCTCCCGTGCCCTCCGCCGCTTACCAGAGCCGTCGGTAGTGGCGGAGGAGATCGGGACCATTCGGCAGCTGAGCGGGGTTACGAGTGATGGAAAAATTTCCTTCACCCGTCCCCATAGCTCTGCTGGGCGGAAGTGACGTCAAAACGTCAGTCCCACCCAGCCTCTTAAAGCAACATTTTTTTTTTTTGTCATTTGAAAAAATGACATTTTCAAATTTGTATTTTTTATGTTTTGCATTTAAGCCTAAATATGAGATCTGAGGTCTTTTTGACCCCAGATCTCATATTTAAGAGGACATGTCATGCTTTTTTCTATTACAAGGGATGTTTACATTCCTTGTAATAGGAATAAAAGTGATAATTTTTTATTTTTTTTATTTCAGTGTTAAAAATTGTAAAATAAATAAAAATAAATCCAGACGAGCTCGCACGCAGAAGCGAACGCATACGCGAGTAGCGCCCGCATATGAAAACGGTGTTCAAACCACACAAGTGAGGTATCCAATCAGCAGGTCTGTCTGTCTGTTGGAGCTGTGCATTGTCCTCCATCTTCCTGGTCTCCTCCACTGATTTCTTACCCTACTACGCTAAGGTCAGCCTGATTTAACCAGAAGAAATTTCCCTCTCGCTGGCTCCCAGCCATCCATTCATTTTGGTTGATCGGACCCGATTTGAGGCAGCTCCAACACACAGTATATAGTCGTTTGGGTGACTTTAAATAACCCGCGCCCAGTCTGACCGCCGTTGTGGTCAGTACATCTGCCGTATGCTTTGGCTGGTGTGTTTGGAGACTACCCTAAAGGCCCTGGCTGGGTTTGGCCACAAGCTCTCTATATTAGCATATCTGGTAAGAGTCCCCCTTATTCGGTGATCGATATTGGTGGTGGCTTTCCTTGGTGTGCTTATCATCTGTTTAATCTGCGGTACATCACCATATGCTGTGTGTATATATTTCTTTCATGCTCCTTGGATTTCGTATCCATCCACTCAATTGGAGGAATACCATCTGGACTATCAGCGGCATTTTCTGATAAAGACCCTTGCTGGGGGGTTCCAGCTGCAAGCTGTGATTGCTTGCCCTTCTGGTAAGCGCATAGACATCTTCATCTTTTTCACCGGTGGTGGATTTTTTGTTTGCCAGTCACGTTTAAACATCACAATAATTTATTCACTTAATTTGAACTTTCAAATTTTTATTGTTTTTTGGACACTTATGGACACTAATTCCCAATTCAATTGTATATTTATTTTCACATTTGGTTAGCGCAACTTATTTGTTTTATTTTACAAGTGAGGTATTGCCGCGATTGTTAGAGCGAGAGCAAGAATTCTAGCCCTAGGCCTGCTCGGTAACTCAAAAAATGCAACCTGTAGAATTTTTTAAATGTCGCCTATCGAAATTTTTAAGGGTAAAAGTTTGACGCCATGCCACGAGCGGGCGCAATTTGCAAGCGTGACATGTTGGGTATCATTTTACTCGGTGTAACATTATCTTTCACAATATGTAAAAAAATTGGGCCAAATTTATTGTTGTCTCTTTTTTTAATTTAAAAAAGTGTTTTTTTTCCAAAAAAAGTGCGCTTGTAAGACCGCTGCGCAAATACGGTGTGACAAAAAGTATTGCAATGACTGCCATTTTATTCTCTAGGGTGTTAGAAAAAAATATATATAATGTTTGGGGGTTTTAAGTAATTTTATAGCAAAAAAAAAATGTTTTAGTCTCGTAAACACCGAATCTGAAAAACAGGCTCGGGGCTAAAGTGGTTAAAGGCAACAAGGGTTCGGCCTACAGCACATTACGAAAGCAAATTGTTGCTGGCAATCAACAAATTCTGAATATTGAAGGTTTGAATAATTGAAGGTGTCAAGTGCAAGGAAATAGTTTGCAGCACAGAATTGTTACTGCCGGTCCGGATCCAAACCTTTTTGACCTTGAAAGGGACTACTGATACATTAATGGTTCTTCTTACTACAAAGATGGAAGATGGAAGAATTTCAGGAATTGCTGGTGTTTGTGTAAAAGCATCTTTAAAAATGAAAACTTTGAGCCTGGAGATGAGAGAATCCTGGACTTATGTGGATTGGATCTCCCCAAAACATACCAAGCTTTACTTTCAGTGAGATGGTGAGAGATGTGATGCAGTCTGAATGGATTGTGACATCAGCTTGTTTTTGCACAATATTCAAGATCGTGATATTCAAGGAGCAATTTTTGAAATTAGGCCTAACAGCTATACTGGCCACGAATGTTTACTGAATCCTTTTCATGGTCTAAAGTTATATTATCTAATAACTGTTCCATGGGGATATTTTAGAGGTTGGTGAAGAGAGATGTAACCAGTCTCAACTTAATATTTCATATGAGCCATCGTAAAGCATCCAGTACCTCAAAACATAATGACGTTTAATGTTTGAATTATGAGTCAGTTCTAGTAGTTAGAACCGACTCAAGTAGGGGAATATGTTGTAATATTAATATAGATATGTAGGCATTGTAAAATATTGTGGTATATGAAAGGCACAGTATATATAGTGTTACATACAGGCATTCAAGGTTAGACATCAGAGGGTGTTTGCTGACCAAATCTTGTGGCCAAACGACACGTATCAAAAGGTACAGAGGACTCTTTGATGTGTTAATCTTATCTAAGACGACCTAGGTGTGTGAAATGGCCTGGTACTTCCTTACATAAGGAAGTGTTTATTGATGGTAATTAGACTTGTGGGGTATTCATTCACTGGGAACATTTGGTTGACCACCCCCCCCCTTCCAGCGTGAGTCCAATATTTGAAGCACTCAAGCTGGCATTCAAGTAGTCTGGTCTTGTCACTCTATGATGAATATGGCACAGGTCTAGGAAAAGATGGGATTCTAAAATACTCTGTTGGATCTTTGTATCGTCTGTAGACTTTGGACTTTGTATGTTATTGGAAGTTAATTAAATTTTGCGTTCTCTGGAGAGCCTGGTGTGTTGCTGCGAAACAACGTAATTTATGGTCATCATACTAACATCTAAGATATTAATTATCTGACCGGAGTACTGGGCACACATATTAGATCACTACACTCACCTTTTCTCCTTTTATAAATTTCCAATTATTCTCCTGTAGTCTCAAAATCTGTGATTATAGGTTTTATTATCTCTTCTTTCTCCTGCTCTGTGCCAAATAATATGGTCTTAATTGAATGCTACATGAACTGTTCTGATCTTTCCTCTCTTACTTCCATTTTTTTAGTCTACTTCCTGCTCCATCAAACATAATTGACTGAATGTGCCAAGTGTCAAAGTGAGTATAGAGGTAATATATGCAAAGTATTGGACGCAATTACCTCCTCACATGATTTTACATTTTAATAGTCAATTATGTGTGATGGGAATTTTTAGTGAGATGTAACCTAGAATTATTTAAGATATTGAAGGGAGGGAACTTGAAGAACCAGTGTAGAGCACTTTAACATTGAAAAACGTAAGACCGCATAGTTACATAGTTATATAGTTAGTCAGGTTGAAAAAAGACACAAGTCCATCCAGTTCAACCATAAAAAAATAAATAAATAAAATAAAAAATATCGTACAATCCCATATACCCAATTCTATACCCACAGTTGATACAGAGGAAGGCAAAAACCCCCAGCAGAGCATGATCCAATAAGCTACAGCAGGGGAAACAATTCCTTCCTGATCCCCTGAGAGGCAATCATATTTTCCCTGGATCAACTTTACCTATAAATGGTAGTACCCAGTTATATTATGTACATTTAGGAAAGTATCCAGATCTTTCTTAACCACTTGACCACTGGGCACTTAAACCCCCTTAATAATCAGACCAATTTTCAGCTTTCGATGCTCTCACATTTTGAATGACAATTACTCATACTCATACAACATTGTACCCAAATGAAATTTGTCTTTTCACACAAATAGAGCTTTCTTTTGGTGGTATTTAATCACCAGTGGGTTTATTTATTTTTTGCGCTATAAGAGAAAAAAGACTGAAAGTTCTGTAAAAAAAATGATTTTTTCTTTGCTTCTGTTATACAATTTAGCAAATTAGTAATTTTTCTTCATAAATGTTGGCCAAAATTTATACTGCTACAGTAGGTGTTTGTGATATTGTGCTTTTAGCACGACAGCGTCGCGCTGATACTCGGCGACAGGGTGCCGAGATCGCGCCGACATCTCACACTCACTGGAATAGTGACAGCACATCCCAGCAAGCGCGTCATAGAAGCGACGGGAGATCCGACTTGGATTCCCGCCAATTCTACACGTGTGCGGCGTTTGTTATGAATCCTGAGGGGGAAGTCCCCGCCGGATTTTAAATAAAAATCCGGCATGGGTCCCCCCTCAGGAGCATACCGGGCCCTTAGGTCTGTTATGGGTTGTAAGGAGAGCCCCCCTACGCCGAAAAAAACGGCGTAGGGGGTCCCCCTACAATCCATACCAGACCCGTATCCAAAGCACGCTACCCGGCCAGCCAGGAAGGGAGTGGGGACGAGCGAGCGCCCCCCCCCCCTCCTGAGCCGTACCAGGCTGCATGCCCTCAACATGGGGGGGTTGGGTGCTCTGGGGCAGGGGGGCGCACTGCGGCCCCCCCCACCTCAGAGCACCCTGTCCCCATGTTGATGAGGACAGGGCCCCTTCCCGACAACCCTGGCCGTTGGTTGTCGGGGTATGCGGGCGGGAGGCTTATCGGAATCTGGGAGCCCCCTTTAATAAGGGGGCCCCCAGATACCGGCCCCCCACCCTAAGTGAATGAGTATGGGGTACATCGTACCCCTACCCATTCACCTGCAAGAAAAGTGGTAAAAACACAAATAAACCACACAGTGTATTAAAATATTTTATTTTTCTGCTCCGGAGGCCGCCCCCTGTCTTCTTTATTAGCTCTTTTACCAGGGGGGGCTTCTTCTTTGACGTCTTCGGGTGGGTGGGGGCCGCCGTCTGGTTCTCTTCCACCGCCGGGGGGGGGTGGCTTTTAAAAAAGCCCCCACCCCCCCGGCGGGTTTCCTCCGGCGTCTTCGGCGGGGCTCTTCTTCTTCCGCTATCCCGACGGGTCTTCTCAACTCTCCGGGGTTCTCCTTCTGTCTTCGCCGCTCTCCGTTGTTGACTCGGCGCACCCCGGTTCTTCGTCTCGCTGTCCGGTGTCTTCTTCCGTGATGTACGTCTTCTCCTTCCGTGCTGTGATGAGTTCTTCTTCCGTGCTGTGACGTCATGTTCTTCACTTCTCTCCTTCTCCCGATGTTGCCACGCCGGTCCTCCTCGCTGAAATGACGGATGCGCGCCTTGCATCGGACCTATATAGGCCTCACAGTCCCATCATGCTCTGTACCTACCCATGTGATACCTACCACGTGGGTAGGTATCACATGGGTAGGTACAGAGCATGATGGGACTGTGAGGCCTATATAGGTCCGATGCAAGGCGCGCATCCGTCATTTCAGCGAGGAGGACCGGCGTGGCAACATCGGGAGAAGGAGAGAAGTGAAGAACATGACGTCACAGCACGGAAGAAGATCTCATCACAGCACGGAAGGAGAAGACGTACATCACGGAAGAAGACACCGGACAGCGAGACGAAGAACCGGGGTGCGCCGAGTCAACAACGGAGAGCGGCGAAGACAGAAGGAGAACCCCGGAGAGTTGAGAAGACCCGTCGGGATAGCGGAAGAAGAAGAGCCCCGCCGAAGACGCCGGAGGAAACCCGCCGGGGGGGTGGGGGCTTTTTTAAAAGCCACCCCCCCCCGGCGGTGGAAGAGAACCAGACGGCGGCCCCCACCCACCCGAAGACGTCAAAGAAGAAGCCCCCCCTGGTAAAAGAGCTAATAAAGAAGACAGGGGGCGGCCTCCGGAGCAGAAAAATAAAATATTTTAATACACTGTGTGGTTTATTTGTGTTTTTACCACTTTTCTTGCAGGTGAATGGGTAGGGGTACGATGTACCCCATACTCATTCACTTAGGGTGGGGGGCCGGTATCTGGGGGCCCCCTTATTAAAGGGGGCTCCCAGATTCCGATAAGCCTCCCGCCCGCATACCCCGACAACCAACGGCCAGGGTTGTCGGGAAGGGGCCCTGTCCTCATCAACATGGGGACAGGGTGCTCTGAGGTGGGGGGGGCCCGCAGTGCGCCCCCCTGCCCCAGAGCACCCAACCCCCCCATGTTGAGGGCATGCAGCCTGGTACGGCTCAGGAGGGGGGGGGCGCTCGCTCGTCCCCACTCCCTTCCTGGCTGGCCGGGTAGCGTGCTTTGGATACGGGTCTGGTATGGATTGTAGGGGGACCCCCTACGCCGTTTTTTTCGGCGTAGGGGGGCTCTCCTTACAACCCATAACAGACCTAAGGGCCCGGTATGCTCCTGAGGGGGGACCCATGCCGGATTTTTATTTAAAATCCGGCGGGGACTTCCCCTTCAGGATTCATAACAAACGCCGCACACGTGTAGAATTGGCGGGAATCCAAGTCGGATCTCCCGTCGCTTCTATGACGGCTCTGTATCCATCGCGGCAAGCCAGCTCGGCGCTGGCTCCCGCGATGGGGCTCGTAGGTGCTCAATCTCGCTGAGAAAGAGAGCGAGATTGACACAAAATCGGGTTCACCTACTGTACATAGCTTTGGTAAAAAATAAGAACAAATTGGTGTATATTATTTGGTCTTTGTGAAAGTTAGAGTCCACAAGCTATGGTGCCAATATCTGAAAATTGATCACACCTGAGGTACTGACAGTCTAATTTCTTGAGACCCCAACATGCCAGAAAAGTAGAAATACCCCCCAAATGACCCCTTTTTGGAAAGAAGACATTCCAAGGTATTTAGAAAGAGGCATGTGAGTTTTTTGAAGTTGTCATTTTTTTCCCACAATTCTTCAAGATTTTTTTTCTTTATTTTTTTTTCCCACAAAATTGTAAAATTAGCAGGTTATTTCTTACACACAGCATATGCATACCACAAAATACACCCCAAAACACATTCTTCCATTATTCCCGAGTATGGCAATACCACATGTGTGAGACTTTTACACAGTGTGGCCACATTGAGAGGCCCAACATGCAGAGAGCACTTTCAGGCATTCTGGAGCACTCAGGCCAATTCTGAGATTTCTCTCCTACATGTAAAAACCATAATTTATTTGCAAGAAAATTACATGGAACACCAAAACATTATATATGTTTTTTTTAGCAAAGACCTTAGAGAATACAATGGTGGTCGTTGCAACTTTTTATCTCACTTAACCACTTGCTTACTGGGCACATACACCCCCTTCCTGCCCAGGCGAAACTTCAGCTTCCGTCACTGCGTCGCTTTAACTGACAATTGCGACATGGCTCCAAAACAAAATTGATGTCCTTTTTTCCCTACAAATAGAGCTTTCTTTTGTGGTATTTGATCACCTCTGCGGTTTTTATTTTTTGCGCTATAAACAAAAAAGCATAAATTAAAAAAAAAAAAAAAAAAAAACACAATATTTTCTACTTTTTGCTATAAAAAATATCCATTAAAAAAAAAAAAAATAAAAAAAAAATTCTCAGTTTAGGCTGATACATATATTCTTCTACATATTTTTGGTAAAAAACAAAAAACGCAATAAGCGTATAGTGATTGGTTTGCGCAAAAGTTATAGGGCCAGATTCACAAAAGAGATACGACCACGTATCTCCTGATACGCCGTTGTATCTCTGAGATACGATTGTCGTATCTATGCGGCTGATTCATAGAATCAGTTACGCATAGATAGCCCTAAGATCCGACAGGTGTAACTGTGTTACACCGTCGGATCTTAGGCTGCAATTCTAGGCCGGCCGCTAGGTGGCGATTCCATTGCGGTCGGCGTAGAATATGCAAATGACTAGTTACGCCGATTCACGAATGTCCGCTTTGCCCATCGATCTAAATTTACGCTGTTTCCGTAGAGATGTGTCGCGTAAAACTAAGGGTGCCCTCTAGGTGGTGTAACCCATGTTAAGTAGGGATGAGCTTCGCGTTCGATACTAACGTATGTTCGACTCGAACATCGGCCGTTCGATCGTTCGTCGAAACTCGAACAAAACGCGCCAAATTCGAGTGACGCAAAACGCCCCATAATTCACTGCGGCATTGAGCGCTGATGATTGGCCAAGCATGCTGTATGTCCCGCATGCTTGGCCAATCACAGCGCGCAAAAAACGAAGAGCCATAATTGGCCAAAGCCACGGTGGCTTTGGGCAATTATGGCTCAGGGGGATTAGTACACGCCCCACACTATAAAAGGCAGCCTGCACGGTGGCCTCGTGTAGTGTGTTCCGGCTTTGTGAAAGAGAGGAGCAGTCAGACAGTTAGAGAGAGAGATAGATAGAGAGAGAGAGTGTGTCTTTTTTGATAGATAGATAGAGAGAGAGAGTGTGTCTTTTTTGATAGATAGATAGAGAGAGAGAGAGTGTGTCTTTTCTGATAGATAGATAGAGAGAGAGAGAGTGTCTTTTCTGATAGATAGATAGATAGATAGATAGATAGATAGATAGATAGATAGATAGAGCAGGAAGGCTAGTCAGTATAGTTAAATCTACAGTTTGTAGAGAATATATTCACATCCCTAGGAGTTGTCAATATATTTATAAACTGTATAGCTCAGCTAGATCTGCTATTAGTATCTGTCAGGCAGGAGATTGTTCTTCATGCATTGCTCTAACGTGTTGTATTGCCTGCATTAGGGATTAGCTTAAACATAGTACTCTGTGTTATTCAACGTGTGCTAGTTAATTGCACATACATGCATTACCTGTTACTGCACGTGTGCAATTTATTTGCACAGAAACGCAGTCGCTCTTACTGCATGTGTGCTGTTTAATAGCAACTAAACGCAGTTGGTGTCACTGCGTGTGTGCTGTTACATAGCACCTGAACGCAGTCGCTCTTACTGCGCGGGTGCGGTTTAATACCACCTCAACGCAGTTGGTGTGACTGCGTCTGTTTTGTTACATAGCACCTGAACGCAGTCGCTCTTACTGCGTGTGTGCAGTTTACTAACACCTGAACGCAGTTGGTGTGACTGCGTCTGTTTTGTTACATAGCACCTGAACGCAGTCGCTCTTACTGCGTGTGTGCAGTTTACTAACACCTGAACGCAGTTGGTGTGACTGCGACTATTTTGTTACATAGCACCTGAACGCAGTCGCTCTTACTGTGTGTGTGCAGTTTACTAACACCTGAACGCAGTTGGTGTGACTGCGTCTGTTTTGTTACATAGCACCTGAACGCAGTCGCTCTTACTGCGTGTGTGCAGTTTACTAACACCTGAACTCAGTTGGTGTGACTGCGTCTGTTTTGTTACATAGCACCTGAATGCATAAATATGTCTGGAAGGACAAAGAGAGGCAGAGAGTCACGAGGGCAAGCAGGCTCTGCATCTAGAGGTAACGCTGGTGGTGGATGTGGTGCATCCTCTTCAGCACATGGCCGCTCGTCCTTTTTGGGAGCTGGCCGTGTTGAGCCTCAACATGCAGAGAAATTAGTGGAGTGGATGACCAAGCCGTCCTCATCCTCCTCATCCTCTCTCACACAGACTGATCATAGTTTGTCTGGCAAAGCAGCTGCCAAGGCGTCCTCTTCCCTCTGCACAATGGCATCACACAATCCTTCCCTAGTCCCACCGTGTCCTCCTGAGGAGTCCCCCGAACTGTTTCAACACAGTGTTGGGTACATGCTGCATGAATATGTGCAGCGTTTTGAGGACTCCGATGACGGAACACAGATAGAGGAAGGCATTGATGTGAGCCCAGGGAGAGGGGGTGGCCGAGAGGGACAACAATCTGGGAGTGATGTTCCCCCAGCTGGAGCATACTGCCAGGTTGTCGACAGTGATGATGAGGAGGGAGGGGATGATGAGGTCACAGACTCTACCTGGGTGCCTGATAGGAGAGAGGAGGAGGAGGAGGAGGAGGAGGAGGGGGAGGAGGCACAGGCACATCTCCAAAGAGGCAGGTTGCCCTCCAGGGGTCAGCTTAAGGGCAGCACACCAACTGCATTACGTGGCACTGCTGTGTCTCAACGGTACAGCAAAAGTTCTTTGGTATGGGCCTTTTTTGAAACATGTCCATCAGATCGTACCTTTGCTGTTTGCAACATATGTCTCAAGCGTATCTCGCATGGCCAAAACATCACCCGCTTGGGCACCACATGCTTGTCCAGACATATGTCGAGCTGCCATGCATCTCGTTGGCAAGCATACCAGAAAGACCCACACCAAAGACCAAAGCGGACCTCCCCTTGACCTTTTGTCACCTCCAACCCCACTAGACCCCCAGTCCTCTCTGAAGCCTACACTGAAGATGTAGAAATAGGTGTGTCACAACATGCGGGCAATCTACTGATAGTACCAGACAAATTTCCCTGCCCCAGCTGCTGCAGGGCCGAAAAAAGTATGCTCCCTGCCATCCACATGCCCAGCGGTTGAATGCTAGCTTAGCAAAATTGCTAGCACTTCAACTGCTACCTTTTCAGTTGGTAGATTCTGACCCCTTCCGTGAGTTTGTGGAATGTGCAGTACCTCAGTGACAAGTACCCAAATGACACTTTTTGTCACGGAAGGCGATTCCGGCTCTCTACCGGCATGTGGAAGGCAATGTCCATGCCTCGCTGGACAGGGCGGTCAGTGGTAAGGTGCATTTTACCACTGACTCATGGTCCAGCAGGCATGGACAGGGACGTTACCTGTCTTTTTACGGCCCATTGGGTGACTCTGCTGGCAGCTGGGAAGGACGCAGGGCAAGGTACAGTAGTTTTGGAGGTTGTTTTTCTCCACCACGCCTCCAAAACCACTACTACTGCTTGTGACACACCCCTCTCCTCCACCCCCTCCTCTTCTTCTTCCTCTGTGGTGATGTTTCCTCAGAACCAGCCGTGCTCCGTAGGCGTACGAGGGGCTACGCAGGAATGCAGGCCAAGAGATGCCATGCAGTGCTAGAGCTGGTGTGCTTGGGAGACAGGAGCCACACTGGGGAAGAGGTTCTTTCAGCTCTGCAGGGGCAGGCTCAGAGGTGAATGACGCCACGCCAGCTGAAGCCTGGAATGGTGGTCAGCTATAATGGCACCAACCTCCTCTCTGCCCTGCGACAGGGAAAACTCACCCATGTGCCCCGTTTTTGCGGTTCTTGGGCAGGTTGTATTCCCTCTGGAGGTCTGTCAGCCGAGCAGTGGCATTATATGACCTCCGGAAATGCACACAGACTTTCCTGGCCTGCTTCAGGACATCCTGTAAGCCCGGGTACCTGAGGCTGACAGACCTCCAGAGGGAATACAACCTGCCCAAGAACCGCCTAATCTGTGACATGCCCACCAGATGGAACTTTACGTTGGCCATGCTGCAGCGACTGCACATGCAGCAGAGGGCCATCAATGAGTACCTGTGCCAATATGGCAGCAGAACTGGCTCAGGGGAGCTTGTTTTTTTTTTCACCATGCCAGTGGGCCTTGATCAGGGATGCATGCACTGTCCTGTCACCATTTGAGGAGGCCACAAGGATGGTGAGCAGTGACAGTGCATGCATCAGTGAGACTGTCCCACTTATTCACATGTTGGAGCACACCCTACGTGGAATAATGGACAGGGCCCTTGAGGCAGAACAGAGGGAGAAAGAGGAGGACTTCCTTACCTCTCAAGGCCCCCTTTATCCAGACACTGTTCCTGCTTGCCCACCTAGAACACAGGAAGAGGAGGAGGAGGATGAGGAGGAGGAGGATGATTGTATCAGCAGCATGGAGGTGGAGCCTAGCACTCAGCATCAACAGCCACTGTATCTAATATTTAGGGACTCATTAATGACAGGAGTAGTACCACTGGATTGGTGCAGGGTCAATGTGGTGCCCATATTTAAAAAGGGAACAAAGTCTTTACCAAGTAACTATAAACCTGTTAGTCTAACTTCTATAGTTGGGAAGATACTGGAACGTTTAATAAAAGACCACATGGATGAGTTCTTGCTGGAAAAAAACTATTTAAGCAGCAGACAGCATGGATTCATGAAAGACAGAAGTTGTCAGACAAACCTGATTTCCTTTCATGAAGAGGTAAGTAAAACCCTGGACAGAGGCGTGGCTGTGGACGTGATATATTTGGATTTTGCAAAAGCGTTCGATACAGTTCCCCACACACTGCTCATGTGTAAGGTAAGGTCTACAGGATTGGATATATCAGTTTGTAAATGGATAGAAAACTGGCTGAAAGACAGAATTCAGAGAGTCGTGGTTAATGATTCATACTCTGAATGGTCCAATGTTATCAGTGGTGTACCCCAAGGTTCAGTGCTGGGACCCTTACTTTTCAATATATTTATAAATGATATTGGGTCTGAGATCAAAAGTAACATTTCTGTCTTTGCAGATGACACCAAGCTATGCAGTGGAATAACGTCCTTGCAGGATGTCACCAATTTACAAGCCGACCTCAATGCTCTGTCTAATTGGGCGACTGAGTGGCAGATGAGGTTTAATGTTGATAAATGTAAAGTTATGCACTTAGGGACTAAGAATATGCATGCATTATACATGCTAGGGGGAGTACAACTGGGGGGGATCTGTAATGGAGAAGGATCTGGGGGTCTTAGTAGATCATAAGCTCAATAATAACATGCAATGCCAAGCTGCGGTTTCCAAAGCGAGCAAAGTCCTTTCTTGTATTAAGAGAGGTATGGACTCCAGAGACAGAGATATAATTTTGCCCCTGTACAAATCATTAGTAAGACCTCATCTGGAATATGCAGTTCAGTTTTGGGCACCAGTTCTCAAAAAGGATATCAGGGAACTGGAGAAAGTGCAGAGAAGGGCAACCAAACTGATAAGAGGCATGGAGGAGCTCAGCTATGAGGAAAGATTAGAGGAACTGAATTTATTCACTCTTGAGAAGAGGGGAATTAGGGGGGATATGATCAACATGTACAAATATATAAGAGGTCCATACAGTGGACTTGGTGTTGAGTTATTCACTTTACGGTCAACACTGAGGACAAGAGGGCACTCTTTACGTCTAGAGGAAAAGAGATTTCACCTCCAAATACGGAAAGGTTTTTTCACAGTAAGAGCTGTGAAAATGTGGAACAGACTCCCTCCAGAGGTGGTTCTGGCCAGCTCAGTAGATTGCTTTAAGAAAGGCCTGGATACTTTCCTAAATGTACATAAAATAACTGAGTACTAAGATTTGTAGGTAAAATTGATCCAGGGTAAATCCGATTGCCTCTCGGGGGATCAGGAAGGATTTTTTTCCCCTGCTGTAGCAAATTGGATCATGCTCTGCTGGGGTTTTTTGCCTTCCTCTGGATCAACTGTGGGTATAGAGTTGGGTGTATGGGATTGTACTGTGTTTATTTTGTTTGTTTATTTTTTGTGGTTGAACTGGATGGACTTGTGTCTTTTTTCAGCCTGACTAACTATGTAACAGCAGCAGTCTTCAAGGGATCATTTACAGTCCCAAGGACCACGTGGACTTTTACGTGGCTGGGATGAGGTGGCTGCGGATCCTGTCGTCCTCAGTGACTCAGAGGACTCTGCCCCGAATGCCTCTGCAAACCTACGCTGCATGGCCTCTCTGATCCTGCAAAGCCTGCATAAGGATCCTCGTGTACGTGCTATCAAGGAGAGGGATCATTACTGGCTGGCAACTCTCCTTGATCCACGTTACAAGAGTAAGGTAGCGGACCTTATGTTGCCATCGCAGAGGGAGCAGAAGATGAAACTTCTGCGGGAGGCCTTGCAGAAGGGTCTGTGCAATGCGTTCCCAAAACCGGGGGGGATTACCAAAACCTGGCCCTGGACAACGTCTTGCTGAGGCTTCGGTTAGTCAGAGAAGGAGCGGTGGAGAAGGTGGCCGTCTGACCGATGCGTTCAGACAATTTTTTAGTCCGCAGCCCCAAGGTCTGACCGGTTCCAGCAACCATCGCCAGCGTCTGGTTTACATGGTCCGGGAATACCTAGCGGCAAGATCCGACTTGGACACCTTCCCCACCGAAAATCCTCTGGCTTACTGGGTCTTGAGGATGGATCACTGGCCAGAGCTTACACAGTACGCAATTGAGCTACTGGCTTGCCCTGCATCCAGTGTTCTTTCAGAACACACATTCAGTGCTGCTGGAGGCTGTGACCGATCACAGGGTGCGCCTCTCCAACTACTCTGTTGATCGACTGACCTTCATCAAAATGAATCAGGCTTGGATCAACACCAGCTACCAAGCACCTGATGCTGATGTTACTGAATAATAATTTTTTGTTGAAATGTCAGATCCCTTTGAGACTGCTGATGCTGAGTGACTGTCCTGTTATGCTGCTGATGGAATATCCTTCTCCTCCTCACTTTTCTTGCTGATAGCTAGTAAGAAATTTTGTTTTTCTGTGCTCCGCCACCAGTGCCTAAGGCCTAATTTTTCTGCCCCTAACAGGGGCACCTGATAACAATTTTTGATGCAATACTTTGCACGTGGCTCCTTGTTGCGCTCCAATTACAGATATTGGGAGGGGTTGCAGTGTTGTGTTGTGCCTACGGACACATTTTTGTGCCCCTGTGTAACAGGGGCGTCTAATAAAAATTTTTAATGCAATACTTTACACGTGGCCTAAGGCACAATTTTTGTGCCCCTGTGTAACAGGGGCGTCTAATAACAATTTTTGATGCAATACTTTGCACGTGGCTCTTTGTTGCGCTCCAATTACAGTATGTTTGAGGGGTGCCCTTTTTTCTACAATTTTGCTTTCACAAAAAAATAATGGCCCCCCCCACCACCCCTAAAATAATTGAGATATTGTTGCCACACAGCACGTGCGCAAGCAGTATTAAATTACTTTGTTCTTATAATAATTTCATGTTGTGCAGGGACATTTCTAAACACGTGCCACTACTATAGACACACAGCAGGTGTGATATTTCAAGGAATTTTTCTTTTCTTTTTTTTCACTTTAAGCATTATTAAAATCGCTGCTCCGGAAAAACGGATGTTCCCTGGGCCAAGACCCGGGTTCTGAAAGACGTTTTCCAACATTAAATTGAATATTGGTCTTTAAAATTAGCGTTTTTGAATTCGAACGTTCGAGTCCCATAGACTTCAATGGGGTTCTAAACGTTCGTGCGAACCCACAGTGTGTTCGAACGTTCTGGTGCGAACCGAACCTGGGTATGTTCGGCTCATCCCTAATGTTAAGTATGGGGTCGTTCCCGCGTCGAAATTTAAAATTTCACGACGTTTGCGTAAGTCGTCCGTGAATGGCGCTGGATGCCATTTACGTTAACGTTGAAACCAATGATGTCCTTGCGACGTCATTTAGTGCAATGCACGTCGGGTAATTTTACGGACGGAGCATCCGCAGTACGTTCGGCGCGGGAACGCGCCTAATTTGAATGGTACCCGCCCCATTTGAATTAGGCGGGCTTGCGCCGAGCGGATTTACGCTACGCCGCTGCAAGTTTACAGGTAAGTGCTTTGTGAATCAGGCACTTATGCTGTAAACTTGCGGCGGTGTAACGTAAATGGGATACGTTACGCCGCCGCAGCGTAACGTAGTTCTATGTGAATCTGGCCCATAGCGCCTATAAAATAGGGGACAGAATTATGATTTTTTATTATTATTTTTTTTACTAGTAATGGCAGCGATCTGCGATTTTTATTGGGACTGCGATATTGCGGCGGACACATCGGACACTTTTGACAACTTTTTTGGGACCATTCAAATTTATACATCGATCAGTGCTCTAAATATGCAATGATTGCTGTATAAATGTGACTGGCAGGGAAGGGGTTAACACTAGGGGCGAGGAAGGGGTTAAATGTGTACCCTAGTGAGTGATTCTAACTGTGGGGGAAGGGGACTGACTGGGGGAGGTGACCGATGCTGTGTCCCTATGTACAAGGGACACAGCATCGGTCTCCTCTCCCTGACAGGACGTGGATCTGTGTGTTTACACACACAGATCCACGTCCTTGTCTGTGTAACGGCCGATGGCGGGTACCTGGCGGACATCGTGGATGCCGGGCACGCGCATCGGCACCGCAGTGACGCGGCAGGCACGTGTGCACGCCCCCCGGTGGCCGGAGGAGTCGAGGACGTCAATAGACATCCTCCCGGCATTTGAGAGCCACCTTGTGGCCGTCATTTGCCTATGGCCCCGGCTTGAAGTGGTTAAAAAAAAAAAAACAGTTAAAGCATTTGACAGTGTAAGCTCGTCATATCTTGACACCTTACTCCCCAAATATGGTATCATGAATGAATTCCTTCATGGATTTAAGGCTCTCTATCACAACCCCCAAACTCGCATCAAACTCCCAGGCAACAACTCTGACTTTTTTCCCCTGACGAAAGGCACTAGACAGGGTTGTCCACTCTCCCCCCTACTCCTTGCCCTTGCAATTGAGCCCCTCACCTGTGCTATCAGAAACAATGTTGACATCAAAGGATATTCTAAAGGTCTCAAGGAATACAAACTAAGTCTTTATGCGGATGATGTTCTCCTGTTCATTACTAACCCTCTTATCTCCCTACTCAATATGACTAAAACTCTAGACATCTTCCATGACCTGACAGGTCTAGGTGTAAATCTATCGAAGTGCTCAGCTTTACCGATTAATATCCCTTCAACTTTCATAGCCTCACTTAAAGATAAATTCCCATTTAATTGGCATGTCGATTCGTTTAGATACTTGGGCATCCAGATTACACCCCTGTATTACTCTATATACCAAGCAAACTATCCCCCCTTATTTAACAATATTAAAAATTGACTTAAAAACTTTGGTCATCATACCAGATTTCATTCTCGGGCAGAATAGTCGCTGTAAAGAGGATGATATTACCCAAGCTTTTGTTCTTTTTTTAGAGCCCTCCCTCTTATTTTACCTAAAAAAAACACTAGATTCACTTCAAAGAGAGACTAACAGATTTATTTGGCAGAACAGGAAACCTAGATTTAGTTACTCTCTTATGTTTAGACCTCACTTGAAAGGTGGCCTTGGCATCCCAAACCTGTGGCTTTATTACTTATCTGCCAGATTTACCCAACTAGCCCAATGGTATGCCCCTTCACTCCAAATTCCTTGGCTCCAGTTCGAGGAGGAATCTATCCTACCTTACAACCTACAAGGACTCCTCTGTTCCAAAACCATCCCACCACAAAAAATAAGAACCTTAAACCTTATTGTTGCCCACTCTCTCCAACTATGGTTTAGACAGGTCCCAAAGTTTAAGCTATCTTCTGACACTCCCCCCCTGGCATCATTCCTAGGTGACCCGCGTTTTTCCCCCCTCTCAAAGTCTAAACTTACTAACGGTTTGGAAGTCACATAACCTAACCCACTTAAAATCGCTCTCACCTTAACTCATTTCTCACTTTCTCCAACCTACAAACAAAATATGACCTGTCTCTTGGGGAATTGGAAAATTACACAAAAATTTGAGAGTTTTATCAGAAATACTACTCACTTACACTTCACCCCCCTTATACTCAATTTGAACAAATCTGTATCTCCTCCCCTCGTGATAGGGGCTTGATCTCCAGAATATACAAAAGCTTGAATGAAACAAACATGCCTGAGAAGTCACATCCCATGTTACAATGAGAATCGGATTTAAACACTTAATTTACTCTGGAGCAATGGGATACCATTTTCACTAACCTCCACAGATGTACCAAAACAACATCTATCAGAGAATCAGCTATTAAATTGCTCTATAGATGGTATCTTACACCAGCTAAACGTAATTCATTTTACCCTTCACTGTCTCCACTCTGCTTCAGGGGATGTCCCGCCCATGGTACGCTATTGCATATATTTTGGGACTGTCCCCATTTAAGGCCAGCATTGTGATTGACAAAATTGCCGGCCGTAGTATCCCTCTTACACCCCTAATCTGCCTCTTATTCTGCCCTATTCAGGATATTCCAATATCAAGCACAAGGCTTATCCACACATTTCTCACCTCCATTCATTGGGCCATAGCCTTTAATTGGCGCTCCACTTTGGTACCCTGGCCACAGATTCTCAGCCGTATAACAAACAAACTCTCAGAGAGAATTCACCATACGCTATATGATTCTATGCCCCAGTATCAAAAAAAAAATGGTCTCTCTGGGACGCAACGCTTCTGGTTCAAGTTTAATTATTACTAACCATAACCCTTTCTCCCTATACAATGTTAATTATCAATGATACCTGTATACATTCCTGTACCATCATTGTTATTGTTTTTTGTACCTTGACTTTTTCTACAATAAAATCGTTTGTAAACAAAAAAAAAACAAAAAAAAAACAGTAAAGTTAGCCCAATGTTTTTGCATAATATGAAAGATTAAGTTACGCTGAGTAAATAGATACCTAACATGTCACCCTTCAAAATTGCACATGCTCGTGGAATGGCACCAAACTTCGCTACATAGCCACTTCCCGACCTCCTCATGTACATATACGTCAGCAGAATGGCACGGACAGGCACATGTACGTACCTGTACGTCCTCTGCTAGACGTGGGTGGGGGGTCCGATCGGGACCCCCCCCGGTACATGCGGAGGTCGGGTCCGCTCGGGGAGCGATCCGGGACGACGGCGCGGCTATTTGTTTTTAGCCGCTCCGTCGCGATCGCTCCCCGGAGCTGAAGAACGGGGAGAGCCGTGTGTAAACACGGCTTCCCCGTGCTTCACTGTGGCGGCGCATCGATCGGGTGATTCCCTTTATAGGGAAGACCCGATCGATGATGTCATTCCTACAGCCACACCCCCCTACACTAGTAAACACACACAAAGTGAACACTAAATGTTACAGCGCCCCCTGTGTTTAACTCCCAAACTGCAACTGTCATTTTCACAATAAAGAATGCAATTTAAATGCATTTTTTGCTGTGAAAATGACAATGGTCCCAAAAATGTGTCAAAATTGTCCGCCATAATGTCGCAGTCACGAAAAAAAAAAAAAATCGCTGATCGCCGCCATTAGTAATAAAAAAAAATGTAAAAAATAAAAATGCAAAAAAACTATCCCCTATTTTGTAAACGCTATAAATTTTGCGCAAACCAACCGATAAACGATTATTGCGATTTTTTTTTACCAAAAATAGGTAGAAGAAGAATACGTATCGGCCTAAACTGAGGGAAAAAAAATTATATATGTTTTTGGGGGATATTTATTACAGCAAAAAGTAAAAAATATTGAATTTTTTTCAAAATTGTCGCTCTATTTTTGTTTATAGCGCAAAAAATAAAAACCGCAGAGGTGATAAAATATCACCAAAAGAAAGCTCTATTTGAGGGGAAAAAAGGACGCCAATTTTGTTTGGGAGCCACGTCGCACAACCGCGCAATTGTCTGTTAAAGCGACGCAGTCCCGAACTGTAAAAACCACTTGGGTCTTTAGGCAGCAATATGGTCCGGGGCTTAAGTGGTTAAAAATCCCCATAGGCGACGATTTAAATATTGTTTACATGTTTGTTTACATGTTTTTAGTTACAGAGGAGGTCTAGGGCCAAATTTTTTGCTCTTTCTCTAACGTTCGCAGCACTACCTCACATGTGTGGTTTGAACACCATTTTCATATGTGGGTGGGACTTGCGTATGCGTTCGCTTCTGTATGCAAGCTCACAGGGACAGGGGCGCTTTAAAAAATATATATATATATTTTATTGTCCATTTTACTTTATTTTAGTTTGACACTTTTTTCCGCAAAAATCTATTTTTTTAACACTTTTATTCCTATTACAAGGGATGTAAACATCCTTGTAATAGGAATATGGCATGACAGGTCCTCTTTACAGTGAGATATGGGGTCAATAAGACCCCACATCTCACCTCTAGGCTGGGAAGCCTATAATAAGAAAATAAAAAAAACAATCCTTGCTTTGATCGTAGCGGTGAGTCGGTAGAAGCACCGGAGGACTGCGGGAGGGGGGGCGTCCGTACAAGAGTAAGAACAATCAAGCGGTGAAACAGCCAATATGATTGTTCTTATGGTGTAGGGAATCACCAGCTGAAAAAGCCGATATCTGAATGATGCCTGTAGCTGCAGGCATCATTCAGATATAGGGTTGCCACCTTTTCTTCAAGTCAAACCCGAACACTTCAGCGTCACACAGAATTTTTTTTTGATAGTATGCATAGATGTTGCTATTAAATAACATTTCTAATCATATGAAGTTAATCACAAGAGTCCCCCCTTTAGATCAAAGTCCACAGAGTTCCCCCTTTAGATCAGAGTCCACAGAGTTCCCCCTTTAGATCAGAGTCCACAGAGTTCCCAATTTACTTCCGAATCCGCAGAGTTCCCTTTTACTGTAAGGAGAGACTTTGCAGACTCTGATGTAAGGAGAACTCTGGGGACTCTAACATAAGGGATGCTCGGGTGTACAGCGAGGACTCTGATGTAAGGGGGAGTACTGTGGCCTCTGGTGTAAAGGGGAGCTTTGATGTAATGAGTGCTCTGAGAACCTTGATTTACCTTAGCATACTCAGAGACAGGAGAGAGAAGGTGGAAGACTTAGTCTGGTCTGAATAATGTGTCCGGGTCTCAGACAGTCTGAAACCCGGACGCATTATTCCAAACCCGAACTGTCCGGGTGAATCCCGAACAGGTGGCAACCCTATTCAGATATCCCTGCACAAAGTCAAGGACATCATATAATGTCCGGCGGGCGGGAAGTTGGTATTGCAGGGTATTGAAGTATTGCATGGTATTGCACAGGGTTTTGCCAGAGTATTGCACAGGGTATTGGCAGAGTATTGCACAGGGTATTGGCAGAGTATTGCACAGGGTATTGGCAGAGTATTGCACAGGGTATTGGCAGAGTGTTGCACAGGGTATTGGCAGAGTATTGCACAGGGTATTGGCTGAGTATTGCACAGTATGGGAAGGGATGGCTGGCTGGATCTGTGACTGCAACTGTCAAAGATCCAGCCCACAGTGCTGCTGCCTCCGCTCTTTCCCCCTCTCCTCTCACAATGTACTGATTGGTACAGAGAGGGGAGAGAGGAACCAGCGTCATCACATGACACCGGTTTGTTTACAAGTTATCGCTCCGTCATTGGACGGAGCGACCATGTGGTAAACGGCCGCTATTAGCGGCGATTTACCGTGAACTGTGATGCGCCGGGTCCTCTGGGCGGTGGTTAAGTGGTTAAAGCAATCTACTGAGATGGCCAGAACCATCTCTAGAGGGAGTCTGTTTCACATTTTTACAGCTCTTACTGTGAAGAAACATTTCTGTATTTGGAGAGGAAATCATTTTTCCTCTAGACCGTAAAGTGAATAACTCAACATCAAGTTCACTATATGGACCCCTTAGATATTTGTACATGTTGATCATATCCCCCCCCCCCCTTATTCAATAAATTCAGTTCCCCTAATCTTTCCTCATAGCTGAGCTCCTCCATGCCTCTTATCAGTTTGGTTGCCCTTCTCTGCACTTTCTCCAGTTCCCCGATATCATTTTTGAGAACTGGTGCCCAAAACTGAACTGCATATTCCAGATGAGGTCTTACTAATGATTTGAACAGGAGCAAAATTATATCTCTCTCTCTGGAGTCCATACCTCTCTTAATACAAGAAAGGACTTTGCTTTCTTTGGAAACCGCAGCTTGGCATTGCATGCCATTATTGAGCTTATGATCTACCAAAACCCCCAGATCCTGCATTACGGATTGCCCCAGTTGTACTCCCCCTAGTATGTATGATTTTCTTATACCCTATTTATTACTCCATTACCCCCCTCTCTCCGTGCCTCACTACATTGTCTTGCAATTTTCTGGGATCTTTCTGATTTAATTTGGGGGTGAATAGCTCTACCTCCTACCCCAGCAATTTACTAAATGTATTTATATACATTTATTTTTTCTGCCCATTAGATCTGCATCCCTTCTATCCCTCTGGTGGTCCCTGTGAGCTTTGATCTGCCGCTTTAGCTTTGGGACAGATCCTGCTCCAGCCATCCATGCAATCCCGGAGTATACTATGTCTGCTTGACAATAAGGAGTATATTAGGAGTTAATTGATTTGGGAAGAAGTTCCCTGTCTTCACTCATATATCCTTTGAAAAGTCACTATGTGATTTGGTGGACTGCAAGACATGGGATCCAATCTACCTGCAATGATGTTGTACAATACCTCTTTCTTAAAGGAACATACAATCTGTGAGTACCAAGTATTGTAAACACCATTTTTTTATGCCTTTTTTAAAACAATTGCTATATATAAAATATTTTTTGTTTATCTATACGTATACTGTATATTTATGTGAGATTATATATATATATATATATATATATATATATATATATATATATATATATACACACATACACATACATACATAAATACATACACACACACACACACACATATATAGAAAAATCTTTTGGTGTTTTCCTAAACCTGTTGGGTTTTGCTGTCTAGAAGTTTATTGTGCGTTACAACATTTAGCAGCTGTATATTTATATATTTTTTTATTGTTCCATCTAATGTCTTAAATGTTCATGTGTATATTTTTCTATTTGGAATTAAATGTTATATATATTTTTTTATATACTCTTTGTACTATTTTTCTATTTATCCTGTCTTGGTTCCCTGCCCACACCATCCCTGGGGCACTCCCTCTATGTTTTTAAATAACAAATATCCTTCAAGCTTGCTATCACTGCTAGATGGCTGCACCAACAGTTTGCTTCAAGTTCTCCAACCCTGCATTGCATCTGTGCACACACGTCAAAAAGTTTTGGCAGGAGCTACATGTACAATATGGAAAAAAGAATGCAGGGCCAGATGAGCCAGAAACCGTCTAACTAACCAAATTTTAAAGGCTTTGCATGGGAGACAACAATTTGATAACAATTTAAATTTAATTGTACAAAAATATATAAAAGCAATGACATACAAGCCTAAAATAGATCCATCAATAAATGTATGAACAATCTCTACTAAGGTACTGGAAGCCCACAAATATAGGTATCAAAGCATAACATCCCTAACAACTGTATGCTTCTGGTAACCCAATCTGCCAATTTTTGCCAATAACATGGCTTCTTAGGGCAAGGTAGAGCAACACTAAATAAAAAATATAAGACTATATATAAATATAGCAGATTGACCACAATAAACATATTTAAGAAGGGGGCGTGTCCGGATGGCAGAGGGAACAGACCTGTGAGACTTCAGCTCTGTCTTCCGAGTGGCATCCTACAGGCATCCTATATCCGATTTGTACCAGACCAACTTCTAAATACTCCCCACGGTAGTGGGAACATTCCAGGCTGGCATCCATGGTGAAATACGGGCCACCCGCGCCAGCATCTGCAGCGGAACAGCAGGCCCGATTCAGATGGCAAGATGGCTCCAGGACACAGGCAGAGCAGCATGTCATGCTGCAGACACCCATCTCCACTCCTCACAAGAAATCACAGGCTCTGGTGAGTGAATCTGCCCCTGCTCCCCACTGTGCACAGCCAGACCCCCTGCAGTCTCAGGACTCCCCCATAGATAGTGAGGATGGCTCAGGCCCTGATTCCCCTCCTGCTGAGCCCACCCTGGCCACCATCATGCATGCTATACAGGACTGCAAGGCCTTTCTCACTGCACAGATTGCATCAGTCCGCATGGACTTTTCTCTCCTGAAGCAAGATGTGCAAAATTTAAGGGACAGAACTGGGGAGGCTGAAGAACGTATTAGCTCCATTGAGGATGTTGTCCACCCCTTAGCTGTTACAGTGAGGGACCATACAGGGGAAATGGCGGCTCTCCGCGACAAAATCTACAATCTGGAAAATCGTTTAAGGAGGAACAACCTCCGCTTCGTTGGTTTCCCTGAAAGGGCGGAGGGCTCCCACCCAGAAAAATTCTTATATAATTGGCTGAGGGACATTTTTGGGACTGACGCACCATCCTTTTCACATGTCATTGAGCGTGCCCACCGCACCCTTCCGCATCCCCCACCTTCTGGAGCACCCCCACGATCCATTATAGCAAAGATCCTCAACTTCCAAGACAAAGATGCTATTCTGCGCCTGGCCCGGGAGAAGGGTCCACCTAAATACAATGGCAACACCATCTCAGTGTACCCCGATTTTTCAGCAGATGTCCAGCGACAACGCACCTCCTTTGCGGCAGTGAAGGCCCGCCTGTGTACGGAGGGCCTCTCCTACGCCATGTTTTTTCCCGCCAAGCTGCGCATCATTTATGAGGGTAAAGCGCACTTCTACAACAACCCCAAGGAGGCTATGGCCTGGCTCAATGATCGATACAGAGTTCTTTCTAGGCACGGGTTCTTCCTAGGCACGGGTCTGCCTAATATCTGTGGTCCTAGGCCCCTGCATTCTCCTCTGTTTGCCTTGAACTGATTATGAATATGCCCATCCTTCCATTTTGGAGAACTCACTTGCCTTGACTGCACTGTGATGCGAATTTTCATGAAGGTATGGTACGCCTCCCTGCAATAGGCCTGAGAACTATTACCCTGTCATCTTTAATCCTAATAGACTAAACTTCCTCCTTATTAACAGGCCTATCCCCCTACAACTTCTGCCGGTTGTTTACTCTGCAATCTACTGCATCCGCTGTTGGACTGTGATGCTTTTCACCCCTGCAATGCTGCTTGGAAGTCACTCTGGACTCCACTACACCCCCCATACCAGTTAGTGGCAAGGCCACCGTACAGCTCTCCCTCAGTTTAAGGGGGGGGGGGGTTTCGTTTTACAGTTCAGGGATCCAAGGCTCATAATGTTGGAGTTAGCCGAGCGGGGAGGGGGGCAAGGGATTTTATCTAGACTTTCTGGGACTTTGTTGGTGTTTTTTTCTCCTTTTTTTTTTTCTATGTTCCTTTTTGCGCTTTTTGACTCCTATATTTTTTCTCAGGTTGCTGCCTATGGCAGACTTTTAATGTTTTTTATTATTTCATTGCTGGCTCATGGCGGATCCACACACTTTTTTTACTTATGTGCATGTATGTGCTTCAGGTGGCGCGGCATGTCTGGTCATTTATATTCTTGTATGCATGTTACTTTGTGCTTATTTACTACTGTATGTTTTACAATGGCAAAGCCCCTAAGGATAGTCTCCTGGAATACTAGAGGTCTGAATGCACCCCAGAAGAGATCCCTGGTCTTTTCAGCATTAAAAAAATGTCGCCCGCACATCATCTGCCTCCAAGAGACTCACCTTACAGGCTCTAAAACAAGGGCCATAAAACGCCCGTGGTTATCTAACTCCTATCATGCCACTCATACTAATTACTCCAGGGGGGTTTCCATCCTTCTAGCCAAATCTCTTCCGGCTGAAACGGTACAAGTTAAAACTGACCCTGATGGGCGGTTTATTGTTCTTATTTTGCAAATTTCTACTGTGACCTTTATCCTGGTGAACATTTATGTGCCCCCCCTGTTGTGGAAAATTCTATAAATGTATGTTGTCAGATGTCCCCCCAGTGTCGGGTTTGCTGTAATGCGCTCAGGTGAGCGAATTCACGCATACAGACGATGGTGGAAGGCCTTTGGCGCAAACACCTTTTCATGGACACAGCAGATTTGCACGCTCCTTTTAGGGATGTTTATTTATGCCTCAGCAAGGGACTGGCCACTTCTTGTCGACTGCATTAAATGACTCCGAGTGGACAGATCTGTGTACATGGAAACTGTAGGATAACTATATGAAAATTATGGTTATCTGGTTTGCAACAATGGCGATGGTGGTTTGCACATGGCTCTGTGTGCAGTGGCCATGCTATCTGATTCCTTTGTGTCTCACAGAGCATGGTCACTGCCCCCCAGCCGTTTGTATACACCACTACTAAGCATTGTTTGAATCACATGTCTGATTGGCTGTTTTGTGAAGCCACACCTTTTGTTACTGATGTTGATCCCATATAATAAAGAGACAAGCTGCTGGAAGTCAGTGATGGCTGGAGCTAGGATGATTTGAGAACAAGCTGATGGGTGATGGTGTCTTTTTGTATGGATGGTGAGTGAATCTATTTAGCTTAAATATGGATTATTTCATTAAGACGGATTCTGTGCTTAATAGCACAGGGCAAAATGGCGGTATGCTCTGCATACAGCCCAGTTTTTGCCACGACACCCCCCCTGTTTTTAGTGGAGGTACTCTCTAGACTGTCACTTCAGCTGCTGACTAGACCCCCTGGCCCCTTACTTTATGTGGGGGACTTTAATGCTATATTAGATCCAACTATGGACCACCTGGGTGGTCGAGGTAGACCCTTTCCCTCTTTTCTAGACTGGGCACAGGTTCATGGCCTTACAGAGGTGTGGCGATGGAAAAATCCTAATGTACGCCACTTTTCCTGCCACTCGGATTCTTTCCACACCATGTTCAGACTAGATACGGTGTTTGCTCCGGCTGAGACCCTCCCTGTTGTCTCTGCCATTTCATATCTGCCTAGAGGGGTTTCTGATTATCCTCTCTCAGTGGACCTCCTCCTATTCCCAGGTTCGGGACCTGCTATTTGGCGCCTGAACTCATACTGGTTGGAGGACAAGGAAATGCAGGGAGAATGCAGGACAGGCATCACAAACTATTGGAGGGATAATCTGGGAAAAGTAGACCCCTCCACTGAATGGGACGCGTTTAAGACAACTCTGAGGGGCACTTTCATGTCCATCACAGGGGTCTTGCGCAAAAATAACCGGATGCTTACAGAGGAACTTGAGACTGTTATGGTACGTGCTGAGCCTGCTTATGCCTCTAACCCTGCCTCCGACACGAGGAAGGCATGGTTACAGAGTCGTAGGGAGTATGAACTCCGTCTGTTAGATCTCACGCAAAAACGCATGTTGCATGCCACACAAAAATTGTTTGAACATGGTAATAAAGCCGGACATCTCTTGGTATATCTGACTAGACCTGACCACTCTCCCATTTCCATCCCACGTATCCTTACTGCTCAAGGCCCCATCAGTGACAACCCAGGGGATATCCTAGACTCCTTTTTATGCTTTTACTAAGAGTTGTATACCTCTAGGGTTGACTACGATGACCAATTGAATGACTACTTGGCTGACATATCTCTCCCCTCCTTGTCAACGGAGGGGCGTGAAGTGCTGGATGCACCTATCTCTGTTGAGGAAATTGCTGCAGCCATTTCACAAATGCCTGCACATAAGACTCCGGGCTTAGATGGTTTCCTGACTGAATGGTACTCACAATTTAAAGACCTTTTGTGCCCCTTTCTTTTGCAAACCTATAACAAAGCTTTAGATGTCGGGATCCTCCCCTCAACGATGCGAGAGGCTTTGATTGTACTTCTATTAAAACCCCGTAAGGACCCACTTAAATGCGAATCTTACTGTCCAATTTCTCTTATTAATGTGGACGTTAAGATTCTGGCCAAAATATTGGCAAACCGCTTGAACACTGTAGTCACATCCTTGGTCAATAGTGACCAAGGGGGCTTTATCCCCGGCAGGTCCACCAGAATGAATATCCGCAGGCTGTTTCAAAACCTGCAATATCCACACGACTGTCCTCCCACTCGTGCTATTGTGTCTTTGGACACTTGCAAGGCATTCAACAGTGTGGAATGGCCATATCTGTTTCGGGTGTTACAGATGTATGGCTTTGGCCCCCGTGCTGTAGCATGGATAAAACTCATTTACACCTCCCCTGTAGCTCGGGTGCGGGTCAATTCCTCTATCACTGGCCCCTTTCCGATTACTAGGGGCACACGACAGGGGTGCCCGTTAGCGCCCCTCTTGTTTGCCCTGGCCATGGAGCCACTTGCGGTTCGCATTCGCTCCTCCCCCTCGATTAAAGGACTCCCAATTGCTAATATAGAGGAGCGCATTTCACTTAATGCGGATGACACATTGGTGTATCTGGCTGATACTAATGAATCACTTCAGGCCCTATTGAAGACTATTCTGGCTTCCGGGTGAATTGGCAGAAGTCTAGTCTTTTCCTCTTAGATGTGGCTGAGCCTCCCCTGATTCAAACGGATTCCAAGCTTCAAGTGGTGTCCTCCTTTAGGTACCTTGGGGTTCTCGTGCAAACCCCTTTATCTTTATATGTCACCAATAACTTAGATCGTCTATTGGTCCGCCTTTGGTAGCAGACCAAGCAGTGGATGGATCTGCCTCTGGATCTTATGGGGAGGGCCAACGTCCTCAAAATGATCTACCTACCAAGATTACTCTATATCCTTGCCAATTCCCCTTGCAAAATACCTAAATCTATTTTTAAAAGCATAGATTCAATGGGGCAGATTCATGTAGCACTTACACCGTTTTTTTGGGAGATGCGCGGCGTAAGTGCAGATTTGCGCCGGCGGATCTCTGCGCCGTACCCAGAGACCCAGATTACGCCTCCAAATAGACTTCATCACCTCGGTGTAACATTTCCACGGCGGGGCGGCGTTGGCGCAGATTTACGCTGGTCCGATCTGGCGCGGCCATGGTTTTTGTGTTTAAAATATGCAAATGAGGTTTTTGGGCCGATTCATCAACCTAAGCTTGACCGGCGCAGGCTACTCCCGGTGCGCGGAACTGAAATTTCCGGCGCCAAGTTACCCCTCATAAAAGCAGGGGTAACTTTGCACCAGACTTGCACAGGTCAGCTGGAGAGCAGCTAAAGCAGCAGCGTTACAGACGAGCTGAGCAACAACACTTGCTGGACAACACATCAAGTGACCTAGCTTGGACAAAAAAAGCTTCAGTACATTTGCACCTGCAGGGCGGAAGTCTGGGCTGATTTATGGACAGGGCGTTGGTAGTGGGCCGGCGTAGCTCAGGGGCCACGCCAGGGCGCAGTTCTGAGCATGTGCAGATTGGGGCATTTACCCCTGGATGTCACTGAGCATGTGCGGTCTAAGATGCGCCCCGGCGTGACCCCTGCGCCACGGTCGGCACTTCATTAGCATAGGGTGACTCCCATTTGGTCTTACCCCGCCTTACGCCGTCTAAAATCCGCCCCGCTGGGGCATCGTAGACAAAAAAAGTTTCTTGAATCACCTAACTGCTGCTCCGCGCTGGACCGGTGTAGTCTAAAAATGATGCACCACGCCGGTGCAAATCTGCACCATTGTACATGAATCTGGCCCACCATGTACTACTTTCCTGTGGAATGGTGGCTCCCCCAAGGTAGCACTTGAAACACTACAGCATTTCCCAACTTCTTTCTATATTATTTGGCATCCCAGTTGGTGCACATCCATGATTGGCTGTGCCCGGTTCCGGCCAATGCCTGTACCTCCACGGAGGGAGCCATCGCATCTTCTCTGGAAACCCTACATAATATCTACAGAGGCCGGGTCCCCGATCGCCCCGGAACCTCCTTACTTGCCACTTCCCTTTCCTCTTTTCGTTATATTGTCACTAAAGTATCCAGGCACACCTGGCTGAAATCTCCCAACAACCCCCTGTGGTTTTACCCCAATCTGCAGGAACTATACTCCCTTCCTGATCCCAATCGCCGTTACTCCAAGGGGGTTAAATATTTATGCCACCTGTACAATGCTTAGGGCTTTAAATCTTTTTCTTAGCTACGTTTAGATTTTGATTTACCAAGATCATACCTATTTTATTACTACCAGCTCAGGCACGCTATCCGTGCCCAGTTTGGCTCCCTGGATGATCCAACTGACCTGCCCCCATTGGAAAAACTGCTCAGACAGCCAGATCCCACTAAACTTGTCTCCACCTATTATGCAGCCCTAATGATTGACTTTAACCCCAGGTTTCACAAAGCTCAGGTAAAATGGACCTCTCTGGACATCTCCCTGGTAGACGAGGACTGGTCAGAATTTAGCGTGTATAAAACCTCTGTTATTGCTTCCCGGGGACCGCATCATACAGGTCAACATTTTCCATCAAACCCACCTCACTCCGGCTAGGTTACACAGGATGGGTCTCCTGCCCTCAGCTGCTTGTTTCCGCGTCTGTGGCCGGGAGGCCGATTTCTTACACTGCTTCTGGTCATGCCCGGTAGTCCAGGATTTCTGGGAAGAAGTGGGTGCTTTCATCTCATCGGCGCTAGGCCTCCCAAACATAATCCACCCCAGGAACTGCCTATTAGGCATCTTTGGCAAATTACACCTATCATCACATGCCAAGAGACTGCTCCGTATACTCTTCTTCTATGTTAAAAAAGCTATTTTAATTGTCCTGGAAGACCTCTCTGAAATCCCTCTGGTTAAAACTTATTAATGACGCTATCCCACTGTATAAACTTACTTTTGAACTCCGGAAACGGAACAAAACCTTCCACAAAATTTGGGGTAGATGGTTGGCTAGTCCGCTAACCCTCTCCCTGCACTGATTGTACTACTCTTGCTTGACCACTGATGGGCCATGCCTCACGGATCTCTAATGTCTGGACCTCCGCTTTTGCTATATCCCGGTATTATACCTGAGCCTTTTACCACTGTGCCTACTTTATATTTTGCATTGATGTCAGTTTATTTTTCTATGTTTAAGTGTATTGCCTAACGTTTATGACCAGGTTGTCTGGTGTTTTTTTTTGTATGTTTTTCTGTTTGTTGGTTTGTCTTAAACCGAATTAAAATATCTTTAAAAAAAAAAAACATATTTAAGAACATGCTTATGATACTGCAGTGGATCATACGAGTACAGCAAAGTACAGTCTGGGGGCAGGCACAGAGGCACCAAGGGCCACAGACAGGTGGCGGGGGATCATTGAAGGCAGAGATAGTAAACCGAAACCTGTAAATCAATATATCCCTTAGGCCCCATGTACACGGGATGCTGCTAAATGTACAATCAGAGGCAGTTGGACGCTTTTTTGAACTCATTCAATGTTATCCTATGTGACCATGTACACAATCTCGTTTACTGCCGTTTTTAGGCAGTTGCGTTTAACAGCGTTTCTTTGAAAGCAAAAAAATTTGTTCAGACGCAGAAGATTTAGCAGGGTTTTGTTTATAGCCGTTTTTCGTTCTTGGCCCTTTAAAAACCAAATAATATATATTTTTTTTTTTAACACTTCTAAATGCAAACTCGGCATGTAAACGAAGCAAAAATAGGATTTTTAATAACGGCTTACCTGTAAAATCCTTTTCTTGGAGTACACCACGGGACACATAGCCTCTATTCATTACATAGTGGGTTGTATGGTCACCAGAGGTGTTTGGACACTGGCACAACCAATGAAGACAAGTTCCCCTCCAAATAACCCCTCCCCTAAGGGAAGTACCTCAATTTTGTACCAAAGCAGTAAGGTCCCCATAAGAAGGGGGGGACCTCTGTGTCCCATGGTGTACTCCAAGAAAAAGATTTTACAGGTAAGCTGTTATTAAAAATCCTATTTTCTTTATCGTATACCACGGGATACAGAGCTTCTATTCATTACATAGTGGGACATCCCAGAGCAATGCTCAATGAAGGGTGGGAGACACAGATCCAAGCAGGCCCTTAACGGACAAGAAGCCCTAGACCGTTGCCTGCAGCACAATATGCTCGAAGGCAGAATCCTCACGTCCTCTTACATCAATTTGATAGAATTTGGTAAATGTATGTGTAGCGCCCTGCTCCCAATGACTGGGGTGCTATTCTAAATTTAGAGGGCGTCTGAGCCCATAGTTGGGCTCAGACTTTACTAATTCCATGGAAATTAGCCTCTGTTCTGGCTATGGTTGTGCTTGATAGAAGTTTTCCCTTGTTGCCTGTAGGTGGTGTTACCACCTCAGGCCCATGTTGGAACACAGGCGAACCATGGTGTGTTAAGTGACCCTTCTCGGCAGGGAAGGGATACTTAAGGGGCAGACGCCGTTTTTTGGAGTCCTTCGCCTTGAGGCCCTCCTGGCGCGAGGCACGTGTGTGTGCGATTCCAGCCCTGGGACCACATTGGTCCGAGGCTGTATTTCTATCAAGTAGGCCCAGCTATGCTGGCTGGGGCCTATGATCCTAGAGGGGTTCCCAAGCTTTCCATCCAAGTGGGGGGAAGCTGCTTAACGAAGGAAACCTCGTTATAAAAGGGATCCACTACTCAATTTGTCTTACAGTCCACCGGATCAACTTAAAGGCTCTTTTGCTGTAAGACAGGAAATTTGGGACTGAAATCTATGGCAGAGGATCCCTGACTATCCATCTTTTGTTCTCAGATGGTCTGTGGCAGAGACTGTTCTCATACTGTCCGTGCATCATTCCGGCTTCTAGGCCATATGAGAGGGGTCTAACTGGGTAAGCAATACCCACTCAGGAGAGAGTGGTGAATACTGGAACTTAGATAGTTTTTGTGCATTCTGTACCACATACCTGAACCTTCCCCTTCTCTCTATACTCTCTACTTTCTTCACTTCTCTCTATACTCTCTACTTTCTTCACAAGTTTTATGCAGCAAAATTAAAACCCAACAGTTGAAGGTTTTACATCTTGTGTGGATATTGCAATTTATACAGACTTCCTTCCCCTGACAACAAACTTAGAGGTAACGTGCAAAACCCAAATCTAAACCAGCAGCTCCTACGGGGGTAGTGCTACATATGGACTGAAGACCAAGTTGCAGCTTTACAGATCTGAGCCATCGAAGCCTGGTGATGCACTGCCTATGAAGCACTCATAGCTCTGGTCAAGTGCGCCTTAACAGAAAAAGGAGAAACTTTGTTCCTTAAACCATAAGCTTGAATAATTACTTGTGGAATCCACCCAGGAATTATGGATTTTGATGCCGCTTTCCCTTCTTGGGACCATCTGGCAAAATAAACAAAACATCTGTTTTACGTATCCAAGTGGTTGCCTGCAGATACACTTTTACTGCTCTCACTACATCTAGAGAGTGCAATAACTTTTCCTTCACTGTCCGCAGATCAGGAAAAAAAGGAAGGAAGAACAATATCTTGATTCAAATGAAATGCCGACACCACCTTTGGTAAAAAGTTAGGATGGGGTCGTAGAACAATCTTGTCCTTGTGACAAAATTAAATGAGGCTCTTCACAAGAAAGAGCTGCTAATTCTGATACTCTTCTAGCAGAAGAGATAGCAATCAAAAAGGCCAATTTCCTGCTCAAAAGGATCAAAGGAATATGGCGAATAGGTTCAAAAGGTTTCTTTTTGCAACACTGTCAATACCAAATTCAAATTCCATGGGCACAAGGGAGACTTGACTGGCGGATTAATCCACAGTACCCCTGAGTGAAAGCCCAAATTAGGAAATGAGATGCCTGTGGTCTTTGAAAAAAGACTGATAGAGCTGATATTTGACCCTTGATATTAATGCCGCGTACACACAATCATTTTTCGTCTTGTAAAAAACAATGGGCCAGATTCTCATACATTCGCGCTGCTCCTGGGCAGCGGAATATATGAGATCTACGTTACACCGCCGCAGGTCTACAGGTTTACATCCTGATTCTCAGAACACTTACCTGTAAACTTGCGGCGGTGTAGCGTTAGATTGCTCGTCGCAAGCCCGCCCAATTCAAATGGGGCGGGCACCATTTAAATTAGGCGCGCTCCCGCGCCGAGCGTACTGCGCATGCTCCGTCGGGTAAATTACCCGACGTGCATTGCGCTAAATGACGTCGCCCCGACGTCATTTGCCTAGATGTATACGTAAATGGCGTCCAGCGCCATTCACGGACATCTTACGCAAACGACGTAATTTTTATTGAATTCGACGCGGGAACGACGGCCATCGTTAACATTGGTTGCGCCTGCTAATTAGCAGGGGCAACCTTACGCGTCGGGTACGCTACGCAAACGACGTTAATTCGCTGCGTCGACCTCGCGTATGTTCGGGAATCGCCGTACTTACCTCATTTGCATAGACGACGGGGAAAAGCGACGATGCGACACCTAGCGGCGGGAAAAAAAAATACATTTAAGATCTGACAGCGTAACAGCCTTACGCATGTCAGATCTAATGGGTACCTATGCGCAACTGATTCTGAGAATCAGTCGCATAGATACCCGGGGCCAGATGAGGTGTTACGACGGCGCTAATGGTGTTGCGCCGTCGTAACGCCTTTGAGAATCTGGCCCTATGTTTTTTCTAACTTCATCATTAAAACGACGGTGCCCACACACACACGATCGTTAAAAAAAATGCTCTAGCAAAGCGCGGTAACGTACAACACTATAAAGGGGAAGTTCCATTCAGATGGCGCCACCCTTTGGGCCACTTTAGCTGATTTTGTGTCAGTAAAAGGACGATTCGCGCTTTTCTGTCTGTTACAGCGTAATGAATGTGCTTACTCCATTACGAACGGTAGTTTCACCAGAACGAGCGCTCCCGTCTCATAACTTGCTTCTGAGCATGCACAGGTTTTTAATGTCGTTTTAACCCACACACGATCATTTTTTACGACCTGAAAAACGACATAGTTTAAAATGTCATTAAAAAATGCAGCATGTTCGAATTAGTTTTTTGTCGTTTTCAGAACCCGAAAAATGATGTGAAGCCCACACATGATCATTTTAAATGAAATTTTTAAAAAATATAGGCCCAGATTCACAAAGATTGGCTTAACTTTAGGCGGGCGTAGCGTATCTCATATACGCTACGCCGCCGTAACTTAGAGAGGCGAGTACCGTATTCACAAAACTTGCGCCCCAAGTTACGGCGGCGTAGCATAAATGGGACGGCGTAAGCCCGCCTAATTTAAAGTAGGCTGGTAGGGGGCGTGTTGTATGGTAATGAATCGTGACCCCACGTAAATGACGCACCTAACGAATGGCGCCTGCGCGCACATGCACAGTATTACGTCAAATTTTCTCCGTAAATTACGCAGGCTCAATGCTTAGTCGACATGAACGTAACCTACGCCCATCCCCATATGACTTACGCAAACGACGTAAAATACGGCGCTGTTCCGACATTTCCGATGTCCATACCTAACATAACTTACCCCTGCTTTATGAGGGGTAAAGTTATGCCGGTCGGACGCCTTACGTAAACAGTGTATTTTAATACGCCAGGCGCAAGTACGTTCGTGAATCGACGTATCTAGCTCATTTGCATATTTAACGCGGAAATCAACGGAAGCGCCACCTAGCAGCCAGCGTAAATATGCACCCAAGATACGACGGCGTAGGAGACTTATGCCGCTCGTATCTTGGCCGAATTCAATCGCAAATGATTCTAAGAATCAGGCGCGTAGATACGACTGCGCACATTCGAACTTACGACGGCGTACGTGGAGATACGCTGTTGTAAGTCCTTTGTGAATCTGGGCCATATTTTTTTAAATGCCGAAAAATTATTGTGTGTACGCGACATAAGGGCTAATTTCATATCCACTCCTAACTTGGCAAAAGGCAAGAATCCTACTTATGTCATACTTCTGAGGATTTCATCTTCTGGTTTCACAACAGAAAACATATGCCTTCCAGACTATATAGTAGATAAGCCTGGAGGCTCGCTTTCTAGCAGTAATGAGTATAGAAAAGTCTGGACCCGAGAGCCCTCGTTTCTTCAAAATGTGGGTCTCAGTAGCCAGACCGTCAAATTTAGCTTCTGTAAGGAAGGATGCAACACTGGACCCTGCGACAGCAGGTCGTGGCGAAGCAGAAGCTTCCAAGGTCTTCCTACTGCCATACTTAAGATCTTGGCATACCAGGGCCTTCTGGGCCAATTTGGGGCCACTAGGATTACTGAAATTCCTTCTTTCTTGATCCTGCAAAGTAGCCTTTGTAAGAGAGCGTCCTGAGGAATAGCATAGAAATTATTAGAGCATCCGATTCGTAGGCCAGAGGATTTCTCGTCCTGGCTACAAAGTTGTTCAACTTCCTGTTGAACCTGGAAGCTAGCAGGTATATTGCCTGAAAGATATTGGGGTGGAGAGACCACTCTCCTGGTGACAGCTGCTGGCGACTTAGATAGTCCGCTTGCCAGTTTTCTACCCCTGGAATGAAGATTGCAGAGACAAGGAACATGATCTTCTGCCCATGCCAAAATCCGATTCACCTCTTTCTGAGCACCCTGACTGCGGGTGCCTCCTTTTTAAATTGATGTAAGCTACTGCAGTAGCACTGTCGGATTGAATCTGAACTGAGTGGCCCTGTAACCTGTGTGTCCAGGTTCTGAGGGCTAGGTATACTGCCCGAATCTAGTTTGTTGATGGGTAGGTTCTCTTTGGTCTTGGCCCAGGTTCCCTGGGCTGAAGCTTCTTCTAACACTGCTCCCCAGCCCATTAGGCTGGCATCCGTAGACACCACCTTCCAGGTGACTGGGAGAAAGGATCTTCCTTTCCGCAAGTTCTTTGTTTTTAACCACCAACTGAAGCTTTGGCGCACTTGTGGAGACAGGCGCATGGGTAAATCCAGAGCTTGGTTCTTCCTGTTCCAGGCAGCTAAAATACTGCCTTGAAGTAGACTCAAGTGAAATTGGGCTACTCGAAGAAGGCCACCATCTTCCCTAATAGCCTCATGCAAAGGCAAATAGACGGCCTCTTTTTTGCCTTGACCTTGTGGATCAGGTCCTTTAGAGACTTGATATTTGGCTCTGACAGGAATACCCTGCTTTGGGCTGTGTCTATGATCATGCCCAAATACTCTACCCTTCTTTGGGCTTGTAGAGAGGATTTTTGTAGGTTTACAATCCATCCTATATGCTCCAGGTATTTTATTGTGGTGAGCACATCATGATCTAATCCTGCCACTGACTGATCTATCACCAGTAGATCATCTAGATAGTCTGTTACCGCTATGCCCTGTGCCCTCAGATTTGCCAACAGAGGGGCTAGTACCTTTGTAAATACCTGGGGCGCAGTAGCCACACCAAAGGGCAGAGCCATAAACTGGAAGTGGCGATGTTCTACTGCAAACCTTAAGAATTTTTGGTGAGCGGGATGGATAGGCACATGTAAATATGCGTCCTTGATGTCTATAGATGCCATAAATTCTCTGCCTTGTAAGGTGGCGACCAAGGATCGAATAGTTTCCATTCAGAAATGGCCAATGTTCAGAAACTGATTTAGAGATATTAGATCCAGGATGGGTCTGACTTCCCCATTTGGTTTTGGATTCACAAAGAGGTTTGAATAAAAACCTAAACCTTTCTCTTTTAGGGGTACTTATGTGATCATCCCTTGAGACAGCAAGTGATCCAATCCTTTGAAGAAGGATCCTCTTTTTAGTGGATCTTTGAAGAGCCTTGAACTTTGGAACTGAGAAGATGGGTTCTCTTGAAATTCCAGTTTGTACCCTAGGGATACTGTGGCTACTACCCACTTGTCCTGGATTTCTGTCTGCCATGCCGCTGAAAACTGACAGAGCCGTCCCCCCACTTGGCCGAGCGGGGACACCTCTCCATAAAGAGGCTTTGGAGGTAGATCTACCAGGAGGCGGGGAGAGAGAATGCTTAAAACAGGGATGCTGGTTTTTCTTCTTCTCTGGCAAAAGGGTAGTTTTACTGCTCAATATTTTTTGGATATACTTTTCCAAATCTTCCCCAAAGAGGCGTTCGCCATGGAAGGGGAAACTGGCCAAAAGCTTTTTGCATGGGGCTTCTGCTGACCAATGTCTTAGCCAAAGAATTCTGAGCATATGTACCAGCTGGAGCGTGAGGCGAGATGCCTGTTGGATAGAATCTCTAATGGCATCCACTGTAAAACATAAGGCCCTAGGCATATTCTCCCAAAATTTGATCTGCCCAGAAGTCATATCTTTCGTCCCCTGTTTCACCTGGTCCTTTAAGACCTGACACATACCAACGGCCGCTACAGCAGGTTGGGTTACTGCACCTGCCAGCAGGAAGGAAGATTTTAGTAAAGATTCCAACTTCTCAGAAGGAATTTTAAATATCTGGGCTTTTACACAATAAATAGCTGCATCCACAGCAGGTAGACTCCACTTCTTGGTAAACTTCTCCTCCATAGGATAAAGAACTTCAAACTTCCTAGGAGGAGAAAAACGCTTATCTGGGTGTTTCTAGTCTGCGTAAATCAGATTGTGCCTTTCTGATTCATTTTTTATTGGACAAACAGCCTGTGGGGATTTTATTGAACCCAGAGAGGAGACGGGTAAATCAGTTAACAGTTAACTCAGCAGAGGGTAGTCTGAATGTAGAGCGTACCGCTTCAGCATAACATTGCACCTGTAACTTCAGAACCTGGGAAGCAGAAAAAGGTTCATCTGATATCACTGATCCCTCATCAGGGCCGGACTGGGAGTAAAAACCAGCCCTGGAAAAAATGTCATACCAGCCCCATAGCATTATTATACCAGCCCAACAACATAACGTCATTATTTTCTTGTTCATAAAAGGGAAAATTATGCATTGTAAAGCACAAAAGAAAAGAAACAATATCTAACGAGTGGACATTGATGGTCAGACTTTAAGGCCAAGGAAGTAGTTTAAAAAAGTTTTAATTGATAGCATATAAATACAAAAGCAAATACAGAAATAATACAAAAAATTGTTATAATTATTAGCCACTGTATATTCCTCAGAAGTCGCCAACGCACGTTTCGCCGTGGGGCTTCTTCAGGACGAAGACGAGGAATGCATGTTTAGCAGAAAAACAGATTTGTGTCTGTAATGATACAGTTTTAAGGGGTTAATAACATATATATAGAAAAGAAAAAATAAAAAGAATGAATATCTAGGTGTATAATTACATGACATATGGTCCTCAGTGGAAGTATCCATAGGGCATATATGATGCATAGTAAACGACAGCATTCGTCGAAAGTGCAGTTTTGGCAGAAGTTTTCAAGCGTAACACCAGGAATCTGATTTAGCATAAAAAAGATTATTATGTATATATGCTGAATAAAAGGTAATCAAAATCCACAATGTAAGCACACTCATAGAAAAGAAAAGAAGACATATAATAGAGGTTGAAATATAGCAAAAGTATGTATGGATACAAAAATAGAAAAAAAATAGAAAAAAATATAATAATAGGAATGTCTTTGATAGGATTGATATAGCAACGCAGCAAATCACCTTTGGTGGGCCAATAGAGGTCAAAAGCAAAGGGTCCGTGGGTTGCAAGGCTAGAAAATCCCCAACAAGCTGCACAGCTCACAAAAGACTGTGGTTACAGGGGAGAAGAAAAACAATGCATAAATGAAAGTAAAAAGATGAATAAATAAAAAGCCTCATGCTTAGCAGCCCAATTTTAGTTAAATAATAACCAGTATAGAAGACAGGAGGAAGAGCCTTAATTTACCTAATTGAAAAGGTCTCAGGTTTGCTGGGACAACAGATGGTAATTAACATGTACAACATGTGAATCCAAACGTTCAGACCGATAACGCCGCTGGTGAGCATACACTGCAATTAAAACAGGGGGTCTATGAATAAAAGGGGATATAAGTGGAGATGTAGTAACTAACACTCTCAGGAAACATCAAGGGGCATCCGGTGGCGCAGAAGCATAGATACTTACCATAGAGCAGCGTGGTTGACGGGTATCTGTGTCCCAGGGTGTACACGAGGCAACACAAGGCAAGTGCGTTTGTTGCTTCCTTAAATAGGGCACATCCATGCGTCAACGTCCGACGTCATTAGCGTGCGCCCACACAATACGGCGGCGCATAAACAGGTCACAATTATCGATATGACAACGGAACAAATATGATAGCAAAGCCGTGAATCGCGGCCAAGCAAAGGCTATTGAAAAGGCGCATATAGGAGGATTGGGCCACTAATAAAGAGGGACCGTAATTAATAAAAAAAAAAAAAAAAAAAAAAAGGAAGGAATTATGGAAGAAAACAAACTCACATAATAAAACTAGGGAAAAGGGGAAAACTTGTATTTGAATATCAAAAATAATAAATACTTTAGCCATCTCAAGCTTGCCATCATGTGGACAAATAGGGACAAGACATCCTATATTAATAGGCAGGTATTGGGCTTTGAAAAAAAGAGGGGATAGTAAGGTAGACACAATATAGATTGAAAGGAAAAGGTTAGAAGAGTGTGTATATACATAGAGGATAATGATTATATCCTAAAAATAGAGGAATAAATACGGCCAATATTTGATCAGTTCCAGGTTAGCCGATGTGAAGCCAAAAACATAAAAAATAATAAGAATGGTAGATTGCAGCAAACGAATCCAAAAATGCTGATAGTGAGTCATAGACTCAATACGTCTGCCCCCGGTACAACCATAGAGGACCAGGTGATCAAGCAATCAACAGAGAGATATCCAGACATCTAAAAATACTCATCCATAGATTATATAGAAATATATGATTGCACAGTACTTCCTGAAATTTTGTATGGTAGTTCCATTATCATTATATTGAAAAATAGCACATAACATATATTTTAACATTGTTAATAAGACAAAAACAACTGGTGAAACATATATTTTTCTTATTTTGGATTTCTCCAAATATCGTTTATACTATATTTATAGAGAACATCCACATACATATAGTCTAAAGTCTAATGCATAAACCATCTCAGTTGGAAAACGTGGGAGAGGTTGAGATATTGCAAGTTGAACAGGGATGATGGCAGGCCTATAATAGCACCAAAAATTGAAGGGTAAGTGACGGAGACCTTGTTTAAGGATAATTAGACATATAGAAATGACTTGAAGCTCATTGAGTCATTCAACCCTGGCCATACATTTGCCTTAAGGCGATAGATCCATTGAGTTTCCCGCTGTAAGACTCTCTGATCAAAGTTGCCCCCTCTGGGGTCCTCGGCTATGCAGTCCAATACCGAAAATTGTATTCGGGGGGTTACATAGCCGTGTGTGAAGGCGACGTGGTATCCCATGGTCTTATTTAGTAGACCATTGGTAATGTAATACATATGGTCTTTAACCCGTTTCCATAAGGGTCGAATAGTTTTACCCACATAGAAGCATCCACAGGTACAGAAAATTATATATATAACTCCTTGAGTTTGACACGTGACATGCTTGTGTAATTTATGTGTTTCCCCATTGGGGAGGTCAACGGTCTGACCCTTTTTTTGTATTATTTCTGTATTTGCTTTTGTATTTATATGCTATCAATTAAAACTTTTTTAAACTACTTCCTTGGCCTTAAAGTCTGACCATCAATGTCCACTCGTTAGATATTGTTTCTTTTCTTTAATACTTTACAGATGTGGCCCATGTGAGTGCTTTCCTTACGTCTCTTTTTCCTTCCCCTCCCCCCTTTTTTTCTTTCTTATTTCCCTTTCTGTTTTTTCCCCCTTTTCTCCCCTCTCTTCTTTCTTTTTCTTCTCTTTGCCCCTTATCCATTCCCTTCCTTCTTTAAATCAATATTGTAAAGCACAGTTGAAGAGTGTATTATATATAGATAAGACCGATATGAAAGCACATAGGGACATAGGGCTAGGGATATATAACAGCAAATTACAGTTAAAAGTGGTAAAAGTGGAGCAATCATCAAGGGGGACACCTTACATCAACCCCCCCTTACATCAATGACCCCCCCCCCTCTCAGACTGGCCTGGCGGCGCTGTCACTGACCACCTCTCAGGTGCACTGTGCATGGATCAGTCAGTCGGCTCCCAGTTGGTGGCTCTGGTTTTCCTATTGTCTCGTCTCCACAGTCCACACACGTCTGACTTCTCCCGTGACCCCCTGTAACGGTCACCACCGCTTACGACCTTCCATCCCAGTCACGACAGCTTATCGACACTCCAATCAACAGGACCCGATCCCATTTCATTTGCCCAGAATCAAGACGAGACACAGCTCTGTGCTTGTTCCAAATGTAATGATACTTTAATGGTTTCTTCTCAGCTTTTTATACAGTACCAGGCATTAAAGCAACAATGAGATCTCCACCCCCCTAATCATACACTAAGGCTAATTACTAAACATTCCTTAATCAACAACAAAACACCTTCACCCACTCCGTCTCCGCATACAGCTTGACACCTCTGAGCATTAATAGGTTGTAGACAGTGTTATCACACGTAAGCAGTATTTAGTATGCATAATTAGAGTTCTGGGAGCAGATCTGGGATTAACACCTGTCCGTTACAACACCTTTACACAAGGACAATGGAATGTCTTCCAAGCCCTGATTCAATTAGCATGTCACTAGAAATGAGTCATAGAATATTCTTTGCAGGCATTAAGGAATATACTGCAAATCACTATCCATGCCAAAACAATCCAACATCTTGCAGTATCTCAAAATCCTGCAATACGAACTATCCGTGATGTCCTATTTCATGTTATACATGAATTATGATTCACTTGCCACTCCATGCCCAAAAGGCACAGAGTGGACTCAGACCCAAGAGTTATCAGTGACGCTGACACAGGAGTATCCCCCATCCTCACAAAGTCTTTGGGTGTCATGGGTCATTCCGTTACACCCCCACCGTTGACTCCTCTCCAGACTGCAGACATGATATAAAACAAGAGATGGTCAGAGGTTGCAGACATGATACAGGAGATGTCAGAGGCTGTGGGCATGGTACAGGAGATGTCAGAGACTGTGGGCATGGTACAGGAGATGTCAGAGACTGTGGGCATGGTACAGAAGATGTCAAGATGGCAGAGGCTGTGGGCATGATACAGGAGATGTCAGAGGCTATGGGCATGGTACAGAAGATGTCAAGATGGCAGAGGCTGTGGGCATGATACAGGAGATGTCAGAGGCTGTGGGCATGGTACAGGAGATGTCAGAGGCTGTGGGTATAGTACAAAAGATGTCAGAGGCTTTCGGCATGCTACAGAAGATGTCAGAGGCTTTGGGCATGCTACAGAAAATGTCAAGATGGCAAAGGCTGTGGGCATGGTACAGGAGATGTCAGGGGCTGCAGGCATGGTACAGGAGATTTCAGGAGCTGCGGGCATGGTACAAGAGATCAATGCAGCCTCAACAGTGCCCATCAAATGCAGCCTCACTGTACCCATCATTGCAGCCTGACTGTGCCCATCATTGCAGCCTGACTGTGCCCATCATTGCAGCCTGACCGTGCCCATCATTGCAGCCTGACCGTGCCCATCATACAGTCTCACCCTGCCCATAATGCAGTGTCACCCTGCTGTCAGTGTCTGTGCCCAGAGGCGTAACTAGAACCTTCAGGGCCCACAAGAAACCATGAAGGGCCCCTGGTGTCCTTTTCTCCCATCACTGGGCCCTTGATTTTGGTCCTGCAGAAGGACCCCTTTTACACAATTGAACTGATTGGACTACCCATTGTTTTGTATGGGGAGGTGGATGTAAACAGACATGTCCATTTACACCTGTCTGCATCCGCTCCAATGAAAAAAGATGGATGGAGATTCCCCATCCGTCTAGCAGATTGTATGACAGTCAGACCGGTCCATAGAGAACAGCAGTCTGTGACTGTGTCCAGTCTGCACAAGTGAAGCAGACATGGACCCGTCATCCGCCTGCTCAGCAGGGATCAGCGGAGAGTTCCCCCACTGAGCAGGTGGATTTGCTTGGCAGAGTCTGCCCATGTGAAAGGGCTCTAAGGGAGAGATCTGTGGACTCTAATGTAAAGGGAAACCGATGTAAGGGCCAGTTCACACTAGACGCAGTTCCATACAGTTTTGTGCGCATTTTTACTGCGCTAAAAATGCATGCACAGTGTTTTCCATGTATTCCAATGGATCTTGATGGCTCTAGTTCCCACCATGCAGTCAGCTTCTGGTGCAGAAACTGACCGAAAACTGACTGCATGGTGTGAACTAGAGCCATCAAGAGCCATTGGAATACATGGAAAACACTGTGCATGCATTTTGTGCAGAAAAAAAGCACACGGAACTGCGTCTGGAGTGAACTGGCCCAAAGAGGTACTCTTGGAATCCTGATGTAAGGGGGTCTCTGATCACCAAAGCCCCCACGTACATCAGAGTCCCCCTTTACATCACAGTCCACAGAGAATGCTGGGGCTTGTAGTGCACCACACTATGGAAACCCTAGTGGGCTGCTGTGTTGGTTGAGGGACTCTGGAGGTGACACACTCTGTTCAGCCCCATCAATGACTGAGCCACCTGTGTGCTGCTTTCTTTTCAATCACTGAGAAGTCTCATTAGAAAGCAAGGCTTTTAGCTGACCTGGAGAGCTGTGGATCCTCTGTGGGGGGTTGCAGGCAGCATCCATAATACAAGCTGTCCTTCCCTCCACTATCTACCTGCAGGCTGCTAGTTTCTCTTTGGGAAGCATGGAGGAGCTGCCAAGGATTGGAATGTCGGCGGGGCCACGAGGACACACACACGAGGGGGGGTGAGAGAAGATCTTGCTATCTGTATTTTCTTTTCTCTCCTGTCCAATGTCTAAGGAGGGGGAGGGCGGTCTGTCAGTGCGGGGTCCGAGCAGAGTGACAGAGAATAGACACTATGCTCATAACTGAAGCCACATTACACTAGCTTTTGCCCCCCCCTCCATCAGACACAAGCTGGTCTAGGAGGAGGAGGGGGGACTTTTCAATCAGCAGCACGGCTAAAGTTTTCACACTTGCAGCTTGCAGACACACAGAGGGAGATACCCGCTGACTGTGAGTGTAATGTGCACAGTGTAGTGGAGGAGGACGAGGGAGCAGAGCGCTGCAGCCACAGCTTTGCCCAAAGCAGCCTCAGGGCAGGCCAGTCCGGCCCTGCAGGTCAGGATTTCATTAAAATCTATTTATTTACCTTGTGCTCTAAGGGTGGTCGGCGCCATTAACTTTTTCTCCTCTGCTACGTGACCCTGCAGGAGAAATAGTGGGCGGTGCTGGCGCCACACGGGACGATGGAACTGATCTGACGTTCAGTTCTTCGGCCCCTCCCCTCCCTCAGTCACATGATCGCTCCAGTCCAGTGAGTGAGTCCACACAGCGGGTTAGATGCTGGGAAGGAAATTGCGGCGGGGGGGGAAATGCGGCCGCAACCCGCCGGCGGTCGGCCCGCCGCTGCTTCACTGACATAATGTGACATGTATGACACTGGAGTGACTGCAGCTAGGCATAGGGTAGCCATCCAGCCCTGCACAATTGCAAAGTGCGGCCGCACAGCTGATAAATTTGACTGACAGCAGGCGGCCTACCGGGAATTTTCCCGGTATCCCAGTAGGCCAGTCCGGCCCTGTCCCTCATCCCCTGATGGAGCCTCCTCCATCTTTCTGCAAGGAGATCTAAAACAACAAGAGATCTGCTTTGCTTTTTGTCCTTTTCTGAGGACTTTACGATTAACGCAGCGATTCTCCCTTCGAAGTTGTCCAGTGCTGTTGCCAGAGTCTTCAGTGACATATACAGGCACTACAGGAGAGGCTGCTACTCCTGATAGAGGTAATGGCCCATCGTGTATAGGTGTGTCAGATATTACAGGAGAGGAAGGTACGGAGCAGGCACAGCTAGAGCCCCCTGTCTTAGGCGGCAATGATTTTTTTGTTTTTAGTCCCAGAATTTCTTCTTTGGGAAGACATATTACCAAGCAAAGCCAAGGTACCAACAAATGCATATACTAATGTGCTAGTTTAGCAATCTACATATAAGTATGCAGCTAATAACAGTTTCATGCTAGAGTAGGTGTCTTATCTTTAAGAGTGCTCAGCCAACCACATGGAGATCTTACGTGCCCTTTACACTGCTGTGTCCCTTGCAGGAAAGCTCCAGGCTTGTGAGATTCTTTTATCACTTCCTGCCTGTTTGCCGTCTATAAAGCGCGCGCGCCCATGCATGCACCCAGGCCCGCCCTCCTCCCATTGCAAACAGCATAAAGTGCGCTTCAATGAACGCACGCGCGTTTTAGGGGTAAATGGCGGTGATCAAGGGTGAGGGAGATCCTCCGGATATCTGCCTGAGAGGAGGATGAAGGCAGCCGACCATGGCAGAGCTTATGCAGCGGATGGAGTGTGCTGTCTGAAGGAACTGACACTGCTCTGGAGCATGGTGAGTGGAACTCGGCTCTTTACTCCTCCTAGTGGCGGCCAGAAAAAAGGCACCTACTCTAAATAGGGAAGGTCTTTAAGTTTAGAACTTAGGACTCTTTCCTGGCTTACCTTGATCCCGGTTCAGGTTTTCTGCCAAGCAGAACCAATCTTCCCCCATCACGGCGGGGTATGCATGCCAACCTTCAGGGATATGGGTTCCTACTTGTGACGGAACTCGAATACCCCAGGTGGGCACATCTGCCAGACCTGTGTCTCCTGTCAAACGCACCCGCAGCCTGTAGATTCGCCATAACCAGCCCTTTACCCCCCAATCATGAGACAATCCACACAAGTGTTGAGGGTTAAACATGCAGAGCATAAACTGTTTATTCAATCTAAGACATACAGTTTTACACACAGTTAAGGACACTCCCCTTAGCCTTGTCAAAGAGGGGAGGGGGACAAGGAACAACCAATGGGAACTGAACATTTGTACATTGAAACAGGCTACAGATAAACATAATGAGATTATGGTAAGCAGGCAGCCTCTCAATACACATCAACTGCGAAGAGACGTCTCCAGTCCAGACCATAGTCTATGTGCAATTAACCAAGACAATTAAACACAGCAACAGGGGGGGAGAAGGGCTGTAGCATTACATTACATTATCTCAATGCCAGCTTGTCTTCAGGTCTCCAGTATCTCCTGGGCCATAATTTGTGGGTAACAGGCCAGCCCACAGTCCCTTCCAAAACACACAGTGACAGTGGGTTCTGTCACACTACTTAAAGGAGACCTCTTCCCTGGGCCTTGGAAAAGACTCTGCCAGGACTTTTATAATATAGAGTGAAAGTGCTGGACCCTAGAGCCCAGTCCTCCAAAGAGAGACATTACAGGCGACACCTCATCCATGAGGCCTGGATACCATCCAGTTTTGGCGTAACATTTTAGGCATCTTGGATAGACCTGAAAGTGTAGCTCTTTTACCCCCCAAGGGTTTCTTTGGCAGAGCTTCCTTTAGCACATCCTACTCGCGTCCAACACCTTAGACACTAGCGGAAAAACTGAGGTACTTCCCTTAGGGGAGGGGTTATATGGAGGGGAACTTGTCTTCATTGGTTGTGCCAGTGTCCAATCACCTCTGGTGACCATACAACCCACTATGTAATGAATAGAGGCTCTGTGTCACGTGGTGTATGATAAAGAAACAGACGTTTTAAACATGGGTTACTATCTGTCAAGTTTAATCATTAAGGAGCAGTTGTAAAAACATCTCGTGTACATGGAGCCTTAGGCCCAGATTCACATATAATTACGTTGCTCCTGGGCAGCGTAACGTATGTGATTTACGTTACACCGCCGCAGGTTTAAAGCGTTTGTTCTGAGAATCAGGCACTCTTACCTGTAAACTTGCGGCGGTGTATCGTAAAAGCGCTCGGCGCAAGCCTGCCCAATTCAAATGGGGCGGGCACCCTTTAAATTAGGTGCGTTCCCGCGCCGAGCGTACTGCGCATGCTCCGTCGGGTAAATTACCCTGACGTGCATTGCGCTAACTGAAGTCGCACCGACGTCATTTGCTTAGACGTTAACGTAAATGGCGTCCAGCGCCATTCACGGACATCTTACGCTAACGACGTCGATTTTTTAAATTTCGGCACGGGAATGATGGCCATACTTAACATTGGCTGCGCCTCATAGACCCAGGGGCAACTTTACGCGTCGCAAAGGCTACGGAAACGTCGTAAATTCTCTGCGTCGAGCGCGCGTACGTTCGGGAATCGTCGTAATTAGCTAATTTACATGAGCGACGGGGAAAACGACGTCGGCGACACCTAGCGGCGGGAAAAAAAATTGCATTTAAGATATGACAGCGTAAGAGCCTTACGCCTGTCAGATCTAATGAGTATCTATGCGTAACTGATTCTAAGAATCAGTCGCATAGATACCCGGGGGCCAGATTAGGACTTACAACAGCACAAATGGTGTTGTGCCGTCGTAACACCTTTGAGAATCTGGGCCTTAGTGTACATCTCATATAAGTATACTGGTATACATATATAGCAAGAAGGGTGCAGGTAAATGGGGTAAAATACCAATATTTACTATATGATTAGGTTTTCAAGGGTGACAGCCACACTTAGCTACCAGTAGTAAACTCACTGGGCCATTTGTATAGCAATGTGTCATAGGAGGTCACGTAGTGCCCCATCATCTAACCAAGGAATTTAGAGAACAAATCATATCGATGGTCATAAGAGAAAGATATACCGTATATATGGCTAGCGAGAGAGCGATCCAAAGACTACACAAGAAGGGGGAACAAACATAACTATACATAAACAAGTTGCATATACCCTTTTACAAACAGTCAAACTATATCTACTATAGATATAATATCCCACAAAGTGGCCTTCTTACTGTATCCTTACTGTGAAAAATTTGGGGTGTAGCAAGATGGCCGCGATGGAAAACACCTGCACGCCCTAATATACTTCTGCTGTGAGCGTCACGGCTGCAAGTTGCGGACAAATGTCACGCAACGTGCGCTTCGACCCCACACATGTGCACATAGTGCAGTGCACTTATTTGCCTTTAGTAAATAAACCCCCTGTTCTCATAAATCCACTCACAGTAGTTACAGTCTCCACATTTCCAGGTCACATGTAGTAGAGCTTCATCCGATGAGTGCATAGCTCGATCGGTGAAGTGACTACTCGTGAGCCTGTCTCTGAGAGATTTTGTACGTTTGCATATGATCTCAGGACAATCAACCACCTTGTAAGAGAACTGTTGTGACACGTCAGGCACACACACACGTGAACATATATTTGCATATGCGCCAATGCGTATGTCCGAAGGCATGCATGCACTCAGGGAGCACATCCAAAGTCCCCATTAGCGCCAGACGGCCTATTTAAAGGGTGCTCCGACTCCTGCTCAATGCTGACTGGTCTTCAGCTGTTTCTTTCTGCCCTGCTTGAATCCTGCTTGATATCCGCTTCTATCCTCGCTTACCACTGATGTGACCTTGGATTCTGTTTATACTATTGATTATTGGTCCCCGTTTCTGGCATACTTCTGACCTTGCTTCTGTCTGATGCCCTGGTATTCCGCTGCCCCCTTGCTGCTGACTCCAGCTATCCTATTGACCATGCTACTGTTTCCTGTTTGGCTCCCGGCTACCTCTGAGTGCCTGTGCTGGCTGTTCCTCATCCCAGCTCCATTGGACACAGTGTGCTCCTGTCTCCAGACTACAGGAAGCCCCGGCAAGCCACGCTAAACCTGCAAGCCTGGTGGAGTTCCCCTTTATCCTCGGCTGATTTATCCAGCATCATCACAGTTCCTCACCTGATGTTCTGCCTGAATCACAGAGTCTACAACTCCTGCCACAAGCTCCGAAATCTACACCTACACGCACTCGTGTTTCTCCTGTCCCTTGGCACCATCTGTATCACCCTCAGTGGGGCCTGGGCTGGAGATACAAGAGAGGTCGACCTCGTCATTTTAGTCTCCTACCAGGTACGTGACACACATATTTGTAAAGGATAGGGTCATTCGATTAAAGATACCAATGCGTTTGGAGTATCTCCCTTACTTGGGAATGTTGACGTGTATATGGTGTAATCACTATTACGAGATCAGAGCAAACTGTTTCTTTATGTTTAAATAGTAACTTTTCCTTAGTATGCCCACAGGCTCTATTATAAGCCTTGTATAATGTAGTTTGTGAATAGCCTCTATCCAGTAGTCTGTTCCTCAGGACATCTGCTACACGTTTGAAATCTGTTTCACAAGAACATATGCGTCTAAGATTCCGGTATTGGCTAAATGGAATGCTCCATATAAGGGGCCTAGGATGTGCACTAGTCGCATGGAGTATCGTGTTCCCTGCAGTCGGTTTACGATACAGTGTTGTATCAATCACACCATGAGTTTGTTTTTGAATTTGAATGTCCATGAAGGAAATTAAATCACACTTTCATAGCATTGCAATGTGAATTTTAAACTGCAGTCCTTTTGACCAAGGGTAGTCATAAACATTTCTAGTTCCTGGACCGTGCCTGTCCAAAACATAATGACGTCATCAATATAGCGAAACCAACTCAAGATATGTGGCCAAAATCGAGAGAATGTCCCATCCAAGAACACCATACGCTCCCACCCCACCCAGATACAAGATTGCATAAGAGGACGCACAACACGTGCCCATTGCAACCCCCTTTACCTGGAGGAAGTGGGAGCCAGCTTATGTAAAGATGTTGGGCCAGATCCACGTAGCGCGGCACTTTGTTACGTCCGGCGTAGCGTATCTCAGATACACTACGCCGCCGTAACATACAGCGTATATTTTCTGTATCCTTAAAGAATTTGCGTGGTAATGCTTTCGACGTGAACGTAATTCTATGCAAACGACGTAAAATTTTCAAAGTTCGACGTGGGAACGACGTCCATACTTAACAATGAGTACGCCTCATATAGCAGGGGTAACTTTACGCTGGAAAAAGCCTTACGGAAACGACGTAAAAAAATGCGCCGGACGGACGTACGTTTGTGGATTGGCGTATCTAGCTAATTTGCATACTCGACGGAAGCGCCAGCTAGCGGCCAGCGTAAATTTGCACCTTAGATCCGACGGCGTACTAAGACGTACGCCAGTCGGATCTAGCCCAGCTTCAGGCGTATCTTGTTTTGTGGATACAAAACAAAGATACGCCGGAGCAAACTAGAAGTTACGCGGCGTATCAATAGATACGCCGTTGTAACTTCTTCGTGGATCTGGCCCCATATGTGTAAGTATATGTTCCAAAAGTGTTAAAACAAATCTAGTGTAACCTGATGAGCTAGATGGTCTTTCTTGTACGAAACAGCTTGTCACTGCCAGACCCTTGGTTGTGGAATGGTTTCAATGTCGATAACTACTAACGGCGTATGGGCAGATACTTAAATACACTCTAGCCATCGTAATAGGTCAGGTGTATATTTTATGTAATCCCTGCCACCTCTCTGTGGGCCTTGGTGCCCCTGTGCCCGCCCCCAGACTGTACATTGCTGTACTCATATGATCCACTGCAGTGGCCGGCCGAAGACATTATGCTGCCTGGGACCAAGAATGAAATGCTGCCCCCCCCCCAAAAAAAAATCACGCCCACCAAAAGGCCCCCACATTCATTATTTTATATCATGATGACTAAAGAGGACCCGTCATGGTATACATGTATAGAAGTAAAAAGAGGACCTGTCATGGTTCTATACATGTATAGAACCATGACAGGTCCTCTCTATACTCCTATATACATGTATAGAGACATGACAGGTTCTCTTTATACATGTATAGAGCCATGATAGGTCCTCTTTATACTCCTTTATACATGTCATGTATAATGGAGTATAAAGAGGACCTGTCATGGCTCTATACATGTACATAGGAGTATAAAGAGGACCTGTCATGGCTCTATACATGTATATAGGAGTATAAAGAGGACCTGTCATGGCTCTATACATGTATATAGGAGTATAAAGAGGACCTGTCATGGCTCTATACATGTACAGTAGGTGAACCCGATTTTGTGTCAATCTCGCTCTCTTTCTCAGCGAGATTGAGCACCTACGAGCCCCATCGCGGGAGCCAGCGCCGAGCTGGCTTGCCGCGATGGATACAGAGCCGTCATAGAAGCGACGGGAGATCCGACTTGGATTCCCGCCAATTCTACACGTGTGCGGCGTTTGTTATGAATCCTGAAGGGGAAGTCCCCGCCGGATTTTAAATAAAATCCGGCATGGGTCCCCCCTCAGGAGCATACCGGGCCCTTAGGTCTGTTATGGGTTGTAAGGAGAGCCCCCCTACGCCGGAAAAAACGGCGTAGGGGGGTCCCCCTACAATCCATACCAGACCCGTATCCAAAGCACGCTACCCGGCCAGCCAGGAAGGGAGTGGGGACGAGCGAGCGCCCCCCCCCCCTCCTGAGCCGTACCAGGCTGCATGCCCTCAACATGGGGGGGTTGGGTGCTCTGGGGCAGGGGGGCGCACTGCGGCCCCCCCCCACCTCAGAGCACCCTGTCCCCATGTTGATGAGGACAGGGCCCCCTACCCCGACAACCCTGGCCGTTGGTTGTCGGGGTATGCGGGGCGGGAGGCTTATCGGAATCTGGGAGCCCCCTTTAATAAGGGGGCCCCCAGATACCGCCCCCCACCCTAAGTGAATGAGTATGGGGTACATCGTACCCCTACCCATTCACCTGCAAGAAAAGTGGTAAAAACACAAATAAACCACACAGTGTATTAAAATATTTTATTTTTCTGCTCCGGAGGCCGCCCCCTGTCTTCTTATTAGCTCTTTTACCAGGGGGGGCTTCTTCTTTGACGTCTTCGGGTGGGTGGGGGCCGCCGTCTGGTTCTCTTCCACCGCCGGGGGGGGGTGGCTTTTAAAAAAGCCCCCACCCCCCCGGCGGGTTTCCTCCGGCGTCTTCGGCGGGGCTCTTCTTCTTCCGCTATCCCGACGGGTCTTCTCACTCTCCGGGGTTCTCCTTCTGTCTTCGCCGCTCTCCGTTGTTGACTCGTTGCACCCCGGTTCTTCGTCTCGCTGTCCGGTGTCTTCTTCCGTGATGTACGTCTTCTCCTTCCGTGCTGTGATGAGTTCTTCTTCCGTGCTGTGACGTCATGTTCTTCACTTCTCTCCTTCTCCCGATGTTGACACGCCGGTCCTCCTCGCTGAAATGACGGATGCGCGCCTTGCATCGGACCTATATAGGCCTCACAGTCCCATCATGCTCTGTACCTACCCATGTGATACCTACCACGTGGGTAGGTATCACATGGGTAGGTACAGAGCATGATGGGACTGTGAGGCCTATATAGGTCCGATGCAAGGCGCGCATCCGTCATTTCAGCGAGGAGGACCGGCGTGTCAACATCGGGAGAAGGAGAGAAGTGAAGAACATGACGTCACAGCACGGAAGAAGAACTCATCACAGCACGGAAGGAGAAGACGTACATCACGGAAGAAGACACCGGACAGCGAGACGAAGAACCGGGGTGCGACGAGTCAACAACGGAGAGCGGCGAAGACAGAAGGAGAACCCCGGAGAGTTGAGAAGACCCGTCGGGATAGCGGAAGAAGAAGAGCCCCGCCGAAGACGCCGGAGGAAAACCCGCCGGGGGGGTGGGGGCTTTTTTAAAAGCACCCCCCCGGCGGTGGAAGAGAACCAGACGGCGGCCCCCACCCACCCGAAGACGTCAAGAAGAAGCCCCCCCTGGTAAAAGAGCTAATAAAGAAGACAGGGGGCGGCCTCCGGAGCAGAAAAATAAAATATTTTAATACACTGTGTGGTTTATTTGTGTTTTTACCACTTTTCTTGCAGGTGAATGGGTTAGGGTACGATGTACCCCATACTCATTCACTTAGGGTGGGGGGCCGGTATCTGGGGGCCCCCTTATTAAAGGGGGCTCCCAGATTCCGATAAGCCTCCCGCCCGCATACCCCGACAACCAACGGCCAGGGTTGTCGGGAAGGGGCCCTGTCCTCATCAACATGGGGACAGGGTGCTCTGAGGTGGGGGGGGCCGCAGTGCGCCCCCCTGCCCCAGAGCACCCAACCCCCCCATGTTGAGGGCATGCAGCCTGGTACGGCTCAGGAGGGGGGGGGGGCGCTCGCTCGTCCCCACTCCCTTCCTGGCATGGCCGGGTAGCGTGCTTTGGATACGGGTCTGGTATGGATTGTAGGGGGACCCCCTACGCCGTTTTTTTCCGGCGTAGGGGGGCTCTCCTTACAACCCATAACAGACCTAAGGGCCCGGTATGCTCCTGAGGGGGGACCCATGCCGGATTTTTATTTAAAATCCGGCGGGGACTTCCCCTTCAGGATTCATAACAAACGCCGCACACGTGTAGAATTGGCGGGAATCCAAGTCGGATCTCCCGTCGCTTCTATGACGCGCTTGCTGGAATGTGCTGTCACTATTCCAGTGAGTGTGAGATGTCGGCGAGATCTCGGCACCCTGTCGCCGAGTATCAGCGCGACGCTGTCGTGCTAAAAGCACAATATCACAAACACCTACTGTATATAGAGGACCCCGGCTTTGGAATGCTCTACCAACGACCATCCGCTTGGAAGAAAACCATCGGGCTTTTAGGAAAAAAATGAAAGACCCACCTCTTCTAATGGATCAGGACAACACTGGATGCAAAGCGCCTTGAGGCGATTAAGTTCGTATTTGTTGCGCTATACAAGTTACTCACTCACTCACTTACCTATCATGCTCTATACATGTAAAGGAATATAAAGAGGACATGTCATGGCTCTAATACATGTATATAGGAGTATAAAGAATACTTGCCATGGCTCTATACATTGTGAGAAAGTCACTGATCTTTAGACCGAAATGGCGAATAAATGCAGCTTTATTGCGACCAATGAAAAAAAGTAACACAAATAAAAAGGCCTACTCCACCTTGGGAGGCTAACTAAACAAGAGCGTTCCTCACTACGCTCTACTAGAGCGGCTATTCCGGCTCTAGTATAAACAAACAAAAAAAGATAGTCCAATATAAGTAATTGTTCTGACAGACCTTGATTCCACACATACACAGACACTCTCCAGTCTGTGTCCATCCAGTCCAGCCTGGGTCTCGCTCTGAGCTCTCACTCTCCCTACACTATCAGGTGCAGGCTAATTAATAGAGGGAGAGAGGAGGTTTACCTGTTGGGCCAAGCTTAACCCTTTCCAAGATAGGGAAAGCTGCCCTTTCCAACCTCTCACTGACATACACAGAGTCATGTACCCTGTCACACATCCTCCCCCCCAGCTTAACACCTGCGTGGGAAGCGGCCACCTCACCCATGTACCCCGGGACAGAGCATCTGCATTACTGTGGAAGAGACCTGCCCTATACTGTACCACAAAAGTAAAGGGCTTGTAGGGACAAAAACCATCTCGTGACCTGAGCGTTCTTGTCCCTGTTGGTATGCATCCACTTAACGGAGCATGGTCGGTGACCAGGGTAAACCGTCTGCCCAACAAATAGTAGCAGAGTGTTTCTTACTTCCCACTTAATCGCCAAACACTCTTTTTCCACTGTGGCATAGCGCTGTTCTTGAGGTAACAACTTCCGACTCAAATATAGAACAGGATGTTCCTCACCATCCACATATTGGGACAAAACTGCACCCAAACCCACCTCTGAGGCATCGGTCTGGAGAAAGAACTCCTTCCTAAAGTCGGGAGTCACAAGCACAGGTTGGGCACAAAGCGTTGCCCTCAGACCCGCAAAGGCTTCCTCAGCCTCGCTGTTCCACTTTACTGTGTCTGGACTTCTGGCTTTAATAAGGTCAGTGAGTGGAGCAGCCCTTGTAGCAAAGTGAGGAATAAACCTCCGGTAGTAGCCTACGATCCCCAAAAAGGCTCTAACTTGTTTTTTCCTCAGCGGTTTGGGCCAGCTCTGTATAGCTCCTATCTTGTTCATTTGCGGTTTAACAAGCCCTCTGCCAACTAGATAACCCAAGTATCTAGCCTCAGCTAAGCCAACAGCACATTTAGAGGGGTTAGCTGTCAGTCTTGCTCTTCTAAAAGTGTCCAACACTGCCTGCACTTTGTCCAGATGGCCTTCCCAGTCCGGGCTATGAATGATCACATCATCCAAGTATGCGGCTGCATACTTAGTGTGGGGCCTGAGCAGCTTATCCATTAACCTTTGGAAAGTGGCTGGGGCCCCATGGAGGCCAAAAGGCATGATCCTGTACTGGAACAGGCCATCAGGAGTAGAAAAAGCTGTCTTCTCCCGGGCACGCTTTATCAATGGGATCTGCCAATAACCCTTTGTCAGGTCCAAAGTGGTGAAGAACCTGTCTTTGGCTAGTTGCTCTACCAGTTCATCCACCCTAGGCATGCAGTAGGCATCAAACTTAGACACCTCGTTTAACTTCCTGAAGTCATAACAAAATCTGATGGACCCATCAGGTTTAGGCACTAGAACAATGGGGCTAGACCACTGGCTGTGAGACTCCTCTATCACTCCAAGTTCAAGCATTTTCTTGACTTCCGCCCTTACGGCTGCCCTCTTGGCCTTCGAAATGCGGTAAGACTTCAACCCTTACGATAACTCCATGGTTCTGTAACAATGTCATGGTAATCTCTCGGGTTTGACCAGGTTGGGGGGAGAGAAGACATCGCTATTCCTCTCAACCAAGCCTCTAGCCTCCTCTATTTGCTTAGGTGCAGCTCTGGAGAGATTGTCACTGAAGGTCTAGGGGCCTGTGGATCAGGTTGGTGTCACCCACTGTGGCCATGCAGTCCTCTCTAGTCCTCCATGGCTTTAAGAAGGTTTATATGGAACACGGCCTCCTTCTTCTGGCGTCCTGGCTGACTAACTTTATAATTTGCTGGGCTCAAGACTTTCTCCAAGACACATAGGTAAGTGTTGAGCAGAATATGCCATATCGATTTCGCGATATATCTCGAATATATATTCGAATATTCGAGATATATTCCTAAATTCGAATATTCGTGATATTTTATCGAAATTAAATGATTGCGATTTTTCGCTATTGCGAATGCGAAATAATTGCGATTTTTTGATAACTGCGGTAGGAGCACTCTGATTGGCTCAGAATATTCGTGATATTTTATCGAAATATCGCAACATGCGAATGCGATATTATTGCGCAATTTCGAGAAATGCTGGAGGGAGCGCTCTGATTGGCTCAGAATATTCGTGATATTTTACAATACAAAATAATTGCGAATATTCGGCAAATGCTGTAGGAGCACTCTGATTGGCTCAGAATATTCTTGATATTTTACAATACAAAATAATTGCGAATATTCGGCAAATGCAGAAGAAGCACTCTGATTGGCTCAGAATATTCTTGATATTTTACAATACAAAATAATTGCGAATATCGGCAAATGCTGTAGGAGCACTCTGATTGGCTCAGAATATTCTTGATATTTTACAATACAAAATAATTGCGAATATTCGGCAAATGCAGAAGGAGTACTCTGATTGGCTCAGAATATTCGTGATATTTTACAATAGAGAATAAAAAGTGTTTTGCATTGGTGGTGATTCTTTACTCTATCCATCTGTCACAGCCGTTTGTCAATCAAACACCTTGAAGATTGAACTCGTCATGCTGCATGCTTTGGACTTTTTTTCACTTCACATATCAAAGACATTTTTATGAAAGATTATTTTTCTATTATTGGGACTATATTTCTTTATATATTTGTTTCACTGTGTATTTCACAAGTTATTTGCGCTTGCTTATTTTATAATTTGCCCACATGTCTTGTCACTAGACATATTTTTTATTCTTGTAGAGCGACTCCATTTTCTGTCTTGTATTAATTTATGTTGTATAACATTTTTGAGTTGCTGCTGTATTCTCCCCTTTTTTTAAGGTATGCGCAATTTTTTCCTTCTTACAAAAAAAAATAATATCAAACATACAAATATTCATAACAGAAACATACACAAAGCCCCCCCCTTTTGCATCAGAGACAATCAGAGTTCTCCTACCACAGTTATCGAAAATTCGCAATCATTTTCGCATTCGCAATAGCGAAAAATCGCATTTTTTTTTTTTTTCAATTTGGCAACATAAAAGGATCGCCTCAGCTTAGCTACTCGGCCCAGGGTCTCTAATCATACCAGCAATGCTTTTAGACGTCGATAGGATGTGATCTGATTTTAAAAATCAAATTGAAAAAATGCGAATATTCGGAATTTGCGAATATTCACCGCGAAAATTCGAAATATAGCGCGATTTCTCGAATATGCTATATTCAGTCGAATATTCGCAATGCGAATATCGTGGAGCAACACTACTCATAGGGTCCCTGCCACTGTGCCAGAAGGTTGCTTTCTGCGGTGGGTACTAGAACCATTACTTGTCCCCCCCCTCTCAAACTGTCTCACTAGGGCCCTTTGGTCATAGTAGGACTTCTGCCTACCCTGTGCCTGCTCCATATGTTGGCGAATAAGCGGAGCAATCCGAGTCAATACGCACCCGCATATCTTCAACATATTGGAGCACATTGGTCCCAGCTACTCCCTGTTCTTCCAGGTTTCCTTTAGGACATCCAGAATACCCCTGGATGCCTACCATATAAAAGCTCAAATGGGGAGAAGCCCATAGAACTTTTGGGGAATCTCTCGAACTGCAAACAACATGGTAAGGAAGCAACACGTCCAATCCTTCCCATCCCTGCTAACAACTTTTCTCAACATCCCCTTTTAGGGTCTGGTTAAACCTTTCTACCAGCCCATATGTCTGTGGGTGGTACACCGACGTTCTCAGGGACCGTACCTTAAATAGCTGACATAGCTCTTTCATTATACGGGAAATAAACGGTGTCCCCTGATCCGTGAGCAACGTCTTTGGTATTCCCACACGTGTAAACATCTGAACCAACTCTTTCGCAATATTTTAGCATTAGCCTTGCGTAGTGGATGTCTTCAGGATATCTAGTGGCATAGTCAAGGATGACAAGGATGTACTGGTGCCCACAAGCTGTTTTTGCTCCCCACGCTGATTTAACAGGACTTCATTGACAGCCCTATTAAATTTCAGCTTGCTCTCCTGCGTCCCATCTTATTTTACCTCTTTTTGGACTAGAGATATACAAGTCGGGATGAACAAAGGAAATATTTCATGAACCCCCTGTATTTCTCTGCTCCACCTCAGGTTCCCCTTGTTCTCCCATCACAGGGGATTGTAAAAGAGTGTGGAAGTTAGGAAAATGTCTTCCTATTATCAAAGGATATGGTAGACGAGGAACTACCACTGCTAAGATCCTTACCAGACTGCCCTGTACGAACACCTCTATGTTGGCAGTAGGATACCGCACAGTAGACCCATGAATACACAATACCCCCATGGTTCTATGCTTCTGAACCCGACCAGGTCTTACTAATTTACTGGTCACCAGAGTTAGGCCACTGCCAGAGTTCACCAGGGCCACTGTCTCTTGTTTGTCCAGCAGGACAGGTGCTCGGAAGATATGTCCCCCCTCCACCAGGCCTGCTAGACAGACGAGTCCGCAAAAGTCTGAAGAATCTTCCCCTAGCCCACACTGCATTGGCTCAGGAAGGTTGGGGCATCTCGTCCTGATATGTCCTTTTGCGCCACACTCAAATCAAGTTATGGAGTTTTCCTAGGGTGGTCCTCTTTCCCAGAGTTTTGACTTCTAGCGTCTGTTTGGAAAAACGGGCTCCTGATCCGAAGTCTGCTTCTAATCCACTCTTCCGGTCTCTGCATTTTCCCACTCGACCTAGTGAAGATCGGTCCAAATCTTTGGCAGACAGATACTGCTCCACTTGTGCGACCATGCTATCACAGTCCAGGGGGTTTCCCTGAGTGACCCACTCCCAGAGGCCATTGGAAAGCTCCCTCACGTAACGGTCAAGCACAAGCGTTTCTATGATCTGTGCAGGGGTTTGAGCCACTTCCGAGCCAGATGAATTAAGTCAAACATCTGGGATCTGGGAGCTTTTCCTTCCTTGAACCTCCAGTTGTAGAAACGCTGGGCTCTCACTGTGGCGGTCACCCCTAACCGAGCCAGGATCTCTGCTTTCAGTTTGGGATAGTCTGCAGCCGCCTCCTCGTCCAGGTCAAAATAGGATTTCTGTGCTTCTCCCAGAAAAAAGGGTGCAATGATTCCAGCCCACTGTTCTGAAGGCCAGCCTTCTCGGGCAGCGGTCCGTTCAAACGCCAGCAGATAGGTCTCCACATCATCATCTGGGGTCATTTTCTGCAGACAGCTACTTGCACGTATTTGGCTTACCCCCCCTGCTGGTGGGTTAGGAGATCTTTGGCCAGTCATCTGTTCCAGGGTTACTTTGAGAACCGCATGATCTGCCTTTTGTGCTTCAGTTAAAACCTCAAGCTGCAAAGCCAGGAGCCTGTTGGTCTCTTGTTGCGCTGCAGCTGAGACAGCTACCTGTCTATTAGTCTCTTGTTGCGCTGCAGCTACCTGTCTATTATTCTCTTGTTGCGCTGCAGCTGAGGCAGTACCTGTCTATTAGGCTCTTGTTGCTCTGCAGCTGAGGCAACTTCCTGTCTATTAGTCTCTTGCTGCACAAAGGCAGCTTGTATCAGGGCTTTCACAATATCTTCCATTCTCTGGGTCCTGTACCTTTAAGGCCACTGCTGCCACCACTTGTGAGAAAGTCACTGATCTTTAGACTGAAATGGCGAATAAATGAAGCTTTATTGCGACCAATGAAAAAAAGTAACACAAATAAAAAGGCCTACTCCACCTTGGGAGGCTAACCAAACAAGAGCGTTCCTCACTACGCTCTACTAGAGCGGCTATTCCGGCTCTAGTATAAACAGACAAAACAAGAAAGTCAATATAAGTAATTGTTCTGACAGACCTTGATTCCACGCATACACAGACACTCTCCAGTCTGAGTCCATCCAGTCCAGCCTGGGTCTCGCTCTGAGCTCTCACTCTCCCTACACTATCAGGTGCAGGCTAATTAATAGAGGGAGAGAGGAGGTTTACCTGTTGGGCCAGGCTTAACCCTTTCCAAGATAGGGAAAGCTGTCCTTTCCAACCTCTCACTGACATACACAGAGTCGTGTACCCTGTCACAACATGTATAAAGAGGACCTGTCATAGCTCTATACATGTATATAGGAGTAAAAAGAGGACCTGCCATGGCTCTATACATGTATAAAGAGGACCTGTCAGGGCTCTATACATGTATATAGGAGTATAAAGGGACCTGTGCATGGCAGGTGGCTGCGATGTCTTTTGTGCAAACAAATCAATGTACGCTAATTGTGTTTTTTTTTTTTTTTGGTACCAAAAATATGTAGAAGAATACATATTGGCCTAAACTGATGAAGACATTTTTTTTTCATAAATTGTTTGGATATTTATTATAGCAAAAAGTAAAAAATATATATATATATATTTTTTAAATTGTTGCTCTTTTGTTGTTTATAGCGTAAAAAATAAAAACCACAGAGGTGATCAAATATCACCAAAATAAAGCTTTACTGTGGGAACAAAAGGACATCACTTTTATTTGGGTACAGTGTCGCATGACCGCGCAATTGTCAGTTAAAGCAACACAGTGCCGTATTGCAAAATGGCCCAGTCATTAAGGGGGTTGTAATGGTTCGTGTATTTTCACCTTAGTGCATCCTATAAAAACCACCTGGCAATGACGGCCCCCCCAGCCCCACTGTTTTACTTACCTGATCCCCTGGCGTCCTCTTCTCCACGGAGTCTGGCCGTTGATTGGCTAGATTGGATAAATTGATAGCAGCGCAGCCTTTGGCTTGCGCTGCTGTCAATCACATCCAATGACGCAGCCCGTGGAGGGGGGGCAGGACCGAGTCATACACGCTGTGTCTATGGACGCAGCGTGTATGACAGGGAGTGCACCCACAAGCTAACCCCCTTGGGAGAGAGCTTCCCAGAAGGGGGTCGAGGGACCCGAGAACAGCAGGATCGAGGCCACTCTGTGTAAAACGAACTGCAGAGTGGAGGTAAGTATAACATGTTTGTTATTTAAAAAAACAAAAAACAAAGCCATGCAACCCCTTTAAGTGGGCAAATCCTTCCGGTACTTAAGTGGTTAATCAGAGCTGGGCAAGGCAAGTCCCTCTCAGGCTCTCATGTTTCATATATGTAGCGCTACCCCCGCAGGATCCGCTGGTTAGATTTGGGACGGAATGTTATGTTACCTATGTCTAGGGATGATGATGATGAGATGCAATGACGGAATCTCCAAACAGCAGGGTGTCGTTTTCTGTGTTTTTATTTCTTGCCCAACATGGCAAACAATCAACTTGAGGTAGATAGAGAAAGGTTGGTGAAAGGAGAATTTGCATATTCAGGCCTATGGATAACGGAAGCAGTCCTGCCTCCAATGGGACTTTTAACTCACATCGCCACTCCAGCCGGAGTGGGTATAGTGTACCTGGACAGGCCTCTAACACCGACCTGGCAGCCAGGGTATAACTCAGAACCTTTGAGAAGGAACAAGTCTCTGCCACCGACTTGGCTCTAATGGAATTAGAATTAGGAGTGGAACCTCTGCCACAGGCCCTCTACTCAGGAACATAGTTAATAGAGTGAATCCTCTCACAAATATAATTTGCCTGAATCTCCCTCAGGTAGACTTCTTGATTTTGGGGTCACCGACTGACAAGTTGCAGCATACAACTTCTCAGTGTCCAGCCACCCAGATCCCGATGGATTGTCAAAGCCCTGTTGGATTACCTGCCTCCGGGCTCACCTCAGACCAACTCCCCACCAAACAGCATAACTCGCTTGGGATCTTCCTCATGAAGTGTGGGGACCCAGTAAGTCACTGGGGCCCCTTTGCAGCTTTAGTTGCTCCGGGCCGTGAGGGCCCAGAACTGGGAACTCCACGTAGCAAGTGTGCCCCGGCCTGGTAGGCCATGTCGCCGGGGCCCCGTGATGTGCGCACACGCTAAAGGTGGGTGCCGCACCCGGAACCAGGAACGGGCGAAGAACCTCACAAAATGGCATCTGCCCAAGAAATACCCTACCCCAGCATGCACCGCAAGGGAAACACTCCTCTGATTGGCTGCTGGAGAAAGGCGCCTCCGCCTGGACTCCTCTGGCGCCACCTGTCATCCAGAGATGGAAAGATATCTCTAGAACACATAATGAAACCACAGGGCAGTCCAGCCTGGCAGAAACCCAATTTACATAAATCAACATGGATGAGAGCAAAGTAACTCTCTCATCCCCCTCTAAATTTAACATAGCACCTGTACTGAAAGTACACAGGCGCTACATATAACTTGTGATGTGTGTTTGTACTTACAGTTTTGCTTCGGACTCCACCACCAGATGCGAGTTGTCACTTGCCACACGTTGCGGGTTGTCACTTGCCACACGTTGCTGATGGTCACTTACGTCACCTGTGGATTGTCACTTGCCACGTCACATGCCACATGTTGCGGATTGTCACTTGCCACAACGTTACCTGCCACTAGAGATGAGCCGAACATACCCGGGTTCGGTTCGCACCAGAACGTTCGAACAGACTGCGGGTTCGCGCGAACATTTAGAACCCCATTGAAGTCTATGGGACTCGAACGTTCGAATTCAAAAACGCTCATTTTAAAGACCAATATTCAATTTAATGTTGGAAAACGTCGTTCAGAACCCGGGTCTTGGCCCAGGGAACATGTATCAATGGAAAAAAAAGTTTTAAAAACGACCGTTTTTCCAGAACAGCGATTTAAATGATGCTTAAAGTAAAAAAAAAATGAAAAATTCCTTTAAATATCACACCTGGTGTGTGTCTATAGTAGTGGCACGTGTTTAGAAATGTCCCTGCACAACATGAAATTATTATAAGAACAAAGTAATTTAATACTGCTTGCGCACGTGCTGTGTGGCAACAATATCTTGATTATTTTAGGGGTGGTGGGGGGGCCATTATTTTTTTGTGAAAGCAAAATTGTAGAAAAAAGGGCACCCCTCAAACATACTGTAATTGGAGCGCAACAAAAAGCCACGTGAAAAGTATTCATCAAAAGCATGCATCAAAAATTGTTATTAGGCGCCCCTATATTACACAGGGGCACAAAAATGTGTCCTTAGGCACAACACAACACAACACTGCAACCCCTCCCAATAACTGTAATTGGAGCGCAACAAGGAGCCACGTGCAAAGCATTGCATCAAAAATTGTTATTATGCGCCCCTGTTAAACAGGGGCAGAAAAATTTGTCCATAGGCACAACACAACACTGCAACCCCTCCCAATATCTGTAATTGGAGCGCAACAAGGAGCCACGTGCAAAGTATTGCATCAAAAATTGTTATCAGACGCCCCTGTTACACAGGGGCAGAAAAATTATGCCTTAGGCACAACACAACACTGCAACTCCTCCCATTAACAGTAATTGGAGCACAACAAGGAGCCACGTGCAAAGTATTGCATAAAAAATTGTTATCAGACGCCCCTGTTACACAGGGGCAGAAAAATGTATCCTTAGGCACAACACAACACTGCAACCCCTCCCAATAACTGTAATTGGAGCGCAACAAGGATCCACGTGCAAAGTTTTGCATCAAAAATTGTTATTAGACGCCCCTGTTACACAGGGGCAGAAGAATTAGGCCTTAGGCACAATACAACACTGCAACCCCTCCCAATTTCTTTAATTGGAGTGCAACAAGGAACCACGTGCAAAGTATTGCATCAAAAATTGTTATTAGGCGCCCCTGTTAAACAGGGGCAGAAAAATTAGGCCTTAGGCACTGGTGGCAGAGCCCAGAAAAACAAAATTTCTTACTAGCTATCAGCAAGAAAAGTGAGGAGGAGAAGGATATTCCATCAGCAGCATAACAGGACAGTCACTCAGCATCAGCAGTCTCAAAGGGATCTGACATTTCAACAAAAAATTCTTATTCAGTAACATCAGCATCAGGTGCTTTGTAGCTGGTGTTGATCCAAGCCTGATTCATTTTGATGAAGGTCAGTCGATCAACAGAGTCGGTGGAGAGGCGCACCCTGTGATCGGTCACAAAGCCTCCAGCAGCACTGAATGTGCGTTCTGAAAGAACACTGAATGCAGGGCAAGCCAGTAGCTCAATTGCGTACTGTGCAAGCTCTGGCCAGTGATCCATCCTCAAGACCCAGTAAGCCAGAGGATTTTCGGTGGGGAAGGTGTCCAAGTCGGATCTTGCCGCTAGGTATTCCCGGACCATGTAAACCAGACGCTGGCGATGGTTGCTGGAACCGCTCAGACCTTGGGGCTGTGGACTAAAAAATTGTCTGAACGCATCGGTCAGACGGCCACCTTCTCCACCGCTCCTTCTCTGACTCACCGAAGCCTCAGCAAGACGTTGTCCAGGGCCAGGTTTTGGTAATCCCCCCGGTTCTGGGAACGCATTGCACAGACCCTTCTGCAAATCCTCCCGCAGAAGTTTCATCTTCTGCTCCCTCTGCGATGGCAACATAAGGTCCGCTACCTTACTCTTGTAACGTGGATCAAGGAGAGTTGCCAGCCAGTAATGATCCCTCTCCTTGATAGCACGTACACAAGGATCCTTACGCAGGCTTTGCAGGATCAGGGAGGCCATGCAGCGTAGGTTTGCAGAGGCATTCGGGGCACAGTCCTCTGGGTCACTAAGGATGACAGCCACCTCATCCCAGCCACGTCCACGTGTTCCTTGGGACTGTAAATGATCCCTTGAAGACTGCTGCTGTTGATGCTGAGTGCTAGGCTCCACCTCCATACTGCTGATACAACCCTCCTCCTCCTCCTCATCCTCCTCCTCCTCTTCCTGTGTTCTAGGTGGGCAAGCAGGAACAGTATCTGGATAAAGGGGGCCTTGAGAGGTAAGGAAGTCCTCCTCTTCCTCCCTCTGTTCTGCCTCAAGGGCCCTGTCCATTATTCCACGTAGGGTGTGCTCCAACATGTGAATAAGCGGGACAGTCTCACTGATGCATGCACTGTCACTGCTCACCATCCTCGTGGCCTCCTCAAATGGTGACAGGACAGTGCATGCATCCCTGATCAAGGCCCACTGGCATGGTGAAAAAAACCAAGCTCCCCTGAGCCAGTTCTGCTGCCATATTGCCACAGGTACTCATTGATGGCCCTCTGCTGCGTGTGCAGCCGCTGCAGCATGGCCAACGTAGAGTTCCATCTGGTAGGCATGTCACAGATTAGGCGGTTCTTGGACAGGTTGTATTCCCTCTGGAGGTCTGTCAGCCGAGCAGTGGCACTATATGACCTCCGGAAATGCACACAGACTTTCCTGGCCTGCTTCAGGACATCCTGTAAGCCCAGGTACCTGCCCAAGAACCACTGCACCACCAAATTGAGAACATGCGCAAAACAGGGCACATGGGTGAGTTTTCCCTGTCGCAGGGCAGAGAGGAGGTTGGTGCCATTATAGCTGACCACCATTCCAGGCTTCAGCTGGCGTGGCGTCAACCACCTCTGAGCCTGCCCCTGCAGAGCTGAAAGAACCTCTTCCCCAGTGTGGCTCCTGTCTCCCAAGCACACCAGCTCTAGCACCGCATGGCATCTCTTGGCCTGCATTCCTGCATAGCCCCTCGTATGCCTACGGAGCACGGCTGGTTCTGAGGAAACATCACCACAGGAAGAGGCCACAGAGGAAGAGAAAGAGGAGGGGGTGGAGGAGAGAGGTGTGTCACAAGCAGTAGTAGTGTTTTGGAGGCGTGGTGGCGGAACAACCTAAAAAAACTACTGTACCTTGCCCTGCGTCCTTCCCAGCTGCCAGCAGAGTCACCCAATGGGCTGTAAAAGACAGGTAACGTCCCTGTCCATGCCTGCTGGACCATGAGTCAGCGGTAAGATGCACCTTACCACTGACCGCCCTGGACATTGCCTTCCACATGCCGGTAGAGAGCCGGAATCGTCTTCCGTGAGAAAAAGTGGCGTTTGGGTACTTGCCACTGAGGTACTGCACATTCCACAAACTCACGGAAGGGGGCAGAATCTACCAACTGAAAAGGTAACAGTTGAAGTGCTAGCAATTTTGCTAAGCTAGCATTCAACCGCTGGGCATGAGGATGGCTGGGAGTGACTCCTCCCCAGGGCTAGAACTGGGCCAGCAGTAATCGGCGCACGGCCCTAGTAGTAGGACGTGTGGCTCCTGGTCCCAGACAGGCAGGGGTTCCTCTCCGTCGCCTCCGCTCGCTTCCAGCACCTTGCTGCCTTGCTGCCGTTTTCCACCTGCAGCTTTTGGACTGACCAGCTCTCTTACTGGTAAGACTCTATCCCTGCTTCTCAGGTCTATCCCCCCGGAATCGCTGAGAACCGTCCTTGTAAGGACAGCCACCCCAGCGATCCAACTGTGGACACTGCTTACTGCAAACCCACATCGGTCCCCATACAACCACCCACGATCGCCCCGCATCTCGCACGTCTCTTGCACTGCGCGGGCGGCCGTTTTTCTCCGCATCCGCGCCAGGCCTGACTCTTTCGCGGCCGCCGAAATCAGGAAACACCGCGGCTTCAGCCGCGGCCTAGCGGCGCGCCGCAGCCAGGAACAAATCCAGCCGGAATTGCGCTAGTCCTAGGAAAGAAACTCCCCCCCCATATCCCTGAAGGCCCACACCAAAGAACTTTTGTTGTACCGTTGAGACACAGCAGTGCCACGTAATGCAGTTGGTGTGCTGCCTCTTTGGAGATGTGCCTGTGCCTCGTCCTCCTCCTCCTCTTCCTCCTCCTCCTCTCTCCTATCAGGCACTCAGGTAGAGTCAGTGACCTCATCATCCCCTCCCTCCTCATCATCACTGTCGAAAACCTGGCAGTATGCTCCAGCTGGGGGAACATCACTCCCAGATTGTTGTCCCTCTCGGCCACCCCCTCTCCCTGGGCTCACATCAATGCCTTCCTCTATCTGTGTTCCGTCATCTGAGTCTTCAAAACGCTGCACATCTTCATGTAGCATGTACCCAACACTGTGTTGAAACGGTTCGGGGGACTCCTCAGGAGGACATGGTGGGACTAGGGAAGGATTGTGTGAAGCCAATGTGCAGAGGGAAGAGTACGCCTTGGCAGCTGCTTTGCCAGACAAACTATGATCAGTCTGTGTGAGAGAGGATGAGGAGGATGAGGACGGCTTGGTCATCCACTCCACTAATTTCTATGCATGTTGAGGCTCAACGCGGCCAGCTCCCGAAAAGAAGGATGAGCGGCCACGGCCACGGCCACGTGCTGAAGAGGATGCACCACATTCACAACCAGTGTTACCTCTAGATGCAGAGCCTGCTTGCCCTCGTGACTCTCTGCCTTTCTTTGTCCTTCAGACATATTTATGCGTTCAGGTGCTATGTAACAGCACACAAGCAGTGACACCAACTGCGTTCAGGTGGTATGTAACAGCACACATGCAGTGACAACAACTGCGTTCAGGTAGTATGTAACAGCACACGTGCAGTGACACCAACTGTGTTCAGGTGCTATGTAACAGCACACACGCAGTGACACCAACTGCGTTCAGGTGGTATGTAACAGCACACACGCAGTGACACCAAATGCGTTTAGGTGGTGTTAAACAGCACACGCGCAGTAAGAGCGACTGCGTTCAGGTGCTATGTAACAGCACACACGCAGTGACACCAACTGCGTTTAGGTGGTATTAAACTGCACATAAACTGCACATGCGCAGAAAGAGCGACTGCGTTCAGGTGCTATGTAACAGCACACATGCAGTGACACCAACTGCGTTTAGGTGGTATTAAACTGCACACGCGCAGTAAGAGGGACTGCGTTCAGGTGCTATGTAACAGCACAAACGCAGTGACAACAACTGCGTTCAGGTGGTATGTAACAGCACACACGCAGTGACACCAACTACGTTTAGGTGGTATTAAGCAGCACACGCGCAGTAAGAGCAACTGCGTTCAGGTGCTATGTAACAGCACACACGCAGTGACACCAACTGCGTTTAGGTGGTATTAAACAGCACACGCGCAGTAAGAGCGACTGCGTTCAGGTGCTATGTAACAGCACACATGCAGTGACACCAACTGCGTTAAGGTGGTATTAAACTGCACACGCGCAGTAAGAGCGACTGCGTTCAGGTGCTATGTAACAGCACACACGCAGTGACACCAACTGCGTTTAGGTGGTATTAAACAGCACACGCGCAGTAAGAGCGACTGCGTTCAGGTGGTATGTAACAGCACACACGCAGTGACACCAACTGCGTTTAGGTGGTATTAAACTTCACACGCGCAGTAAGAGCGACTGCGTTCAGGTGGTATGTAACAGCACACACGCAGTGACACCAACTGCGTTTAGGTGGTATTAAACAGCACACACGCAGTGACAACTGCGTTCAGGTAGTATGTAATAGCACACACGCAGTGACACCAACTGCGTTTAGGTGGTATTAAGCTGCACACGCGCAGTAAGAGCGACTGCGTTCAGGTGCTATGTAACAGCACACACGCAGTGACACCAACTGTGTTTAGGTGGTATTAAACTGCACACCCGCAGTAAGAGCAACTGCGTTCAGGTGCTATGTAATAGCAAACACGCAGTGACAACAACTGCATTTAGGTGGTATTAAACTGCACATGCGCAGTAAGAGCGACTGCGTTCAGGTGCTATGTAACAGCACACATGCAGTGACACCAACTGCGTTAAGGTGGTATTAAACTGCACACGCGCAGTAAGAGCGACTGCGTTCAGGTGCTATGTAACAGCACACACGCAGTGACACCAACTGCGTTTAGGTGGTATTAAACAGCACACGCGCAGTAAGAGCGACTGCGTTCAGGTGGTATCTAACAGCACACACGCAGTGACACCAACTGCGTTTAGGTGGTATTAAACTTCACACGCGCAGTAAGAGCGACTGCGTTCAGGTGGTATGTAACAGCACACACGCAGTGACACCAACTGTGTTTAGGTGGTATTAAACAGCACACACGCAGTGACAACTGCGTTCAGGTAGTATGTAATAGCACACACGCAGTGACACCAACTGCGTTTAGGTGGTATTAAACTGCACACGCGCAGTAAGAGCGACTGCGTTCAGGTGCTATGTAACAGCACACACGCAGTGACACCAACTGTGTTTAGGTGGTATTAAACTGCACACCCGCAGTAAGAGCGACTGCGTTCAGGTGCTATGTAATAGCAAACACGCAGTGACAACAACTGCGTTTAGGTGGTATTAAACTGCACACGCGCAGTAAGAGCGACTGCATTCAGGTGCTATGTAACAGCACATACGCAGTGACACCAACTGCGTTTAGGTGGTATTAAACTGCACATGCGCAGTAAGAGCGACTGCGTTCAGGTGCTATGTAACAGCACACGCGCAGTGACACCAACTGTGTTTAGGTGGTATTAAACTGCACACGCACAGTAAGAGCGACTGCGTTCAGGTAGTATGTAACAGCACACACACAGTGACACAACTGCGTTTAGGTGGTAATAAACAGCACACGCGCAGTAAGAGCGACTGCGTTCAGGTGCTATGTAACAGCACACATGCAGTGACACCAACTGCGTTAAGGTGGTATTAAACTGCACACGCGCAGTAAGAGCGACTGCGTTCAGGTGCTATGTAACAGCACACACGCAGTGACACCAACTGCGTTTAGGTGGTATTAAACAGCACACGCGCAGTAAGAGCGACTGCGTTCACGTGGTATGTAACAGCACACACGCAGTGACACCAACTGCGTTTAGGTGGTATTAAACTTCACACGCGCAGTAAGAGCGACTGCGTTCAGGTGCTATGTAACAGCACACACGCAGTGACAACAACTGCATTCAGGTGGTATGTAACAGCACACACGCAGTGACACCAACTACGTTTAGGTGGTATTAAGCAGCACACGCGCAGTAAGAGCGACTGCGTTCAGGTGCTATGTAACAGCACACACGCAGTGACAACAACTGCGTTTAGGTGGTATTAAACAGCACACGCGCAGTAAGAGCGACTGCGTTCAGGTGCTATGTAACAGCACACGCGCAGTGACACCAACTGTGTTTAGGTGGTATTAAACTGCACACGTGCAGTAAGAGCGACTGCGTTCAGGTGCTATGTAACAGCACACGTACATTGACACCAACTGCGTTTAGGTGGTATTAAACTGCACACGCGCAGTAAGAGCGACTGCGTTCAGGTAGTATGTAAGAGCACACACGCAGTGACACCAACTGCGTTTAGGTGGTATTAAACTGCACACGTGCAGTAAGAGCGACTGCGTTCAGGTGCTATGTAACAGCACACACGCAGTGACACCAACTGCGTTCAGGTAGTATGTAACAGCACATGCGCAGTGACACCAACTGCGTTCAGGTGCTATGTAACAGCACACACGCAGTGACAACAACTGCGTTCAGGTAGTATGTAACAGCACACACGCAGTGACACCATTTGCGTTTAGGTGGTATTAAACAGCACACGCGCAGTAAGAGTGACTGCGTTCAGGTGCTATGTAACAGCACACACGCAGTGACACCAACTGCGTTTAGGTGGTATTAAACAGCACACGCGCAGTAAGAGCGACTGCGTTCAGGTGCTATGTAACAGCACACACGCAGTGACACCAACTGCGTTTTGGTGGTATTAAACTGCACACGCGCAGTAAGAACGACTGCGTTCAGGTGCTATGTAACAGCACACACGCAGTGACACCAACTGTGTTTAGGTGGTATTAAACTGCACACCCGCAGTAAGAGCGACTGCGTTCAGGTGCTATGTAATAGCAAACACGCAGTGACAACAACTGCTTTTAGGTGGTATTTAACAGCACACGCGCATTAAGAGCGACTGCGTTCAGGTGGTATGTAACAGCACACACGCCGTGACAACAACTGCCTTTAGGTAGTATGTAACAGCACACGTGCAGTGACACCAACTGCATTCAGGTGCTATGTAACAGCACACACGCAGTGACACCAACTGCGTTCAGGTGGTATGTAACAGCACACACGCAGTGACAACAACTGCGTTCAGGTAGTATGTAACAGCACACACGCAGTGACACCAACTGCGTTTAGGTGGTATTAAACAGCACACGCGCAGTAAGAGCGACTGCGTTCAGGTGCTATTTAACAGCACACACGCAGTGACACCAACTGCGTTTAGGTGGTATTAAACTGCACATGCGCAGTAAGAGCGACTGCGTTCAGGTGCTATGTAACAGCACACACGCAGTGACACCAACTGCGTTTAGGTGATATTAAACTGTACACGCGCAGTAAGAGCGACTGCGTTCAGGTGCTATGTAACAGCACACACGCAGTGACACCAACTGCGTTTAGGTGGTATTAAACTGCACACGCGCAGTAAGAGCGACTGCGTTCAGGTGCTATGTAACAGCACACACGCAGTGACACCAACTGCGTTTAGGTGGTATTAAACTTCACACGCGCAGTAAGAGCGACTGCGTTCAGGTGCTATGTAACAGCACACACGCAGTGACACCAACTGCGTTCAGGTGGTATGGAACAGCACACACGCAGTGACACCAACTCTGTTTATGTGGTATTAAACAGCACACGCGCAGTAAGAGCGACTGCGTTCAGGTGCTATGTAACAGCACACTCGCAGTGACACCAACTGCGTTTAGGTGGTATTAAACTGCACACGCGCAGTAAGAGCGTCTGCGTTCAGGTGCTATGTAACAGCACATACGCAGTGACACCAACTGCGTTTAGGTGGTATTAAACTGCACACGCGCAGTAAGAGCGACTGCATTCAGGTGCTATGTAACAGCACATGCGCAGTGACACCAACTGCGTTTAGGTGGTATTAAACTGCACACACGCAGTAAGAGCGACTGCTTTCAGGTGCTATGTAACAGCACACACGCAGTGACACCAACTGCGTTTAGGTGGTATTAAACTGCACACGCGCAGTAAGAGCGACTGCGTTCAGGTGCTATGTAACAGCACACACGCAGTGACACCAACTGCGTTTAGGTGGTATTAAACTGCACATGCGCAGTAAGAGCGACTGCGTTCAGGTGCTATGTAACAGCACACGCGCAGTGACACCAACTGCGTTTAGGTGGTATTAAACTGCACATGTGCAGTAAGAGCGACTGCGTTCAGATAGTATGTAACAGCACACACGCAGTGACACAACTGCGTTTAGGTGGTATTAAACAGCACACGCGCAGTAAGAGCGACTGCGTTCAGGTGCTATGTAACAGCACACATGCAGTGACACCAACTGCGTTAAGGTGGTATTAAACTGCACACGCGCAGTAAGAGCGACTGCATTCAGGTGCTATGTAACAGCACACACGCAGTGACACCAACTGCGTTTAGGTGGTATTAAACAGCACACGCGCATTAAGAGCGACTGCGTTCAGGTGGTATGTAACAGCACACACGCCGTGACAACAACTGCCTTTAGGTAGTATGTAACAGCACACGTGCAGTGACACCAACTGCATTCAGGTGCTATGTAACAGCACACACGCAGTGACACCAACTGCGTTCAGGTGGTATGTAACAGCACACACGCAGTGACAACAACTGCGTTCAGGTAGTATGTAACAGCACACACGCAGTGACACCAACTGCGTTTAGGTGGTATTAAACAGCACACGCGCAGTAAGAGCGACGCGTTCAGGTGCTATTTAACAGCACACACGCAGTGACACCAACTGCGTTTAGGTGGTATTAAACTGCACATGCGCAGTAAGAGCGACTGCGTTCAGGTGCTATGTAACAGCACACACGCAGTGACACCAACTGCGTTTAGGTGGTATTAAACTGCACACGCGCAGTAAGAGCGACTGCGTTCAGGTGCTATGTAACAGCACACGCGCAGTGACACCAACTGCGTTTAGGTGGTATTAAACTGCACACGTGCAGTAAGAGCGACTGCGTTCAGGTGCTATGTAACAGCACACACGCAGTGACACCAACTGCGTTTAGGTGGTATTAAACTTCACACGCGCAGTAAGAGCGACTGCGTTCAGGTGCTATGTAACAGCACACACGCAGTGACACCAACTGCGTTCAGGTGGTATGTAACAGCACACACGCAGTGACACCAACTCTGTTTATGTGGTATTAAACAGCACACGCGCAGTAAGAGCGACTGCGTTCAGGTGCTATGTAACAGCACACTCGCAGTGACACCAACTGCGTTTAGGTGGTATTAAACTGCACACGCGCAGTAAGAGCGACTGCGTTCAGGTGCTATGTAACAGCACATACGCAGTGACACCAACTGCGTTTAGGTGGTATTAAACTGCACACGCGCAGTAAGAGCGACTGCATTCAGGTGCTATGTAACAGCACATGCGCAGTGACACCAACTGCGTTTAGGTGGTATTAAACTGCACACGCGCAGTAAGAGCGACTGCTTTCAGGTGCTATGTAACAGCACACACGCAGTGACACCAACTGCGTTTAGGTGGTATTAAACTGCACACGCGCAGTAAGAGCGACTGCGTTCAGGTGCTATGTAACAGCACACACGCAGTGACACCAACTGCATTTAGGTGGTATTAAACTTCACACGCGCAGTAAGAGCGACTGCGTTCAGGTGCTATGTAACAGCACACACGCAGTGACACCAACTGCGTTCAGGTGGTATGTAACAGCACACACGCAGTGACACCAACTGTGTTTAGGTGGTATTAAACAGCACACGCGCAGTAAGAGCGACTGCGTTCAGGTGCTATGTAACAGCACACACGCAGTGACACCGACTGCGTTTAGGTGGTATTAAACTTCACACGCGCAGTAAGAGCGACTGCGTTCAGGTGCTATGTAACATCACATACGCAGTGACACCAACTGCGTTTAGGTGGTATTAAACTGCACACGCGCAGTAAGAGCGACTGCATTCAGGTGCTATGTAACAGCACATGCGCAGTGACACCAACTGCGTTTAGGTGGTATTAAACTGCACACGCGCAGTAAGAGCGACTGCGTTCAGGTGCTATGTAACAGCACACACGCAGTGACACCAACTGCGTTTAGGTGGTATTAAACTGCACACGCGCAGTAAGAGCGACTGCGTTCATGTGCTATGTAACAGCACACACGCAGTGACACCAACTGCGTTTAGGTGGTATTAAAATGCACACGCGCAGTAAGAGCGACTGCGTTCAGGTGCTATGTAACAGCACACACGCAGTGACACCAACTGCGTTTAGGTGGTATTAAACAGCACACGCGCAGTAAGAGCGACTGCGTTTCTGTGCTATTCATTAGCCCATTTGTATTAACAGCGACTGCGTTTCTGTGCAAATAAATAGCACACGTGCAGTAACAGGTAATGCGTGTATGTGCAATTAACTAGCACACGTTGAATAACACGGAGTACTATGTTTAACCACTTCCCGACGGCCGTACGACTATTGACGGCCGCGGGGTGGTTCTAAATCTCTGAGCCGCCGTCAATTGACGGCAGCCCCTTTGCTCGTTCCCCGCGCGCGCTCCCGAGCGCGCAGCGGGGAACTGCTGTGCTGGCCGTGTCCCTTGGACACAGCCAATCACAGATCGCCTTGAACGGCCAATCAGAGCGGCCGTTTCCTAGGCGATCTGTGTGGCCAATGAGAGATGATCTCATATGTTTACATATGAGATCATCTTTCATTCGCGGCTCTCGCAGACAGTGGTGCTGTCAGGGGAGAGAGGAGATGGATCTGTGTCTCTTGTACATAGAGACACAGATCGGTCACCCCCCCAGTCACCCCCTTCCCCCACAGTTAGAACACTAATTAGGGTACACATTTAACCCCTTCCTCACCCCCAGGGCCGGAGTGGGACTCATTTTCAGTCCTGGAGTTTCATGCCTTAGACCAGCCCACTTTAGTTCACGACTATTAAAATAATGTAATTAAAACTCAAAATATAAGTTAACGCCTATTAAATGCAACCTCACCAACGCCGATCAAATGCAACCTCACCAACGCCAATCCAAAGCAAACCTTACCACGACCGATTAAATATATGCCGCTTCACCAGCACCCATCAAATTCCATTTCACCAGCACCCATCAAATTCCATTTCACCAGCACCCATCAATGCCACATCGGGGGGCATTTGGCAGATCAGTCAATATACATACAGACACACATTTTAAAATTCTATGTCATTGTCATCACATATACAGTCTCATTAACTCAGAGAGAAAGCCACAGTTTTTACTTACTACACCAGTGTCACCAGGTAACGGTCTTGGACTCAGCAAACTTCTGACAACGGGGACCCTGTGATTGCTGCCTGCTCCTTGCTTGTACCAACTCTGCTGCTGTACCTGCCTGCTGCTTCTGTGTCCGGTGCCTCTTCCAGGCTCCACCTGTCCCCCAAGCCCGGAGAGCCACCGCCAGGCGCCATGCTATATTCCATGTTGCATACATGTGCTCAGCTCCAGTGACACGGCCAGAAGAGCGTGGGGGGGGGGCTGTGCTGCTGCACATGGCCACTATAGAGCGGAGGGAGAGCAGAGAGCGGACTCAGTGCTGGACTGTCAGGCGGACACCGGAGAGCAGAGGCAGGGCCGGCCTTAGGTGTTCAGGCGCCCTGTGTGAGCTAATCCTGTGGCCCCCCCCACCTTCACCCCTCACCCCCTGGTCACCTAAACATAAACAAAGAGGGGACACTTAGGGTTGCCACCTTTTCTTTAAGCCAAACCCGAACATTTTAGTGGTACACTGCACTGCGCTGGCTTAACCCAACCCATTCACCTGAATGGGGCTGTGCTGCAACCGTGTGCAATGCACATGGCTACAGCACAGTGGCATGGGTTTTTAGGGGTTAAAAAACAGGTGGTGAGGAGGCAACATAACGCTACTTCACCACCTGTCAAATACCTTCAAAACATGATCCACCATGGATCACTTTTCAGAGTGCCCTGCAACTCCATTTACACTTGTGGTTGGGGGGACAGTAAAAATTAGAGGTTGAGCTGTGTTATTACTGCTACCCAACCATTTCCCTCGAACTGAAAAGGCAGCAGAGGGGGATGTACACACTTGCCACAGCCAAAATGCTTTGCATCACAGTGTGGCAAAACATGTCTGCACTGTTGGGTTCAGTGAGCAGTATTGCTTGCCGAATGTGGCCCATTCAAGTTAATGGGGGCTCTCCGCATCCATGTTCAATGCATTAAATTGCAGAGCAATACTGTGGGGTTTAAACAGGCGCCTGTCAAATGCCCTCTAAAGAGCAATACAAATGTGGATTGCTCTTCAGAGGGCACTACATGTGTAAATGAGCCGTAAGGCTGTTCAGCCATTCCAGTATATTCCGTGGAATCAGCTGGGGGCCAGGGGAAGGAACAGGACTATTTAACCCCTGGGCAGGCAGAGTGACAGGAGGGGCAGAGTGACAGAAGGGGGTACAGTGACAAGAGGGGGGCAGGATGACAGGGGGGCAGGGGGGCAGGCAGAGTGACAGGAGGGGGCAGGCTGACAGGAGGGGGGGCAGGCAGAGTGACAAGAGGGGGGGCAGGCAGAGTGACAAGAGGGGGGCAGGCAAAGTGACAAGAGGGGGGCAGGCAGAGTGACAAGAGGGGGGGGCAGGCTGTGTGACAGAGGGGGGCAGGCAGAGTGACAAGAGGGGGGGCAGGCAAAGTGACAAGAGGGGGGCAGGCAAAGTGACAAGAGGGGGGGCAGGCAAAGTGACAAGAGGGGGGCAGGCAGAGTGACAAGAGGGGGGCAGGCTGTGTGACAGGAGGGGGCAGGCAGAGTGACAAGAGGGGGGCAGGCAGAGTGACAAGGGGGGGGCAGGCAAAGTGACATGAGGGGGGCAGGCAGAGTGACAAGAGGGGGGGCAGGCTGTGTGACAGGAGGGGGCAGGCAGAGTGACAAGAGGGGGGGCAGGCAGAGTGACAAGAGGGGGGCAGGCAGAGTGACAAGAGGGGGGCAGGCAAAGTGACAAGAGGGGGGCAGGCAGAGTGACAAGAGGGGGGGCAGGCTGTGTGACAGAGGGGGGCAGGCAGAGTGACAAGAGGGGGGGCAGGCAAAGTGACAAGAGGGGGGCAGGCAAAGTGACAAGAGGGGGGCAGGCAAAGTGACAAGAGGGGGGCAGGCAGAGTGACAAGAGGGGGGGCAGGCTGTGTGACAGGAGGGGGCAGGCAGAGTGACAAGAGGGGGGCAGGCAGAGTGACAAGGGGGGGGCAGGCAAAGTGACATGAGGGGGGCAGGCAGAGTGACAAGAGGGGGGGCAGGCTGTGTGACAGGAGGGGGCAGGCAGAGTGACAAGAGGGGGGGGCAGGCAGAGTGACAAGAGGGGGGCAGGCAGAGTGACAAGAGGGGGGCAGGCAACATGACAAGAGGGGGGCAGGCAGAGTGACAAGAGGGGGGGCAGGCTGTGTGACAGAGGGGGGCAGGCAGAGTGACAAGAGGGGGGCAGGCAGAGTGACAAGAGGGGGGCAGGCAGAGTGACAGGGGGGGCAGGCAGAGTGACAAGAGGGGGGCAGGCAGAGTGACAGGGGGGGGCAGGCTGTGTAAAAGAGGGGGGCAGGCAGAGTGACAAGAGGGGGGCAGGCAGAGTGACAGAGGGGGCAGGCAGAGTGACAAGAGGGGGGCAGGCAGAGTGACAGGGGGGGGGAGGCTGTGTAAAAGAGGGGGGCAGGCAGAGTGACAAGAGGGGGACAGGCAGAGTGACAGGGGGGGGCAGGCAGAGTGACAAGAGGGGGGGCAGGCAAAGTGACAAGAGGGAGGGCAGGCAGAGTGACAGTAAGGGCAGGAGGGCTGAGAAGAGGGGTGGCAGGCAGAGTGACAGTAAAGGGCAGGAGGACCTGTGGAGAGGACACACTATTCTTTGCAGGACACTGTATTATGCTGGCACGAGCACACACAGGGCCCCATACATCTGTACTCCCCCCCCTCTCCCTCCCTCCGTCCGATGACAGCCCTGGTGCCTCAGCTTCACTGACCGTGACCGATGGATGTAACTCTGCTGTTGCCTGCTAGATAAGGGGGGGAGGCGACCTTACTGTTTAATATCAGCATCACAGAGTGCCCTCTGCTCCTGGCGCCGTTAGGACTGCTTCACAACACACACGTGAGACAAGGAGAGAGAGAGGGGAACAGTGTCTGACACTTGGGCACGACAGCTCCCCCCCCCTCGCAGCGACTTACATAAGAAAACACATAAGAGCGGAGAGCTGGAGCCGAGCCGAGCCGCGGGAGGGGGGTGCCGCTGCTTGACATCTGATGGGGCCCCAGGGGTGCCTGCTCAGTAAGACAGCCCTGCGGCCCGCAACCCGACCATCCCACCGGGGATTCTCCCGGTTCTCCCGATTGGCCAATCCGGGCCTGCTCACCCCCTAGTGTTAACCCCTTCCCTGCCAGTCACATTTATACAGTAATTAGTGCATATTTATAGCACTGATTGCAGTATAAATATGAATGGCGCCAAAAATGTGTCAAAAGTGTCCGCCATAACGTCGCAGTCGCAATAAAAATCGCAGATCGCCGCCATTACTAGTAAAAAAAATAATAATAAAAAAATAATAATTCGGCCCCTTTTTTGTAGGCGCTCTAACTTTTGCGCAAACCAGTCTCTTATTGCGATTTTTTTTTTTTTTTTACTAAAAATATGTAGAATACGTATCGGCCTAGACTGAGGATAAAAAATGTTTTTTTTTTTTTAAATTGAGCCATTTATTACAGCAACAAGTAAAACATTTTTATTTTTTTTTCTAAATTGTCGCTCTATTTTTGTTTATAGCGCAAAAAATAAAAACCGCAAAGGTGATCAAATACCACCAAAAGAAAGCTCTATTTGTGGGGAAAAAAGGACGTCAATTTTGTTTGGGAGCCACGTCGCACGACCGCGCAATTGTCGGTTAAAGCGACGCAGTGCCGAATCGCAAAAAGTCCTCTGGGCAGGAAGGGGGTTTAAGTGCCCAGTAAGGAAGTGGTTAAGCTAAACCCTAATGCAGGCAATACAACACGTTAGAGCACTGCATCAAGCACAATCTCCTGCCTGACAGATACTAATAGCAGATCTAGCTGAGCTATACAGTTTATAAATATATTGACAACTCCTAGGGATGTGAATATATTCTCTACAAACAGTAGATTTAACTATACTGACTAGCCTTCCTGCTCTATCTATCTATCTGGTAGAAAAGACACTGTGGGCCAGATTCACAAAGAGATACGATGGCGTATCTCCTGATACGCCGTCGTATCTCTGAGATCCGACGGTCGGATCTATGCGACTGATTCATAAGAATCAGTTACGCATAGATCTCCTTTAGATCCAACTGGTGTAAGTGACTTACACCGTCGGATCTTAGGCTGCAATCTTCCGCTGTCCGCTAGATGGCGTTTCGTGTTTTACTCGCGACGAATATGCAAATGAGGAGATACGCCGATTCAGAAACGAACGCCCGCCCGTCGATTTTTTTTTACGTTGTTTGCGTTCGGCTTTTTCCGGCGGATAGTTACCCCTGCTATATGAGGGGTAGCTAATGTTAAGTATGGCCGTCGTTCCCGCGCCGAGTTTCAAATTTTTACGTCGTTTGCGTAAGTCGGTCGGGAATACGGATGGCCGGAATTTACGTTGCCGCCGAAAACAATGACGTCCTAGCGACGTCATTTGGAGCATGCGCACTGGGAAATATCGCCGGCGGCGCATGCGCAGTTAAATCTCCCCCTAGCCGCGGAATTTGAATTCCGCCGGGGTAGTTACGATCCGCCGGCGCAAGTTTGGAGGTAAGTGCTTTGTGAATACTGCACTAGCCTTGCAAAAGTGCGCCGGCGGATCGTAAATCACATAGATTACGCAGATCTAAAGATCCGCTAATCTATGTGAATTTAGCCCAATATATTTCCCATTCAACAAATGGTAATTACAATAAGAGCCTGTTTATAATTCACCTAATAACAAAAACAAATGAAATTAAATGTATCAATAACCCCCATGTAATAATCCCTCTAAATAACACATGTAGTGTCATGTACTGGGAGGCAGAAGTGCTAACCACTTAGCCACTATAGCTTACTTGTTAAGTATTATTCATTTCATACATATCCAGATTTATTATTATTATTATTTTTTTTTAATATATAAATATAACATTTCAAAACTATTAAAAAGCCCCCCAATAGGTAGATACAAATCAATCAACAGAATCTTGACCAGTGACATAACCTTTACCCATATCACAATGGAGTTAAGAAGGAAGGATAAAAAGCTATCTCTAAAAAAATATATATTTATGTGCAACCATATAAACCTATTACTGTATTTATCGGCGTATACCGCGCACTTTTTTCCCCTTAAAATAAGGGGGAAATCGTGGGTGTGCGATATACGCAGCTACCCGCTTCCCGCGCTCAGTTTGAATGCTTGCGCCGACATATACCGAGTGCAGTACACTCGGCTACATTAGGCCAGGCTCGGCTTCGCTCGTGCTCACGCATAAACGTCACAGAGCATGAGCACGAGCGAAGCCGAGCCTGGCTGAATGTAGCCGAGGGTACTGCACTCGGTATACGTCGGCGGAGGCGTTCAAACTGAGCGCGGGAAATGGCAATTCGACGGGGAGAAGCCGGGAGGACACCACCGAAGGGGCAGACGGACGCCGGACCCGACGAGGAGGACACCACCAAAGCCGCAGATGGACCCGACGAGGAGGACACCACCGAAGCCGCAGACGGACGCCGGACCCGACGAGGCTGCCGATGGACGCCGCGCAAGACACCAAAACTGTAAGTACTGTACAGGACACCGGGGGTGGGTCCTGGACGGGTGCTATACGGCACCACTGTTTGGACTATGGTCCATTTAAATAGAGGTAGAAGGTTCAGGGGGTCACCCAAAAGTGGGTGAAAAGTTCCAGGCAGGCGCTAATTCAGAGAGGACTGGCTCGCAGTCTTCTCTATCTTAATAAAGTAGTTTGGGGCCTGGAATTTTGGAGGCTCCAAAGTGTTATTTGGGTGGAATGGAGCCTCCACTCCTAAACCCTGGAAGCCAGCGCACAAGGGGTTAAAATCTCACAGACAACCACCCATTAAAGCAGGAAGTGATGCTGGAGGGAGTGAGTGAGTTGGGAGAGTGCACCTGTGAGGACAAGATGGAAGTCTGCTAGCTGCTCAGAGAGGACTTTTGAGTAGTTTGGAAGTGAAGCTGTGTCTGCAGGGAAGGTCTGGAGGACTTCTTACTAAAAACATATGTGCCTTTCTTTTGGTTGTTTTTTCTGAAGAAAGACTTTTTCCTAATTTATGCTGGAAACAAGCAGGACTTTTGTTGTGACGTTTTGGATGCTGAAGAAAAGCTTTATTTTGTTTTGTTTGGTCACCAATAAAGACCCTTTGCTTTACTGACACGGTTTTACACACTTGTCTCGCGGAGCTTAAAGACCCCCAAAGTTTACAATTGGTGTCGAATGCGGGCAAAGTGCATTTGCAGGCGCAAAAACTGTTTAAAACTGACATTTAAAGAGACAGTATACTTATGGCATGTCTTGGGTGAAGTCAGCCCAGGCGTTACAAACAGCAGACAAAGGCATGGAGGAGGTCGTTAAGGCTTTGGCACAAGCCACTGTGACCCAGCAGCAAGCGTCAGCAGAGTCAAACCGTCGCCATGAGGAAGCGATGGCTCAGCAGCAGCAGGCCCTGGCACAGGCTATAGCTGCGCAGCAGGAAAATACACGGCTGCTATCCGCCCAGTTTACGGCCCAGCAGGAGTCCACTCAAGCACAGGTGGCTGCCTTGCAGGAGGCCGTACAGCAGCTGGCTCAGGGACAAGCGCAAGCGGTCGTTGCCGTTAGCAACCCAGTGTCTGTTAGAGCCAGCCATTTCTTGCAGAAACTAACACCCAGCGATGACGTGGAAGCCTTTCTTACCACCTTTGAAAGGATAGCAGAGAGAGAAGCGTGGCCCCGGGACCAATGGGCCGGCATTATATCGCCTTTTCTCACTGGTGACCCGCAAAAGGCCTATTTTGACCTCCCAGCTGAGCACATCAAAGACTATGAACGTCTAAAAGCTGAAATCCTGGCCCGCCTGGGAGTGACCACAGCTGTCCGGGCTCAGAGGGTGCATCGCTGGCGGTACAAATCGGACCAACCACCCAGGTCCCAGATGCATGAACTAATTCAGTTAGTTAAAAAATGGCTGCAGCCAGAAAAGTTGTCGGGTCCACAAATGGTGGAACGAGTGGTGATGGACCGGTACCTACGGTCCCTACAAGATGACCTACAGCGCTGGGTAAGCCATGGAAACCCTACTAATGCTGACCAGCTGATCGAGCTGGTTGAACGGTATACCGTGGTGGAGGACCTGCTTGGGCCTGCCAAGCGTCGAGAACCCACGCCAAGGACACCCAGACCAGCCACCAACCTGAGGAGAGAAGCCTTGCCAGATATTGGCGTCCGCAGGTTTACACCATCTGCCCTAGAACCACGGAGGTCGGTTCCTGTACCAAAGATGGGAGACATACAATGTTGGCGATGTCGGTCCTGGGGGCATACCCGGGCACAATGCCCACTGCAGGAGGAGCCTATGGAGTGTGGAACTGGTCGGAGAAGCTCCTTCTATGTGCGAAGTGTGTGTACCACTCATCTTGACCTGGCCGCAGGACGGTTTGAGTGTGAAGTGTGGGTGAACCACCTTCCTGCCAGGGCCCTACTGGACTCCGGTAGCATGGTAACATTAGTACATGCCAGGGTACTTGGGAGGCTTAGACCAGTGACTAAAACTCTTTGGGTGGTATGCATTCATGGGGATACCAAGGAGTACCCCTTGGTTCCGGTGACTGTCTCTTATGGCCATGCCTCAGTTACACAGGAAGTCGGGGTGGTAAACAGTTTAATTCATGACATCATAGTGGGGCGGGACTGTCCACTATTTCTGGAACTATGGAACGAGGTGCAAATGGCACCACCAGGGGAACTGGGGGCACTGGGCCTGGAAGGGACAGGGTCCGAGGGGTCCGGAGCTGAAATACACCCCTCTGATATAGAAATACCTACCATTGATAATGAAGTCGCAGGGAATGCTAATGTGGAGGATAATGCCCCTGACCCAGGTCTTAAACCCGGGTTGATCTCTGAGGGGGGGAGGTCTTCCCATTACAAGTCATGCTGGGGGAGGATGACGAGGAGCTCTCCCCGGTTGAGGAGGATGAAGGGGAAACATCCTCAAGGCCAGTACATCCAGATCTAGATGTGTCCAGAGGTGCATTTGGTACCGCCCAATTACGGGACCCTGCCTTGGTCAATGCTCGAGAGCAGGTTTCTGTTGTTGATGGGGTCCCACAAATGCCAGACGCAGACCAGAGGTTCCCTCACTTTGCGTTGAAGGGGGACTTACTGTATCGAGTGGCTGAGAGCCGAGGGGAAACTATAGAGCAGTTGCTGGTTCCCCAACCGTATAGGCGGATGCTCCTCGATCTAGCCCACAACGATGCACTGGGAGGACACCTGGGGGCGGAGAAAACAGAGGCCAGGATAAACGACCGGTTTTACTGGCCAGGGTTGAAGGCCGAGGTTAAAAGATACTGTGCGTCTTGTCCCATTTGCCAGTTAACCGCCCCAGTGCCACACTATAGAAACCCTCTGGTGCCCTTGCCGATTATCGAAGTCCCGTTTGAACGGATCGCTATGGATCTGGTGGGACCCCTGGTAAAGTCGGCACGGGGCCACCAATACATATTGGTCATCCTAGATTACGCAACTAGGTATCCAGAAGCTGTCCCTTTGAGGAAAGCCTCCTCTAAGGCCATCGCCAGGGAGTTGTTTCAAATGTTCTCACGAACTGGGTTCCCCAAAGAGATCCTGACAGACCAGGGTACCCCTTTTATGTGAAAGGTAATGGCGGACTTGTGCAAATTGTTTCAAATTAAGCAGTTGCGGACGTCTGTCTACCACCCACAGACCGATGGCCTAGTCGAAAGATTCAATAAAACCCTAAAATCCATGTTGAAAAGAGTAGTCCAGAAAGATGGGAAGGATTGGGATATGTTACTCCCTGCCCTGTTATTTGCTATCCGGGAGGTCCCGCAAGCATCCACAGGTTTTTTCGCCATTTGAGTTAGTGTATGGTCGAAGGCCCCGGGGGTTACTCGACCTGGTAAAAGAAACGTGGGAAAGTGAATCCTCACCACACAAAACGGTGGTAGAGCATATCTCTCAAATGCGAGAGAGGGTGGCTAAGGTGATGCCACTGGTGAAGGAGCACATGCAGAAGGCTCAGGATGCCCAAAGAAGAGTGTATAACAGGTCGGCTAAAATTAGACAGTTCCAAGTAGGAGACCGGGTGGCTGTTCTAATACCCACGGTAGAGAGCAAATTCTTGGCCAAATGGCAGGGCCCATTTGAGGTAGTAGAGAAAGTCGGTGAGGTAGACTACAAGGTACACCAGCCAGGGAAAAGAAAACCATACCAGATCTATCACATCAATTTGTTGAAACCCTGGAGAGACAGAGAACGTGTCAGTGGTAGTAGGGGTACAGTCAGGGGACCATGCAGGGATCAACTTGGTGCAGGTTGCTGCTACCCTGACTAGACCTCAAACCCAGCAAACAAAAGAGTTTCTACAAAAAAATAGAGATATGTTTTCAGAGTTGCCCGGTCGCACCAACGTCATCGAGCATGACATTGTGACCGAGCCCAATGTAAAAGTCAGGTAAAAGCCTTACCGTATCCCAGAAGCTCATAGGGTGGCAGTGTCCGAAGAGGTTAAAAGAATGTTCGAGCTTGGAGTCATTGAAGAGTCGCAGAGCGAATGGTCAAGTCCAATTGTGTTGGTACCCAAGCCCAATGGCACCCTCCGCTTCTGCAACGACTTCAGAAAGCTTAATGAAGTCTCCAAATTCGACGCATATCCCATGCCACGAGTAGATGAGCTAATTGAAAGGTTGGGGCCTGCCAGGTACATTACCACGCTAGACCTCACAAAAGGGTACTGGCAGATTCCCCTGACTAAGGAAGCCAGGGAGAAGACAGCCTTCTCTACCCCAGAAGGCCACTTCCAATATAAGAGGATGCCATTTGGTCTACACTCAGCCCCGGCCACGTTCCAAAGGGCCATGGACAAAACTCTGCGTCCACACCAACGGTACGCTTCTGTCTACCTAGATGACATAGTCATCTTCAGCACTGATTGGGAGTCCCACCTTCCCTGGGTTCAGGCAGTCGTAGACTCCTTAAGAAGAGCAGGGTTCACCATCAACCCCGAGAAGTGTGCCATTGGGATGGAGGAAGTAAAATACCTAGGGTATATTGTGGGTAGAGGGCTGGTGAAGCCCCAAATGAGTAAGGTGGAGGCCATACAGGACTGGCCCCGTCCCCTAACCAAGAAGCAGGTCAGAGCGTTTTTGGGCATAGTTGGCTATTATAGGAGGTTTGTCCCCAACTTTGCCACTGTTGCTGCACCACTGACCGACCTGACCAGAGGCAGAAAGTCAGTGATGATAAAGTGGAACGCCGAGACGGCTTTTCAAAAGCTTAAGACAGCTTTGTGCCAAGATCCGGTGCTTGTAGCTCCAGATTTTACAAAAGATTTTGTAGTACAGACAGATGCTTCAAGCGAAGGGTTGGGAGCGGTCCTGTCTCAGGAAATCAATGGGGAGGAGCACCCTGTGGTCTTTCTTAGTAGGAAGCTGACGGCAGCTGAAAGAAACTATGCAGTGGTGGAGCGGGAGTGTCTGGCCATCAAGTGGGCTCTAGACTCCCTGCGATATTTCCTCCTGGGCAGAAAGTTCCGCTTGGTGTCAGACCATGCTCCGCTTACCTGGATGAGACAGAATAAACACACCAATGCCAGGGTAACAAGGTGGTTCCTTTCTCTCCAGGAGTTCAAAAAACGCCACCTAGCGGCCGCCATAAAATTGCAGCTTAGATCAGACAGCGTACTAAGACGTACGCCTGTCGGATCTAGCCGAGATGCCGTCGGATCTTGTTTTGAAGATACAAAACAAAGATACGACGTGCAAAATTTGAAATTACGCAGCGTATCAAGAGATATGCCGGCGTAATACCTTTGTGGATCTGCCCCTCTGAGTCTAGCTTTTACTCCACAACTCAAACCCATTAAATCAGCCCCCACCTTCCTAAAAAGGCTGGTTTAAAGTTCCGCTGAGTTTTATTGTTCTACAGAAAACCCACAAACTTCAACCATCTCCTTATTCACACAAGGGTGGGGATTGTTCAGTCTCTATACATTAACATTCCTGAGGGTTGGGCTATAAGCTATGTGTAAAAGTATTTAACTTGTACGATATACAGTACGTTTCCTTTAACATCTAAATTAAATACTACATAAATATATACATTAAAAAACAAATGTTCTTATTAATATCCTAATCAAGATGTATTTGTATTATAAAGAACTCATCTTCTTAACTAAACAAACTTTTTGTATCTTCAGAGGAGAATGTAACCTTATCTATTTTCGATGGTGGTTGGAGAAACCAACTTAATTCCTAATTACTAGCACATGTTTGAGCTCTTTAGAAGAGCATATGAAGCTTATAACAAAATGTATACTTTTACAAGTATAAGAATCTATATAATTTCACTTTTTCATATCTAGAACATATAAAGATATATAGAAGTCAATTATTCTAAAGACCCATCCATTAATTCATTTGTTAATTGATGTATATTAGATATAAGATTAAAGAAACTTTCTGTCATGTACCTGATGGTGGTGAGCATGTTATAGCAGAGGGAGGCCCCTCTTACGGCTCCTACTCGCGGCCCCTGGTAAAGTAACAGAAGGCAAGGGAGTGAGGAGTGGTAAGAGTGCCTGGCAGAATCAACACAGGTAGAGGTAGTCCGGACGTTCAGGAACTCCTTAGGAACTGGGAAACAGGAGCTGAAGCAGCTGACGGGTTTGGCAGACCGGAATGGATCACTGGATCGGAACCAGGAACAAACAGGCACAGTTCAGCAGACTGGAACAGCTTGGACTGGAACCAGGACAGACAGGAACTGTTCAGCAGACTGGAGCAGACTGGACTGGAACCAGGAACAGACAGGATGGTCCGACAGGCCGGGTCGGTTATCAGGCGGTCAGTAAAGTACAGAGGTGCAGGCAGAAGAGTAGTCAGAACAGGCCAGGGATCAGGTGCAGGCAGATGGCTGGAATAGTCACAGGTAAGTCGGGGTCTATCACAGGTTAAGTCATGGATCAGGTTTCAGGTACACAAATGCTGTAGAGCAAACAGCGGGGACTGTATGTGACAGGCAGGCTTAAATAGCCCACCTGGTGCCAACAGAGGTGCGCGTGCGCGTGGTTGCAGCCACGATCGGGAACCAGGGAGTCTGAGGCGCCTGTTTCTGGCAGGATCTTCATGAAACTTTCTAATATGGATGAGCCGAACACCTCCCAGTTCGGTTCGCATGAGAACATGTGAACAGGCAATAAATTTGTTCGAACATCCGAACACCGTTAAAGTCTATGGGACTCGAACATGAAAAATCTAAAGTGCTAATTTTAAAGGCTTATGTGCAAGTTATTGTCACAAAAAGTGTTTGGGGACCCAGGTCCTGCTCCAGGGGACATGTATCAATGCAATTTTTTTTTTAAAACTGCCGTGATTTTAATAATGCTTAAGGTGAAATAATAAAAGTGAAATATTCCTTTAAATTTTGTACCTAGGGGGTGTGTAGATTATGCCTGTAAAGTAGTGCTTGTTTCCAGTGCTTAGAACTGTCCGTGCACAAAGTGTCATTTCTGAAGGAAAAAAGTAATTTAAAAATACTCGCGGCTATAATGAATTGTTGGCTCCCGGCAATACAGAGAAAAGTCTTTGAAAGTCATTGATAAAAAAAATGCGTGGGGTTCCCCCCAAATTCAATTACCAGGTCCTTTAGGTCTGGTATGGATATTAAGGGGACCCCTGCGTCAAATTAAAAAAAAATACGTGGTGTTCCCCCCAAATATCCATACCAGACCCTTCAGGTCTGGTATGGATTTTAAGGGGAACTCCACTCCAAATGGAAAAAAAAATGGCACGGAGTTCCCACCAAAAATCCATACCAGACCCTTTATGCGAGCACGCAACCTGGCAGGCCGTACGAAAAGAGGGGGGACGAGAGAGCGCCCCCCCTCCTGAACCGTACTAGGCCACGTGCCCTCCTTGGGGGGGGTCTGTGACCCCTCAAAGCACCATGTCCCCATCCCCACAACCCTTGCCCAGTGGTTGTGGGGGTCTGCGGGGCATATCGGAATCTGGTAGACCCCTTTAACAAAGGGGACCCCCAGATACGGCCCCCCCTTATGTGAATTGGTAATGGGGTACATTGTACCCCTACCATTTCACAAAGAAAGTGTAAAAAAAAACACACAGACACAGTTGGGATAAGTCCTTTATTAAAAAAAAATAAAGATTCCAGTGGTGGTAATCCACTCTCTCTGTCCCACTCCACGCTGTCTGTATCCTGCGATGGATGCTCTCCTCTCCGGGGTCCAGCGATGGATGATCTCCTCTCCATCCAGGTCCAGGCTAAAGTGATGAGATGTCCAGCGCAGCGCATCCTGTCTCCACTGGAGACACCCTGGGAATATCGTTGCCGCAGCCTGACAGGTCTTATGTAGCTGAGGACGGGGCCACCAGTCACATGATCCTGTCCCCTTTGACGCAAGGGGAAACCCGGGCTTACCCAGTGACATGACGGGTGACCCGCCCCCCTCTGATGCAACAGAAAACCTGTGTTACATCAGAGGGGGGCGGGGTCACCTATCACGTCACTGGGAAAGCTTGGGTTTCCCCTTGTGTCGGAGGGGGACCGAGTCACGTGATGGGTGGCCCCATCCTCATACATAAGACATGTCAGGCAGCCACAATGCCATTCCCGGTGTTTCTCCAGTGGAGACAGGATGCGTTGCGCTGGTGACATCTCATCGCTGGAGCCTGGACCTGGATGGAGAGGCGATCATCCATCGCTGGACCCCGGAGAGAAGAGCATCTATCGCAGGATACCGACAGCGTTGGAGTGGAGACCGAGAGTGGATTAGCACCGCTGTTTTTTTTTTTTAATAAAGGACTTATCCCAACAGTGTCTGTGTGTGTTTTATGTTATCAGATTATGATTATGATATGTTTTCAGATTATGGGATTGTGATCAATGCTTAGCAGCTGTGAATTTGCACTTTGTTTCACAGGAATTGTTATACCAGACCTGACACTAGTGGAAAAGGTCTATTGCACTACTGCGAGTGTTGGAACGTGTAAATAGTGAACACGTGTAAATACTAGTGTTGAGCGGAATACGCCATATTCGATTTCGCGATATATCACGAATATATAGACGAATATTCGTGAAATATTCTCTAAAATCGAATATTCGTGATTTTTTATCAAAAAAAATGTTTGCGAAATTTCGCGAATGCAAAATTGATTGCGAAATTTTGCGAATGCGAAATTGATTGCGAAATTTCGCTAATGCGAAATTGATTGCGAAATTTTGAAACATTCAATTTCACCTGCCCTTTGGAAAAAGTGTGGTTTTACGTAATGGACCCTGCAACTAACAACAAGGTATTAATAAAATAAATACATTATTATATAGATTTGAGGGTTTACTTTGACCAATTTGTATATTGATTAGTTTAATAAATATTGAATAACCATAGATTTGGAAAATACAGATCTCTCCTCTAGACTGACCTGTATTGAGTTAGGTAAAGATCAACCGCACACTGGGGCCCCTGATTCTGTTGAGTTAAAAAAAAGCCAAGTAAACCGTTTACGTTGACATCTCTTAAATGTCTTTATGTTAAACAGTTATTATTCTCATTAAAGAGGTGAAATGCAAATGATGACACGGGACAAAAGATGGAAAATTCTTTGAAGATGTGATACACTGGAAAAACGCACAGAAACACTCCACTCTCTCCTATGACAACTGTGGTAGGAGAACTCTGATTGGCTCTGATGCAAAAGAAGGGCGGAGAAAGTATTCGCAAATATTTGTAATACGAATATTCGCGATTGCGAATATTCGGCAACATAAAAGGATCGCCTCAGCTTAGCTACTCGGCCCAGGGTCTCTAATCATACCAGCAATGCTTTTAGACGTCGATGGAGATCACTAGGATGTGATCTGTTTTAAAAATAAATTTGAAAAAATACGAATATTCGGAATAGCGAATTTTGCCCGCGAAATTCGAGTTATTCGCAAATATTCGAATATGCCATATTCGTAACGAATATTCGCAATGCGAATATTCGTGAGCAACACTAGTAAATACTGAAGCTGCTTAATCTGACACCTGACACTAGGTTGTAACCTCAAGTTACTTTATACCTGATGCTGATTGCAGTCTCAGCAAGATTTATGGATTTTTTATGGATTTTTACATTTGCAGCTCTTTTGTTTACTGTTGTCAGTAGGAAATCATGGTTGTTAGGATGCCTGTGGGTACAGGCTCCTAACAAACAATGCAAAAATGGACAGCTCTGTGTTCACTACCATTTAGGCCCACTTATGTTTTTTTAACCACTTGCCAACCAGCGCACGCATTTTTACATCAGAAAAATGGCACGGACAGGCAAATGGGCATACATGTACGTCCCTGCCGCGGGATCCGTGGACTCGATGTCTCCCGCGATCGTATCATGGTATCGTATCATACCATGGTTTATGATGAAAGCTGTTGAATGGAATATACAAGTTCCTGTCTGTCCCTTTGTTTGTTTTGGTGTATAATTCCTGGTTATTAATACTTATTTCCAAATCTAAAAAAAAAATATTTTCTTTACTTATTTCCTATGTGAAATTAATATTTTGGTCATTGGTGTTCAAACTTAAAGGATCACTAAAGGAAAAAATGTTTACAGGGTATAGAGACATAATAGTTAACTGATTCCTTTTAAAAATGATTAAAAATAGATAAAAACCAATCATCTAATGTACCTACAGTTTAGTTTCGTTTTTGCTGTTGTTTCCTGGTTCTCTGATGTACAGAGCCAGAGAGCCAATAGAGGGCAGGGAAGGTTTTTCAAAACGAAACTGGATTGGTGCTGAGGGGTTTTAGACACACCTCCTTGATTAGTCACCACAGTGAGAAATCTCCCAGTACTGTGGTGATCAGGAAACCAGGACTGCAGTAAGGTAAAGGAAGCTATTTAGCTAAAAAAAAAAAAAATCCTTTAGTGACCCTTTAACAAGAGTGTTCTTAGATCTTCAATATCGCAATTCCTAAACATGATCAAATCATCAATAAAGCGTCTATATAGTATTAATCCCAGATCCGGGTTACATAACAGTCCTTCCTCTTCCCACTTTGCCATATACAAGGTGGCTACACTAGGTGCAAATTTTACGCCCATTGCTACCCTCCTGACCTGTAAATAAGTGTCATCATAGGAAATAATGGGGGATTTTCCCATAAATGACGGATTAACAGAAGAGGGTGATATTGATAAATGGTTTTCATTCTTTAATGGGGAAGGCAAAGAACTTATTGAATTTTTAGTGAAATGAAAGCAGAGAAAACTTAGATTATTGGAAACGCAAATAAGAGATTTAAAAACTAAGATTGAGAGGGTCATAGCTACCATCAAGATGGAAACTCTGTTAGCCACCCACAGATTCCTGCTTCTTCCTAGCGCTATTTTGCTACCCTAACCGGCCTGCTGCAGTGTGCTGATATCCTGCAGACATCCTGTAAAAATCATGAGCAAAGGTGGTTCATCCACGGCCCGCGGATTGGCTGAAGGAGTATGCCCGCTTTGAACCGCAAGATGGCCCCCGCAGCCCTCCTCACATGGAAACAGCTGCCATGGACACTCCTAAAAGCTCGGACAAGTAGGGTAAGCTCACCTTGGAGCAAGTCAATGCTCAACTCCTTAGTGACATCACAGCTTCCAACACCTCTCTCATGGGAAAGATGGAGGGGATCAAGGTGGACATAGGGCTGCTGCGCCATGACATGCAGCGCGTCAGAGCGAGTAACCAAAGCAGAGCCAAGAATCTCTACCCAGGAGGATGATTTTTCCCCTGTCAATAAGAGAAACAAATATCTTTCTGGTGCCAAAAAGCAGATGATTGGAAAACCGTCTCAGAAGGAATAATCTCAGAATAGTGGGCCTTCCAGAGAAGGCTGATGGGCATTGGGAATTTGTTGAGGCCTGGTTGAAATTTTTTTTTCCTGAGGCCCAGCTCCCCTCTGCATTTGCGATGGAAAGAGCACACAGGGTGCCAGCAAAACCTCCCCCACCAAGCACCGTGTCCATTACTTGCTAGGATGCTGAATTGTACGGACCATGACCTAGGCTAGACAAAAGGACCAGATCTGTTTTGATAATACAGATATCAATTTTTTCCGATTTCCCCATTGAACTACAAAAGCAAAGAGCCTCTTTCACTGAGATCAATAGGGAGGAAGGAATCGTATACACCAGGTCCTTCCCAGCTCACCTGAGGGTGATTGATGCCTGAAAGGTCCTTTTTTTTCACCACCCTAGATGATGACCAGGATTGGTATATGCAGACTTATTCCATTTATCCCCAAAGAAGACATAGCAGTTGTGGTGGGAACAATTGTGAACTCCAGACTGGACTATGCAAATGCCTTTTACCTCGGACTCCCAAAGTACCAAATCTCTCGTCTGCAAGTCATTCAGAATATGGCCGCCAGACTTGTGACTGGGAAAAAAAAATGGGAATCAATCTCACCTTCGTTGAGAACCCTTCACTGGTTGCCAGTAAAGGACAGAATTACTTTTAAAGTATGTAAAATTAAAGTAAAGTAAAGTCTGTCTGACACATAAGTGCATCCATGGGAAGGCTCCGCAATATCTTTGCGACAAGATAGAAGCCCACAATTCCAATCGCGTTCTGCGATCTACCGACCAAAATCTGGTCAAGGTACCCATAGCCAGATACAAGTTCAAAGGAGAAAGAAGGTTTGCTTTCCAAGGTCCCAGACTATGGAACGCATTACCAACCAGCATTCGGTTGGAGGAAAACCACCTGACCTTCAGAAGACAGATTAAAACTCTGCTCTTTTGATGTCAAGAGAGACAGGAACAACGAGCGCCCAGAGGCGATTTAGTTTGCATGTGCCGCGCTATATAAGTTTTTCATTCATTCATTCATTCATGAAGAATAACCCATTGTGAATGTTTCACAGTTGCAGCTACCTGCTTGCCTTGTTACCTCATGTTGTTCAGTACTATCTGGTATTACTGCCACAATGTCTATGATCCACTTCATATTTACTTTTTAAGCGAGTGCCTTTGCTGCCTAGACAGCAAAAGATGATTGTTTCCCTGGTTATGCTTTTATAGCTAATGACAGTTCTCTGTAAATTGAGATCTCTAGCTGAGACAGACTATCATTTTGATTTCTGACTTTTTTCCCTAATATCTTCGCCATTTCTGAGTTTCAGCTTTTTGCAGAGGAATATACTTGCGCTATGGCATCATCTACTGATCTCGGCAAAAAATGTACCATCCCAGAGAGTTTTCTGGACTGCATCTATTGTTCCCTCTACTGGAGAATGGCATAATGGTAATACTGATCTTTGGGGATGTTTGAATGGTTTTCCCTTTTTTTCTTTTTGCGCTGATATTCATAACATCACTTTGGGCCAGATTCACGTAGAATTGCGGCCGTGTAACGTAACCCGTTTACGTTACACCGCCGCAAGTTTTCAGTGTAAGTGCCCGATCCACAAAGCACTTACCTGTAAACTTGCGGCGGTGTATCGTAAACACGTCCGGCACAAGCCCGCCCAATTCAAATGGGGCAGGTAAATTAAATTAGGCAATATCAAAGGAACAATATCAGAGTGAGTTGAATAGACAACTACAAGATGGTAACACTTATGTGAAGCTTTTGGGCAATCCTATTTCTAAATATAAAAAAGAATTGAGATTACTCATAGATCTGGGAAAGAAAAAAGAGATCTTAAATAAAAAAGAAGCCACATATCTACTACCAGAAATGTGTCGGATACCAGTAATTTACACCATTCCTAAAATACACAAATCCCGGATAGACCCACCAGGGAGGCCCATAGTTAATGGGATTGACTCCCTTACGTCAAGGATGGGGCAGTTTATTGACCATTTTATCCAACCTGCCGTTCAAGCGACACCTGCGTATCTGAAAGACACAAAACATATATTACAATTATTGGATACGGTGCCAGTTTGTGAAGGAAGAACACTACTGGCCACGGCAGATGTTACATCCTTGTACACCATTGTACAACACCATGATGCCTGCTTCGCCACTAAGTGGCTTCTACGAAATTTTAGCAGTCTTGTTTGTAAACAGAGAAAGTTTCTCATCAAATGCCTAGATTTCTGCCTCAAGTCTAACTATTTTTGGTATGACCAAAGCTACTATAATCAGGCAATTGGAATTGCCATGGGTGCTAAATTCGCACCTAGTGTGGCGAATGCCTTTATGGCACTATGGGAAGAATCTGCTATTTATGAGAACACTCCAGTGGAACTATCTCTATATAAAAGGTATATAGATGACCTGATTATCCTGTGGAACGGGAGTAGGGAGAGCCTTGAGAATTTCCTGGAAGGACTCAATAGAAATGACAAGAACATCGCCCTAGTGTGGAAGATAGATGAGAAATCTGTGGATTTTCTAGATCTTAACATCAGTATAGAAAATGACAAGCTCATTACTAAGACTTTTTTTAAAAATGTGGATACTAATAGCTATCTTTCATTGGACAGTTGTCATTTTAAACCTTGGCTTTTTAATATTCCCAGGGGACAACTTGTCAGATTGAGAAGGAATTGCACGAAAGATAGTGATTTTATACTACAAGCAGCCATCATAGGTTCAAGATTTAAAGATAAGGGATATGAAGAACCATGGGTCAATGACCAAATAGAGTTGGTGAGGAAACTAGATAGGAATGAGATGTTACAAAATAAACCCAAAAGCAATTCACAACAAGTTACACCGGTGCTCATCCTCGATTATAATTCTCAGCACAAAGATGTAGCCAAATTGATAAAGAGACATTGGCAGATCTTGAAAGGGGATAAAGATCTGGGGCACATACTTCCAGAGAAACCGAGGATAGTTTATAAGAGAGCACCCACTCTGAGAAACCTAATTGTTCAAACGGTAGTTGAACCACCACCTAAACCTGGATATACGTTCTTTTCGGGAAAGGGTTTTTATCCCTGTAAGAATTGTAAGGCATGCCGCAAGGCACAGAGATTCCAAAAGAAACGCACTGAGTTTCTAGCTACAAACACAGGGGAAAACCATGTGATTAGGGACTTTATCGGATGTCACACTGAGGGTGTTGTGTATGTGTTACAATGTAGTTGCAATCTACAATATGTTGGGAGGACAAAAAGGGCCCTGAAGGTACGGATTGGTGAACATATAGATAATATCATTAATGGCTACCCTAAACATAGTGTCTCTAGACACTTTGACCAGGTCCACAATCGAGATACCACCCAACTCCAATTTTGGGGGATTGAAAAGTACAATCCCTCATGGAGAGGGAGCCATAAGATTCGCACAATAAGTCAAAAAGAATCCAAATGGATACACTGTATGCGAACATTAGTACCAGGAGGAATGAATGTGGAATTTGACCTTAACTGCTTCCTGAGTAATTTCTGATTCCACCCTGTATGTACCTATTCACCCATGTTCATTACTATGATCATCCATATTGTTGTGATACTTTATTATGCATAGATGTGATTAATCATGCGACAAACTAGGTGTGCGACCTCCATATATTTTATCATTATTTGAATAATATTTTAAAATTTTATATATTACCTGTTTTTATGGATCTATATATATATATTTTTATAATTTTTTTATATATATGCAGCACTATTTGTGGATATATATATATATATATATATATATATATATATATATATATATATTTTTAAATTTTAATATTTTTATAGGTATTTATGGCTTCTTACGATGTCATTTATTACCTTTATTCTCTACCCGTCCCATTAGTCTATACATTTATCTTTCATTAAATACATTCTTATTTAATACATTTTTAATAATGTTTATTACATGGCATTTTGGGTTCGGAGAGATATATATACATTTAGGATTTCATATCCACTGTTTGATGATTAAGAAGCGCTGCTATTTTTTGTCCTGCAGGACGATGCTCCACTCGTCCCGGTCTGAGGATTTTATGTGCTTCTCTTTATATATTATTTCTCCATACCATACCCATGTTTATTTATATTTATTTTTACCCTTTCTTGTCTATTATGGCCTATTACATGAGTATAAATAAGGACATGTGAGCCGTCACTTCAGTGACTTCTAAGCCGCGGCGTCCCATTCAGTGACACTTCCTGCTATGCATTTTAATGAATGGGCAGAATCCGTGTTATGTTATTGGACTTCAATAAAATGGCCACGGCATTATTTCCGGTCGCTTGGATACTTAAACAACACCACAACCGCCAATCGGATTCCCCAGATGAAGACACGTGACACGTGTCGTAACGCGTAGGGATTGGACGGGAGGACGTACACCTGGAGTGACGTATACAGGCGCTTGAAACGCCGCTCGTTTTAAAAGTTTCTTTGCTGTTATCTGTCAGATCGCATGTAAGCGCAGCTTTTTCCTTTATTAAATATTTCTGGTGCTTACTATTTCACGATTGGAGTCCCCTCCTTTGTCTTTGTGTTTCCCCTGCTTTCCTCCTGGACATACTGAGGACCTGGCCATGGTTATCTAAGTAGGATTGGTGGAGCCTGTATACAGAGGACCGGGAGTGACACCTATAGTGGAGGCATTCTATTATCTACGCGGAGGTAAGAGTCCCGGGAGCCCGGGGAGGGATTACTACACTCGTCTGGCAACACTTTTATTGGATTGTTTTGAGAACACATGAGTGACATTTCTCTGGCAGCTTATATGAACATTAGCACTTGATTATCATTATTTACATATTTTTCATCTTACTTTGGACATTTATCACGGGTATTGACCTATCTTGGTGACCCTTATTGGATCGTAATTTATTTTACTTTGAAGTTTGGATATTTATATCTATTTTATTTTTTGCACTTGATATATTGAGCGTTTATGTGCTCTCTTTCACGTCTTCACAGATTGGTATTTTTTCATATTTTTTCATTTTCTTTCACCGTGTCTGCGTGTTAGGGTGCGCAGAACTCCACTTTATTGCATTTACTTATTTTGTGTACTGTAAACACTTTAGGTTTTGCAGCACCTATTGCTACACAATTTTGTTTAGGGTTTTTACATTGAAGATCTATATTAGCGCAAAAGCACTGTCACTTTAAATTAAATTAGGCGCGCTCCCGCGCCGGACGAACTGCACATGGTCCGTTCGCAATTTTCCCGACGTGCTTTGCGCGAACTTACGGCGGCCGACGTGTTTGTGAATCGCAACGTGCGTAACGTACTTACGCCGGGAAAAAAAATTCAAAAGCGACGCGGGAACGATGGGCATACTTTAACATGGTGGAGTAATTTTACACCATGTTAATAGCACCCCTAACTTTGCGACGGGAAACTAAGACTTGCGCCGACGTAACGACGGGAAAAACCTTTGTGGATCGCCGTAACTGCTAATTTGCGTACCCGACGCTGGAATACGACGCAAACTCCACCCAGCGGCGGCCGAGGTACTGCATCCTAAGATCTGTCGGATCTTAGGGCTATCTATGCGGAACTGATTCTATGAATCAGCTGCATAGATAGAACAAGAGATACGACGGTGTATCAGGAGATACGCTGTCGTATCTGTTCTGTGAATCTGGCCCGTTGTTCTTAGGTTCTTTGAACTTTATATATGCACTACTCATATGGGAGCATATGGCTGGGTGGGGTTTCCACAAATTTCCCACACATCTGCTGATGCAGGTTTAAAAGTTCTTAAGCTTTAATCCTTGTTCTGATGTCTAATGCCGCGTACACACCATCACTTTATGTGATGAAAAAAAACGTAATTTTCTGTGAAGTAAAAAACGACGTTTTTGAAACATCAATTTTCAAAAACGATGTTGCCTACACACCATCGTTTTTTAACAATGCTCTAGCAAAGCGAGGTTACGTTCGCTACATTTTTCCATTGAAGCCCGCTTCATAACTAGCTTCTGGGCATGCGCGGGTGTCAAAACGTTGTTTTAAACGTCGTTTTTTTGCTACACACGGTCAATTTCTGTGAAGTAAAAAGCGAAGTTTTGAAAAACGACACATAAAATTGAAGCACGCTTCAATTTTTTTTGTCGTTTTTCACAAGACATAAAACGACGTTTTCCCCCACACACGGTCATTTAAAGTGACGTTTTTAAAAACTTTGTTTTTTTTCATCACATAAAGTGATGGTGTGTACGCGGCATTATACTTTTAGCTGTACATAGTTTGCTTATGAACCCAAAGTTGTGGGTCACATGCCAGTTGCTTTCTCAGTACACAGATATCACATTGTTTAATCTTACCTCTGGTAAGCGTACTCACATAGGGGTGAATACACAGTGATGCGGTGATGGTGCACCTTTGATTGATGCCTATTTAACTCTAGTTAAACATCAAGGAATTTATTCCACTGCTGAACTCTATCATTTATATTCACTGGACATTTCTTTAAGAGGAGCGGGTTTTCTGCTGTACTATCCCTCTTGTTGGTGTTCATATATTACATAGTGGATATTGAATGATTTTTGAGGCTGTATGATAGAAAACTCTGCTTTATTTATAGACTGCAATGTATTACTTTACTGAATATGTTTTGACATTTATTCAGAAGCGCTGTTAATGCTTGACCATTTCTGTTCTAGCATATTTTTCCAAAAGTGAAATATTCCTTTAAATTTCGTACCTGGGGGGGGGGGTCTATAGTATGCCTGTAAAGCAGTGCATGTTTCCCGTGCTTAGAAAAGTCCCTGCACAAAATGAAATTTCTAAAGGGAAAGAAAAACTACTTGCGGCTATAATGAATTGCCGGGTCCCAGCATAAAAGTCAGTGAAAAAAAACAGCATGGGTTCCCCTCTTAGTCCATTACCAGGCCCATTTGGGTCTGGCATGAATATTAAGGGGAACCCCGAACCAAAAAAAAGCTGTTTTATAGCTGAGGGCGGGGCCACCCGTCACATGTGAGGGTGACCCGCCCCCTCTGACGCAAGGAGAAAGCCCGGGGTTGCCCATTGACATGTACGGGCGACCACGTCCAGATGGGGGGGCGGCATCTGGGGGTCCCCTTTGTTAAAGGGGGCTTACAGATTACGATAAGACTGCTCGCAGACCCCCACAATCACTGGGCAAGGGTTGTGGGGATGAGGCCCTTGTCCCCATCAACATGGGGACATTCTCCCCATGTTGAGGGCATGTGGCCTGGTATGGTTCAGGAGGGGGCGCTCTCTCGTCCCCCCCCTCTTTTACTATGGCCTACCAGGTTGCGTGCTCGGATAAGGGACTGGTATGGATTTTTGGGGGGAACCCCACGCCATTTGTTTTAAAAAAATGGCGCAGGGTTCCCCTTAATATCCATGCCAGACTTGAAGGGCCTGATATGGAATTTGGGGGGACCCCACGCTTTTTTTTTTTTTGGTTTGGGGTTTCCCTTAATATTCATACCAGATCCAAAGGGCCTGGTAATAGACTAGGGGGAAATCTATGCTGTTTTTTTTTTCAATGACTTTTATCTGTATTGCTGGGACTCAGAAATTCATTATAGCCATGATAGGTTTTAAATGCTTTACTTTACAGGCTATAGACACCCCCCAGGTATGAAATTTAAAGGAATATTTCACTTAAATTGTTTCACTTTTAGCATTATTAAAGCGGGGGTTCACCCAAAAAAAAAATAAAAAAATTTACACACATTAGAGTTAGCATAGTAAGGGCATTTACATTCAGCTTTTTTTTTTTTTTCCTCTGTACATACCTTTTATATTCTGTTTTTCTCCAGGGCTTCCGGGTTCCGATGACTGAAGGACTGGGCATTCCTATGCTTCCGTTGGATGATTGACGGCTTGTGAAACAGGTGACCTGTCGCACAAAAGCGCGTCACCAGATGTCGGGAAATAGCCGAGCTGCGAGTCTGCACTATACGGCGCCTGCGCAGTGAGCTCTACATGGCGGGCGCAGGCGCCGTATAGTGCCGACTCGAAGCTCGGCTATTTCCGGAAATCTGGTGACGCGCGTTGTGCGACAGGTCACCTGTTTCACAAGCCATCAATCATCGCACGGAAGGATAGGAACGCCCAGTCCCGCAGTCATCAGAACCCTGAGGCTGGGATAGGAACGCCCAGTCCCGGATTCATCAGCACACGGAAGCCCTGGACAAAATCAGGATATAAAGGTAAGTACAGAGAAAAAAAAAAACATGCCGAAATGAAATGTGCTTACTATGCTGGCTGTAATGTAAAAAAATTGTTTTTAGGGTGAACCTCCACTTTAAGATCACTGCCCCCGAAAAAACGTCTGATTTTAAAACTTTTTTTTTGCATTGATACATGTCCCCTGAGGCAGGACCCAGGTTCCCAAACACTTTTATGGCAATAACTTGCATATTAACCTTTAAAATTAGCACTTTTGATTTCTCCCTAAGGCGGGTACTCACGACCAAACATGTATGGTGAAAGCGGTCCGTCGGACCGTTTTCACCATACATGTCTGCCAGAGGGCTTCTGTACGATGGTTGTACACACCATCGTACAGAAGTCCGCGCGTAAACAATACGCGGGGCGTGTCCGCGGTGTCGCCGCGTCGATGACGCGGTGTCGCCGCGACAATGACGCGGCGACGTGGGCGGCCCGCCTTTAAAATGCTTCCACGCATGCGTCGAAGTCATTCGACGCATGCGAGGGACGGCGGGCGCCTGGACATGTACGGTAGGTCTGTACTGACGACCGTACATGTCCGAGCGGGCAGAATTCCAGCGGACTGTTTTAAAACAAGTCCAGGAATATTTGTCTGCTGGGAAAAGGCCCGGCGGGCAAATGTTTGCTGGAATTCGGCCCGCTCGCGCCCACACACGACCAAACATGTCTGCTGAAACTGGCCTGCGGACCAGTTTCAGCAGACATGTTTGGTCGTGAGTATGGGGCCTTAGACTTTTAAAGGGTATTCTGTGGTTTTTCGAATTTGCAGCGAATACCCCAAATTGTTCGCTGTTTGGCGAACAGGCAATATTCGAGTCGAATAGATAGCCCATCCCTAATAAGCGCTCTCAAGTAATAACCACAGTACTACAATCTAGCTCATACTTAAAATGCCTTCAGGAAACGCACTTAAAGCCTGAACATGAACACCATTTATCTAAACCCTGGATACAATGGGAGGGATACACATGTCATACATCCTATTCCGGGGGTGTGTCCATTCTGGTGCATAAATCTCTTCCCTGAGAGTGTGTGTCTGTCAAAACTGACAAACATACTAGGGCTTATTCATGGTCTATTTCTGCCAGGGGGAGTCTTTCAAGAATAGATCTAGATTTTGGAAATTACAAAATTCTCCCTAAGGTCTCCTCTATAACCTATTTGCCCAGAGGAGTGTCTGATCATGCACCACTGCTACTTACTATAAATCACACACACTGGGAACAAGCCTCCCATTCATACTCGGCTCATCTGTCTGCTAGTGCTAAGCGCAAAGCATTTTATGCCCAACATAAGTATTTTAGTAATCAATCCAGTCATCGGCTAGCACATATGGCTAGACAACAAACCTCCAGTTTTTTGGTTACTAAAATTATACGATTGGATGGCACTGAAGCTCGTAATGCGGGTGATATTCTAATGTGCTTTTACAAATTTTACACCAACATGTATAACTCTATACTCACATATACAAGCAATGACATTAATGAATACCCGGAGGACTTTCACTTTCCAATTCTGCCAGAGGAGCAGGTATTGATACCAGATTCTGAAATCACTAAAGATGATATCAGAGAAGCAGTGTCCTCTTTGGTAGCTGGAAAGGAATCCAGACCGGATGACATTCTCCTGGAGGTCTACTGTAGGTACTTGGACATTATTGCACTGTTTTTTTCAGCAGGTTTACTTTAGGGCATTTCAGGAGGGTAGACTGTCGCCATCCATGTATTCAGCCATGGTTGTACTTATTGTTTATTGTTTATTGTTTATTGCTTATTGCTTGTATAGCGTAGAATCACCCGTAGGTATCGAAACGCTTCCAGACATTAACAATTCACAACAAAACCGAGTGTTACAGGCATAAATTAACATAGTAACAATATAAAATATGTACCACAATTAAAATCAACTAATAAAACAACAATATAACACCATAAAACCAAAACAGTACAAAAACCATAGAAATCACATAAGACCAGAGGAGAGACAACACACAATTTCCCACACAAACAGATCTAACAGTGCTTCCCTCTAGAATGACCCTAACCTCACTCTTCCTATCAATCTGCCTCTGCCCACAAATAGGTTTTTAGATCCCTCCTGAATGTGGGTAGGTCAGGACTCTGTCTAAGACTTAGGGGAAGTAGATTCCATTTTCTCGGGCCAAGGACAGAAAAAGCCCTGCCCCCCCATTTTTTCAGCCGACTCTTTGGCTGTTCCAAACGGAATTGGCAGCTCCATCTAAGGGAGCGGCCAGTAACATGTCTATTCAATTTCTCACATAGATAGGCGGGTCCTAGCCCGTGAAACGCTTTAAAAACAAGTGTTAGAATTTTAAAACGCACCCTCTGACCAACTGGCAGCCAATGCAGGGCAGCCTGATGTCTCGCGGTGGGGCAATGGCCTCTGAGATTTAATGCAAGCCTTACCGCCTGATTCTGGACTTTTTGAAGTCTCCAAATCTGGACTTGAGGCAGTCCAGCCAGGAGACCATTACAATAGTCCAGATGTGGAAGGACCAGAGCGCGCACTACCGAGATCCTTTCCAGGTCTGACAGAAAAGGCAAAATGCGATAAAGAAGCCGCATCTTAAAATAGCAGGTCTTGACAACCTGACCGACATAGGGGATTAGCGTCAAGTCGCTGTAAATTAGGACCCCTAGTGTCCCCACCGTGTCGGCCGTCCGTGGGCACACCCCTGCCTCATCAGGCCATGATAACACCCAGTGTCCCCCAGGAATATTGCCTGATCTCAGAACCTCGGTTTTGGCCTGGTTTAGCTGCAGGTAATTAGCTGCCATCCAGCTTTTTATGATCTCTAAACCTGCAACCAACTTGGCCTCCGCCTCTGGCTCATTGGTCGAGATTCTGGAGAACAACTGGGTGTCATCCGCATAGGACTGAAATCGAAGTCCCAGATTTGCGATCACCGCCAGCAAAGGGTGAAGATAGATGTTAAAGAGAAGAGGGGAAAGCGGGGACCCCTGAGGCACACCACAAGTCACCTTAATAGGCTCCAAGTAGAAGTCCCCCAGTTTCACCCTATACTCCCTCTCCTCTAAAAACGACTTAAACCATTTCAAGGCCTGGTCACTCACCCTCGCCACCCCCTGAAACCGTGTCAGCAAGATCTGGTGATTTACTGTGTCGAATGCGGCTGACATGTCCAAGAGGATGAGGATTGAGTGGGCCCCCCGGTCCGCGTCGACCAGTAGATGGTCCATGACATCCAGCAACGCCGTCTCCGTCCCATGTTTGGGCCGGAAACCAGACTGCCACTTATCGAACAGATTGCCCTCCTCCATGAAAAGCTGCAGCTGACCACAGACAACCTTCTCCATTATTTTGGCTGGAAAGGATAGCCCTGTGATAGGCCTGGACTTCTCTGGGTCAGAGGGATCGGTACCACTTTTTTTAAGATAGGAGTAACAATTGCCTGTTTTAAAAAATCTAGGAACGGTACCGTTCACTAGAGAGCAATTGATAAGATCAGCTAAAACTGGGGCTAAAATCACACAGGCTTCTTTAAACACCTGGCCTGGACAGGGGTCGGTAGGAGGAGCTGAAGCCTTAGATTTCGCAATTAAATCCAAGACTTCTATGGCTGAAACTGTCCTAAAATCAAATTCTGAAACGGGGGGGGTGACCTCGTCATCTCCAGTTCGGCACTTACCTGGCCTTCAAGGCCCTTATATATTTTAATTATTTTATTCACAAAAAAGTCTGCAAACTCTTGGGCTTTCTTTTTAGAAGCCTTCACCTCCAACTGGGCTGCCTGTGGACTAGCGAAATTCCTCACTATCCTAAACAACTCCTGAGGGTTGTTACCTGCAGCCTCAATCCTAGCTGAAATATAAGATCTTTTTACACGTACAATTGCCGCTTTATAACCGCGCATGAAGATTCTCCATTTTATAAGGTTAGGTTTGGACTGTTTTTTCCGCCACGTTCTTTCCAGGGCTCGTCCCTTTTTCCTTAAGTCAGCCAGATAAGGAGAGAACCAGTCTGCTGAGCCCAGTTTTCTACCTTTTTTTGCTTTTCGGGACTGTACTGGAGCTACTATATCCAGGGCTGCTGTTATACCATAATGCATCATCTGAAAAAACTCATCAGTTTTTGTTTTACCTTCTGAGTTATTAGCTAACTCTGTTTCTAAATGTTGATTAAATAGCTCTTGGGGGAAGTCTTTAAAACTTCGGAAGGTAGCAACTTTATGCTAAACTCCTTCATTAACGCCCCCACCTGGAAGATCTATATCAAACAATAAAATTGCATGATCAGACCAAGGGTAGGGGACCACATTCCGCAGGGATATAACTATATCCCTGGAAAGTATTACATCCAGAGTGTGTCCCAGCATATGAGTAGATTCCGTCTTCAGGATAGATAAGTCCAGCTCATCTCCTCTTTGACGGAAAAGACAGGCTTCAGCTAAATCTGGTTTGTCTAACCACACATTAAAATCACCCAACAAAAGTGTGGGGGCCGACTTACAGAGGGCATTATCTGCCCAGGTCCAGAAAAACTCTAGTGCCAAAGCCTTCCTGACAGGAGAAATATATATAATGTGTATATCATAAAAAATATTAACTGCACATTCTAATTGCAGGGATAGAATTTCACAACCCATTCCTTGAGTCTCATTCCTTTTTTTTATAGTAAAAACATCCTTAAAGATAATAGCAGTCCCACCTCCCCGCCCATTAACCCTATTTTGAGTAAATATCTTGTACCCCACCGGTACTGCTGCAGATAAAGCAGGAGTGCTTGCATCCGTCAGCCATGTTTCAGTTATATATAGGAAATCGCAATCATGTTCATTAATTACATCAAAAATATTGTTTGCATGGGCCACTAAGGAGCGAACATTCATTAAGGCCCATTTACTATTGCCCCCCAGTCTCCCTGCTGAATATTTATAGTGGGCTTTGTCAGGGCCACACTGAGCTTTCCCCTCCAAATGTGCTTCCTTCCGTATGCTTTTTAAATAGGTTCTAAGCCCTCGACAGGGACCATAGGCCCCCTCGGTATGTTGATGTCCCTTGTTAATGCAATTCAGAAACGCAGCTTTTAATCCATCTGAGCCAGTGGAGCCAGATGGAGGCCTCTTATACTCAAATCTGATAAGTATCCCACTGATTGTGCATCATATTGTCCAATCTCTCTACTCAACATAGACTATACAATTTTAGCTAAAATATTGTCCAAGCGCCTTAACTTGGCAATTCTTAGCATCATCCACCCTGATCATACTGGCTTTATGCAGGACCCAATTGATAGTACAACTTAAGGAATAGTTGCCTGAATCTAGTACACTAGCGTTGCTAGACACAGCTAAAGCGTTTGACTCAGTAGAGTGGGCATTTCTCCAGGCTGCATTGCAGTCCTTTGGATTTAGAGGAAATTTTCAAAAATGGGTAGATATTCTCTATGCTTCCCCAATGTCTCAATTGTTAATTCCCTATGGTCCCTGTCTGTGCCGCTTCACAGAGGTATGAGGCAGGGATGTTCTCTGTCACCGTTGCTGTTCGCAATAGCAATCGAGGCGCTTGCATTTGCGATTTCAAAAGTCTGTCTTCATCACTGGGATAACCTTGGGAGGTTTATATGCGGACGACCTTATTCTGTATTTGCAGGATGCTTCCACATCATTGCCAGCTGCGATGTGGATTATTGAAACATATGGAGACTACTCCGGGCCTAAAATGAATTGGCAAAAATCAGCATTGATGCCTCTGTATCCCCAGGAATATAACCCCACTGTGGCTGGCAACCCCTTAAAAGTGGTTTATTCCGTTAAATAGCTAGGGGTGATTATTATATTATCAACTAAGGAAGTCCTACGGGCTAATATAGATCCCCCTGCTTCAGGGGATTAAACATAAGCTTAAAGGGTCACTAAAGGAAAAATTATTTTTTGCTGAAATGACTGTTTACAGGGTATAGAGACATAATAGTTAACTGATTCCTTTTAAAAAATGATTAAAAATAGATAAAAAACAATCATATAATGTACCTACAGTTTAGTTTAGTTTTTGCTGTTGTTTCCTGGTTCTCTGATGTACAGAGACAAAGAGCCAGTAGAGGGCAGCAATGCTTTGTCTAAAACCCCTCAGCACCAATCCAGTTTCGTTTTACAAACAGTAATCACACCTCCTTGATTAGTCACCACAGTGAGAAATCTCCCAGTACTGTGGTGATCAGGAAACAGACAACCAGGAAGTGTCCAGAACAGAGAGGAATTACAGCCACATCAAAGCAAAAATGAACAATGAGGACATGAAACCAGGACTGCAGTAATGTAAAGGAAACTATTTAGCTAAAAAAAAATTCCTTTAGTGACCCTTTAATGTCTGGGCCAAACTCCCATTATCTGTGGCTGGAAGGATCAAACTGATAAAGATGATCCTTTTTCCCAAATGTCTGTATGTAACATCCCACATGCCCATGGTGGTACCCAGATAATTTTTCAAAACTTTAGATGCAATGCAATGCTCTTTTATTTGAGCAATTAGCAGGCAAAAGTTGTAATTTTCTGTCTTACAGCGACTTAAGGCTGAGGCTGGAATGGCACTCCCTAAGTTACACTACTACCTGGCAGGACAGTTGCGCCATCTAGTTGATTGGCTGGTGTCTGTCACTTCAGTTGGAGGCACCTCTGAATTTACTGCTAAAGGTTTGTCTGCCAATTTTAACCTTAGTCTGACTGGTTTGGAAAGATGGATTTGATGACATAAACATAGCTTTACCTCTGTGGCGTAACCCCATGATTCCCCATTTGTTGAAGTTGACCGACAGCACCTTCTAGGAGCATAGGGGTTTGGCACTCTTAACTGACATCTATACTTGATGTTTCTGGCTTTTTTTACTGCCTTACAACAAAAGTATGATCTCCCTCGGGCCGTATTTTACCGGTATCTACAGCTTCGGCACGCCTTGCAAGCCCAAATCGGGATTAATGTACCCCCTTTCTCAGGCTACCCCTTGATAGGTGTATTGATATCTCAGGGCCCTAAGGGTTTAATCCCTGATATTTACTCCCACCTTCTATATAAATCAGTCATTAGTACACATCTATCCGCCCAGGCTAAGTGGCAGACACTCATACCTGATTTGTCAGAAGAGGACTGGGAGGAGGCGTGCGCCTCCCATTTAACTGTCTCCCCGGCCATAAATAATAAATTAATTTAACTGTATATGCTACACCAGTCATATCTATCACTAGTAATGTTACACGCCATGCACCGCATTCCTGCACCTGGGTGCACTAGGTGCACTCAAAGGGCTGACTTTAATCATATTATGTGATTATGTCTAGTTATAGCTGGCTATTGGAAAAGGGTACTTGCAGTATTATTGCAAATTCTTTCTGTTCCAGTGCCATGTACTCCACAGATATGTTTGCTGGGTATTCTAGATGAGGAACAGTGGCCAAAAATCACTAGAATTTTGTTGAGAGAAACACTCTTATTAGCTCGCAAGGCCATATCGATTAAATGGAATCAATCTGCTCCTCCATCTACCCGACAGTGGATCCAGATAGTGAACCAGATCCTCCTATTTAAAAAAGTTATCTTTGAACATAAGGGTTGCCCCACTAAATACAATAAGGTATGGGACTCTTGGTGTTCATCCACTCTTACTATCTCAACTACCTGAAGAAATTAGGGCCTATACTTGGTTCTATATTTGAAGGTACCCATACATACATACATACCTGATAGAGAGTTGCCTGATGCCTAATCCATCATTACTCGGTTGCTGAGTGACTAGATGCCGTTTGTATAAGTATAAAATGTATCACTGGTGTCAGGGAATCCCTGTAAGGCATAGTTTGCCTTAGAATGGCAAACATGCGTGCAGAAGTCCGTGGGGACGCACTGGGTTTAATGCCTCTTGGCAGCAAACCACCTATTTAAAGGAAGTCCTGTCTCCTATACTTTGCTGACTGATCTTCAGCTGTGTTCCTGAATCCTGCTCTGATCCTGTGTGTCCTCCCAGTTTAAAGACCCGGCTTGCTCTTGACCTTGGCTCTGTGTTCTGTTCCTGTACTGCTGCCCATCTCTGACCCAGCTCTGTTCCTGACTCTGTCTACATTTTGGTACCTTACTGCCTGCCTGCTGATGAACCTGGCTATCCCTGAGACCCTGCTACTGTCTATGTTCCTGGTTACTGTTAACTCTTGGTTACCTGCCTGGCGGTTTCCTGTTCCTGCTCTGCACATCGCAGTCTGTTCCAGACCGCTGAACCCTGACAAACAGTTCACCCTGGACCTTCCTCTTCAGGCACTTGTGTCCCTCTTGTCCTTCGGCTTCCTCTGTCCCACCTTCAGCGGAGCCAGGACAGGAGATATAAGAGAGGCCGACCTCATCAACTCAGTCTCCCACCTGATCCCTGACAACTGGTCTCTGTATATACAGCTGTAGAAATGATACGTAATTGTGTACTGAACTGTATTTTCCTTATGCTCCTGTTGAGCACATTGGTCATTGTACCAAAATGTCTGTCTTATTGTACATCTTGTCAATAAAGAGTTAAAAAAAAACTAAGATTGAACCTTTTAAGACTACAGCGGAATTTGTTAAACTTACAAGCGATTTAAAACAAAGGTATGCAGGAGATTTAGAAGTTAAAAACATTAAAATTAAAAAATATCAACGAGATTTAGGGGATTACCAAAAGAAGCAGGTATATAATAGACATTCGGCACCTGACACACCAGAGCAAGATAGGGCAGTAAATAGAGCACTGGAATTTAAACCCCAAATACACAACTAAGACCAAATTGAACGCCCAAAGAGAACAGGAATATCAACAGTCATATAAACAGGGCCCAAATAGGAGACATTTTCCAATGTTTTATCAACAGCAAGGAGGGAGATTTTACAATAATTATGGCCACCCACCCAATAGGGTATATTGGAATGGGGGATCCCATACTCACTACCCCAACAATAGAGAAAACTAGAGGAAACTCTTCAAAACTGAGATGTGAATGGCCCTGACAGCTGAGTGTCTCTGTCCATTCCCTCCTATGTACTTGTATAAAGTTGGCCATATGTAGAGAATACAGGGTAGCCAAAGCACAGGAATTGGTAAAAACATTGCAACATTTATTAAAAAAACAAATATTCACATTTAAATCAAAGGTTATAGAAGTGCTGTTTGAACTAGGAGGGAAATTAGTGTGTATCTGAATGGAGAGCAAAACTGCAGAGGGGCAGCAGCTGTCGCACACATGAAGCCAAACCCACCACAGAGATGGGACAATGGTTGTGTCTGTGGCCATCCTCAATGAACCAGGCAAGCACTGGGAGTACAATAGGGGGTGTGTACAATGCGTTTCAAAGGCCCCATCTCCTTTTTTATGTACAAACATAGGATGAAAGGGAAGGCAGTTTTATACAGGCAGCTAAGAGCCTGTAACTGGGAAAAGGAAAGTGAGAGTGAGGTGACAGTTTTAAACAAACCAATCCGCAGGAACTGTAATAATCAATAGGGCTGTCAATATCCACAGCAAGGGGCTGGCTATCATGTGTGTGCACAACTTTAAAGGCTCAGCATGGGAGACAACAATTTGATAAACATGTACATTTTATTGTACAAAAATATAAAAAAGCAAGGGCATACAAGCTTAAAATAGATACATCAATAAATGTATGAACAAAGTCTACTAAGCTACTGGAAGAATATGAATATAGGTAACAAAGCATAACATCTCTTGTAGAACTGTATGCTTCCTGTAACCCAATCTGGCAGGTCAACGTTTCCCCAATAACATGGCTTCTTCAGGACCCAGTAGGGCAAGGTAGAATAACACAAAATACTGTATATTATACAAATATTAAAAATATAGGAATACATATAATATAGCACATTGGCCACAATGAACATATTTAGGAACATGGTTATCATCTTGCAGTGGATCAGGGCCGGTCCTATGATGGGACCGGGTGGTACCATGGTACCAAGCGGCACTTTAGGGGGCGGCAAATCGATGCCTGTCAGCCAGCTCGTTCGGCCGCTCTGCTGTCTGAGGGGCCCAGTCTCCCCCCGCTGCCTGTGTGAGGACACTCGCAGCTGGGGGGGAGCTGTCAGAAGCCGCTGCCTGCGAGGAGCCCGGCGCAGCTGCCGTTAGTGGTGGCAGGGGGCAGGCAGAGCACTCGCAGCCCGGGCGGGGGGGGGAGCAGTCAGACGCCGCTGCCTGCGAGGAGCCCGGTGCCGCTGCCGTTAGCAGTGACGGGCGGGCAGAGCACTCGCAGCCAGGGGGTGCAGTCAGAAAAGAAAGGTGCCGCTGCCTGTGAGGAGCCAGCGCCGCTGCCGTTAGTGATCAGCGGCAGACAGAACAGGGACTGCCAGCATTCACACTGAAACACAGTAAGTGACAATATGCAACGTGTGGCAAGTGACAATCTGCAATGTGTGGCAAGTGACAATCCGCAACGTGTGGCATGTAACGTGGGGCAAGTGACAATCCGTAATGTGTGGCAAGTGACAATCCGCTACGTGTGGTAAGTGACAATACGCAATGTGTGGCATGTGACGTGGCAAATGACAACCGCAGGTGACGTAAGTGACCATCCACAACGTGTGGCAAGTGACAATCTGCAACGTGTGGCATGTGACATTGTGACAATCCGCAATGTTTAGTTTATTGTTTATTGCTTATTGCTTGTATAGCGTAGAATCACCCGAAGTTATCGAAACGTTTCCAGACATTAACAATTCACAGCAAGACCGAGTGTTACAAGCATAAATTAACATAGTAACAATATAAAATATGTACCACAATTAAAATCAACTAATAAAACAACAATATCACACCATAAACCAAAACAGTACAAAAAAACATAAAAAACAAAAACAAAAAACAAAAAACCAAATAAAAAAAAGAAATAACATAAGACCAAAGGAGAGACAACACACTATTCCCCACACAAACAGATCTAACAGTGCTTCCCTCTAGAATGACCCTAACCTCACTCTTCCTATCAATCTGCCTCTGCCCACAGATAGATTTTTAGATCCCTCCTGAATGTGGGTAGGTCAGGACTCTGTCTACTTAGGGGAAGTAGATTCCATTCTCTCAGGCCAAGGACAGAAAAAGCCTTGCCCTCCCATTTTTTCAGCCGACTCTTTGGCTGTTCCAAACGGAATTGGCAGCTCCATCTAAGGGAGCGGCCAGTAACATGTCTATTCAATTTCTCACATAGATAGGCGGGTCCTAGCCCGTGAAACGCTTTAAAAACAAGTGTTAGAATTTTAAAACGCACCCTCTGACCAACTGGCAGCCAATGCAGGGCAGCCTGATGTCTCGCGTGGGTGTTGGAAAAGTTTTTTTATGTGTATTGTGTGACTATTTGTAGGAATGTAAAATGGCTTCTAAAGACACTTGCTTTAACGTGTTTCTGTAATGGCTTCTAAGGACACGTTGCCTTAACTAGCCCAATTCTATTGTTTGTGTACTTCTTTAAATCAACCTTTGCTAAGAATTGTAAAAAGGCACTGGATTGGCAAATAAACCTGTTTGCGTCATGAGCCACCGGTGGTCTTTTAGCCAATAATATCCTTCCTGTTGACCTTATAAAGGTCGTTACACACCTTGTGTCTTGATGGGACTTTTGCTTTTTCTCTTTACATGTAAGCCCATCCACTTGTACTAGTGCATCTGAAAATAAAATTACCTTGCTTCTGGAACACATGAAGTTTGACTGATCACAGGGGAAGAATTATCCTATCATTTTGGTCCTTCGAGCCGGGACCAATGCGTGAAGCCCGGGTCCAATGGTTCTGATCGATCAGAAATCGGTGAGTATTGGATCTCAAAACTCACTGAGAAAATAAGTCCCCCCACTTAACATTAGTGGTCAAATAGGGGCCGATTGCTACCGGGACCCGGGTCCAACCATCTGGTTCCGAACCTGCCGTGATCCAGTCCTTCTAATGTGTTTTGGAGGTAAGATACTTTAAGTTATTTTTACATTTTTTTTCTCTCCTCTTCTCTTTTTCCTTTCTACTTGATTTGGTTATGTGTCATAGATGAGTTGTAATAACAGACATTGGGATTGATTGTATAATATCTAAATAGTCCGATGTCACAGGCATTTGGGGTGTTGCCTAAGGTAAAATAGACGTCACCTGCTGTCCAGGACAGATAAAAAAAAGATTTGAAGGGTATACCGAATGTCGAAGGTTGAGGACCCGACAATTTAAGCGCTAAAAGTAGCTGAGTTATCTAAATAGATTGCGAGGCCTACTGTTTTCTTGGTGATCACCTTTTCTCTCTCTATCTCTTTCAAATGGTTAACCTTGCTAACTTTACCATTCTTTTTAACAACAGTACTGCTGCTGCACACACAGGTTTTAAAATTTTTTTTTTCCCCCATTTTCTGTTGAGGCTGTTATATGTTTTACGTGTTTGCAATCTTGTGGTTGAACATTGACCTCACCCCCCCCCCCTTGGACATTTGTATTCTTAAGGACTTGTCCGCCTAGACTTGAGACCAGGTCATTTTTTTTCTTTCTTTCCTCTCTTCCTTTTTGTTTGTTTTGTTTGTTTGATTTGTGTCTGTGTTTGTTTTAAACAAACTGTGCTTCTAAAAAAAAAAAAAAAAGAGAGGGGAGGATAAATGGTATATATGTGTGCATAGGTTTCCTGTTTGGGGAATTTAGACTTTGTTGTTTTATATAGATTTTGGTGGGATTTGTATTCTTTGTTTTCAAAAAAGGCTTTATTAAGAGTATACAAAGCATTACAAGTAAGGTACAGGCAAACATATCGCCAAAAATATATAAACGTTTGTTACAGGTATCAATAGTAACCGAAGCATCCCAAAAAGTGAACACAGAAAGAGGATACTATGTAATGATTCAAGATCCAATTGAAATAAACTGTAACCTGCGAGGTGTTCATAGATTGCCAGGGTTATAGACCAACAGGAAACCGAAGGGGCGGCCTTCCCGGGTATTCAAAAAGTAGGTAGAAAACTAGAAAAAGAGGAAAGAGAAAGAAAGGAAAGAAAAGAGAGAAAAGGGAAAAAAAAAAGGACAAACAAAAAAAGAAAAGAGACATCAGTCCTGGAGTCTGAAAAGAAACCATGGATTCCATTTGGCATCAAATTTAGGTAACGAGTCATATAAAGTATGATATATTTTTTCAGACAACATCATCTGGTCCAATCTGTTTGGTATTAACGAGAATGGGACAGTATCTTTCTTCCAACAAAGGGCAATAGCCCAAGACATGGCCAGGCAAACTGCATGAATCAACCTGGTCATAGGCCCCCGTACCTCCCCGACCTTATCAAAGAGAAGACATTGTGTGACCTGAAGTTCTACATGTTCGCCTGCTAGAGTGTCAATCAGTTTCAATACTTCAGTCCATGTGGGTTTAAGTTTGGGACAGTCCCAAAATAGGTGGACAAAAGAGCCTGGTATCCCACAACCCCTAAAACATAGGTGGGAAACCTGCGGGAACATGCTGTGGAGGCGAACAGGGGTGTAGTACCAGCGGGTCATTAGCTTAATCGCCGTTTCTCTAATAGAAAGGGAAAGCGTACATTTTCGCATATTGGACCAGCAGGACTGCCAATCCAAGTCACCAGCGGCCAACTGCAACTCCAATTCCCACTGGGATCTATATCGCAAGCCAGCGGGTCGGAGAGCCGCGATCATCAGAGAGTATATCACAGATATTAGTCCCCTGCCCCTAGGAGTAGAGTTACATATGACCTCAAAGCCTGAAGGATGGTCTGAAGGGGGGGTGCCATAATGCGATTGGAAAAAGTGACGGATCTGGAGGTAGTGAAGAAATTCCCCCTCCAGTATCCGAACCTTAACTGTAGAGTGGCAAGGGTATGAATTTGGAGTTATGTAGGAAATCCCGAAGTCTAACCAGACCCAGATCTACCCAGAGCTGAAAAGCCTCGGGCAGGAGTAGGCTGGGGGGAAACGTGGGTCACCCAAATATGAAGCATTTAAGGGCGGCTGTGAGATCATGTTCAGCTTAAGTTTATAACTATCCCAGAGGAGTAGGGACGAAGCTACTATAAGGTTTTTGGATCTGAGTGTAAACCCTGTAGGGTTAGAGGACCACATGAGGCCAGGGAGGTAAAATGGGAGAATTGAGTCCATTTCGAATCTAACCCAAGGAACTCTGGGATTACCAATAGTCCATTGGGCCTGTTGGGAAAATCTACTGGATAAATAATAGAGCCAGACCTGGGGAACCCCGAGGCCACCTCCCCTGGAGGAGCAGTAGAGAACCTCTCTCGCAAATCTAGGGGGCCTACCTTTCCAAATAAAATCATTAAAAAGGGATTGAATTTTAAGGACATAAGATTTGGGTATTCTAAGGGGAAGGGATCTAAAAAGGTACATTAGTTTCGGGAGACAGGTCATTTTTATGGCAGTTACTCTGCCCAAAAAGGAGATATGGAGAGGGGCCCAGGTTCTGAGCAATTGTTTAATTTTGGAAACCATTGGGGGAAATTTGCTTCAAAGAGTTTATGATAGTTGTCAGTAAGGTTGATACCCAAATATGAGCGAGTGAACAGCCCAGGAGAATTTAAAGTTATGCCTAAGAAGGTCTAGTTCTGAGTGGGGGTAGCCGACCGGGAGAGCACTAGATTTCGAAACATTCACCTCGAGGCCAGAGACCCTAGCAAATTTAGACAAGGTGGTAAATAAGTTGGGCAGGGTGACCAAAGGGTTGGTGATAAACATTAGCACGTCATCCGCATACATGCAGAACTTATATTCTGCACTGCCCTTGTGGTATCCTGAGATATCCGGGTTACGCAACAGTTCAATCGCCAGGGGTTCGAGGGCAAGGGCAATATAAGGGGGGAGAGGGGGCACCCCTGCCTCGTTCCCCTGCCCAAACCGAAAAAGTCCGAGCTACACCCCGGGATTTTAATACGGGTCTGTGGGTTATTATATAGAGCCAGATAGCCTCGTAGGAACTCCCCAGTGAAGCCCATCGGACCAAAAGGGCCGAAACATAATCCCAGGAGACGCTATCAAACGCCTTTTGTATGTCTAAACTCAACAGGACCACCTTCCTGGAGTACAGATTCGCATCCTGGATTATGTTAGATGCCAGGCGGATGTTATCCGTGATCAGACGGTGGGGAATAAAACCAGCCTGAAAAGGGGATATCAAGGAAGAGATCACACTCGCCAGGCGGTCCGCTAGAATCCTGCTGAAAATTTTGAGATCGTTATTAATGACCGATATGGGCCTGTAGTTTTGGGGAAGGGAGTGATTTTTATTAGGTTTGGGGATAAGGGACATGTTGGCTAACAACATCTCCTCAGGTAGGGGGTGACCTTGTAAAAAGGAGTTAAACAATTGGGCCATTTTGCTCGCAAGAGTGGGTGCAAATTTTTTAAAGTAAAGAGAGGAAAAACCGTCCGGGCCTGGGGCAGAGCCTAATTTTAGGGCTTTAATTACCGCCAAAACTTCCTCTTGTGAGATCGGGGAGTTTAGTTTCTCTCTCTGGGAAGGGGACAAAGAGGGTACTGGGATTGCATCCAACCAGGCCAGATCCCCAACCGAAGGATTCGTCGGGGACCTCGACAGGAGGGAGGAGTAAAAATTTGTGAAAACCTTTAGAACCTCCTGGGGGTGCGAGGTCGTCAGGCCAGAGCCCGTGCTGAGTTTATATACATGGGGGGGAGCGGTGAGGCGGTTTAGCCTTCTGGCCAACATAGCCGAAGGGGAACTGCCATGTAAAATGAATTTCGCCTTTGCCCACCTCAGAGCCTTCTCGGCCTTGGAGGTGAGCAAAGTGTCCAGCTCCAGGCGTTTTTCTATCTCAACCCTGACAGAATCTAGGGAAAGTTTATTAGCGTTCTTGTATAGGGAGTCTAGTTCTGAAGTGAGGTCCAGAATACGCTGCCTGTTGGCTCTGTTACGGGCCGAGGCCAGTTCAATCAACTTGCCCCGTATGACCGCTTTATGAGCGGTCCAAATCACCGCTATCGGGGTTTCGGGAAGGGAGTTAAGCTCAAAGTACTGATCTAGTGATGATTGAACAGTACCCAGAACCGCTGCATCCGAAAGGAGGGATTCGTTCAGTCGCCAGGCAAACGGCATAGGGGCGAGACCAATAAAATCTGTGTCAAAACAGGTGATCTGGTGGTCAGACCAGGCACAAGGGAGTATTGAGGCATCCCTGGAGTTAGCCAGAATAATGGGAGTGACAAAAATATAGTCCAACCTGGCTGAACTCTTATGGGGTGTGAAAAAAAAGTGAACTCCTTGGCCCAATGTTGTGGGCCCTCCAGGAGTCAATTAATTGGTGGTCTTTGAGTGCCCGTACCAGCGATTTAGGGAAAGCTCTAGTGGATGCAGAGATTGAGGTCCTATCCAGAGAGGGGTTAGCAACCAGGTTATAATCCCCCCCTACTATCATGTGTGGGGACTGGAATCTAGCCAGACAATCAAAGAAGGTGGTATAAAAGGAGGCAGGAGGGTCATTGGGAGCATAAACACTAGCTATAGTCAATTCTTTGTTGTTCAACAGGCCCTGTATAATGACAAACCTGCTTTCCTTATCCTTGTAAACCTTCTTGACATCAAAGGGTAACGAGGAGTGGAGAAATATGGCTGCCCCCCGGCTCTTAGACGAGTGCAATGTATAGAAAGATTGGGAGAAATGCCTATGAAAAAATTTAGGGTGGGAGGATTCAGAGAAGTGTGTCTCCTGTAGCAATAGTATTTTAGCCTTAATCTGAGAATAGTGAGCAAAAGCTTTCTTCCGCTTAATAGGGGTTTAAACCCCTTGACATTATGGGAGATGCACTTAATCCCCATCCTGGAGACAGAAGTGAGCTAGCAACTGAATGAAAGGCCCCAGCGGGAACTGAATTATGTCCCCGCTGCAACCCGGTAGGGGACCATGTGATAGCCAGGGGACGCACCACAACCCCCATCCTATGTACACATAGCAGACAATGCAGGCCTGAAAATACCATATATATACAAGAACATAGAGCCAAATGAGAAAAATAGAGCACATATACTGTCCAGAACTGAAAAAAAAACAACATCCTGAAGAAAAAAGAAAAAAAGATTCGTTGAAAGTAAAAAGAAGAAAAAAAAATCTTTTGGATCAGGTGGAGAGTTCAGACCTGAAAAAAGAAGTAACCAAAAGAGACCTCCAGGTCTCAGGGCCAGCCATAAGTCGAGAGCAACAAGGTCCGGAGCACCCGGGAAGATAAGGCGATAGACCGGAACAAAATGAGCAAAGGCATCCGAGTCTCATGGGTGCTCAGGTCCAAAACGGGATGGGACCGACTGTGGCTGGGCGGGGAGGTCATGCAGCGGCTCAAACAGGGGAGCCCGCGGTGCCAGGGCTATAACAAGGTGATGAATACGGTGCACACCAAAACATAAAAAATTCAACGAAAATAAACAAAGGGGCACAGCTCTCAGTCATTCACCATACCTCCGGGATCGTACCTGATCCGCCTGCGGTCTCTGCGTGGAGGGGGGGTGTGCCACAGGGGAGATGGACGGGGGGTAGCGGGAGACGACGAACTGCCTCGGCGGCCAAAAGGCCCAGCTTGACCAGAATTTCTTGGCCTTCGAGAAGGGTAGTAGCCACGTAGGTGGAGCCGTTGTGAGGAATCACTAACTTGAAGGGGAATCCCCATTTGTACCGGATCGTGCAGCCTGGAGCACCGTGGTGACCTCTCTGAGGCCTCTGCGCCTCTCCAAGGTGGCCTGGGAGATGTCAGGGAAGATCTGTATTACCTGGTCATCTAGGGTAATCCGGTTCTGGTTCCGCGCGGCCCTGAGAATATCTTCCTTGACCAGGAAGTCTTTCATGCAGAGAACAACGTCTCTGGGCGGTTTGTCAGCCGGGGGTTTTGGTCGGAGCGCCCTGTGGATCCGGTCGCAGGTAAAAGCAGCCGAATTGCAGTCCGGTAGCAGGGATTTGAAAAGGCGGACCACCGCTGGGATCAGATCCGTAGTCGACTCCGGGATTCCACGTAGACGTAGGTTATTGCGGCGATTGCGATTGTCCAGATCCTCCATTTGGGCTTGAATAAGGGAGAATGCCGAGGCGAGACTTTCATGCTCGCGGCTGAGATCGTTGTAGGCCAGGGCGAGCTCGTCGTGTTTAGTCTCGAGCCTGTCCGTCCTCGTACCCAAGGCCGCAATCTCCTGGGATAGGGTGTTGGAGGTCTTGTGGAGCTCCGTCTGGAACTTGGTAGCCAGCCGAGAATACATTGCCTCCAGGCTGGAGTCCAGATCGGCTTTCGATAGGGCCGGAGCACAAGGTTCCGAGGGCTCCGGAGCAAAAAGTTGGGAGGGGAGAGGAGATCTGGAGAGCGAGTCGTCCCCACGTGCAGCGGCGCCATCTTGAGACATGCCGCAGGTCTCCCGGGTGCGGAGTAGGTAGTGGGTCAGGGTCTTCTGAGCTGTGCCCTTGTTCTTCTTCTTCTTGGCGGTCGACATGCACCACAGTCTAGGGGCTCGAGGGGTGATCAGTATAGCGTTGTAAAAGCAGATTATAGCCCTCCGTGAGCCGGTATAAGCCCTGTAGCTGCGGAGCTATTCCATCAGGCGACCATCCTGTTCAGCGCCGCGCATGCGCCCCACCGGATTTGTATTCTAAACTCAATACTGAAGCAAAAGAGCACCATGGGGAATAATTTCTGTAAATGGATGTATCGTGTGTGTTGCTGTTGTGTTCCTAACGAACCATTAGCAGGTGATAAGAAATTTATGCATAGCAAAGACCCTAAATTTGTGAAATACTGTTCTAAATGGGAAAGAAAATTTGGATTTAACAACAAGTTAACTGTAAAAGGTTGCCAGGATTTGGTGGATAAGCTTAAATTGTTAGGACCCAAAGATCAGAGAAGGTGTGGGTTAGAAATGGCGAAGTATCTGAAAACGATGGCAAAAAAGAATGTCAAAGTAAAGGTTTTTGTGCAAAGTGTTGAAGGAGATGAGGAGGGTGAGGAGTACACCGCTGAGGTGGAACCAGAGGAGTCTAATAGAGGGAGAGGCATAGGTGGTTTTAGAGGAAGGAACAGGTTGAGAGGAGGAGGAAGGGGTAGAACAATGGAAGAATAAAGAATGGGTAGAAAGAAGGCAATGCTGGATTTGTCGAGAACAGGGGCATTTGGCCAGGGACTGCCCTGAAGGGCCAGGCCCCCACAAATCGGATTGACTAGAAACGGTATGTGTGAGCCACCTGGAAAAGATAGGGTACGTTGAAAATTTACCACAGGTGGAGTTAATGGTGGAAAGAAAATGTGTACGTTACCTGGTGGATTCTGGGGCAGCTCGAACCCTAATCCACCCTGCAGATGTGCCTCATGTTGATCACTCTACAAAATCTATCCTGGTGCAAGGTGTAAGTGGAAAATTGGTGAGGGAATCATTGTCTGAGTATGTCACCATTGAGGAGCCAGAGACAGGGGTCAAGACCACAATCAGAGTGATCTTATCTACTGTCTGCCCTGTAAATCTCTTGGGAAGAGACCTAATGTCAGCCATGCGCATGTCAGTTAGTGCACAAAATAATGGGTTTGTAGTCCAAGTAGGACAGGGACCTATTAACCCAATGGAATAAACACATTATTATTATTCTTTAGATGTGTATATGAAAGACAACGAGACAGTTGACATTGTTGATAAAATGATTAATTATGCTGCAACCACAACAGTGGATCTGCAGGCACCAAATAGGACTCACTGTACAATGTATTTTAAGAGAACACCAGGGCCAGATAGGTATTACGCCTCCAGATTTTTTTCAAAGAAGGAAGTTATCCTGCAATTAACTAATGTTTACTGGAGTGTTGAGGGATTTTGTGCATCAGCATGTTGTATATCCCCCGAGAAACAAGTTCTGTTTAGGGAAATTACCCCACACATATCTTTGGCTAAACCCAAAAACAAAGATTGGAGGGATGTGGGAGGGTTTGTGAAGGAATGCCAAGACTTAAGAGATTGGGCTCCTGTGGGCCTACCTGATTTATACAAAAGTAAGTCGACAGGTTATTTATGTCACAAACCCTTAGGACACAAAATCATTTCAACACCCTCAGCACACATGTGGGCTGCAGGAGCTGAATGATACTTGACACAAGAGGGTCACCTGTTAGATGGGCTCCCAGAGACACTGTGGTCTAAGGGCCCAGCGGATGTAGGACTCATGAAAGGAGTCCAACCAGTAACCATTACTCCAAAATCACACCACAGGCCCCATCAAAGACAATACCCCCTTAAGAAGGAAGCAGAGGAGGGTATAGTCCCTGTAATAGATAAACTTTTAGAAACAGGGGTGGTTATTCTGTGTCCTGACAGCCCCTGTAACACCCTCTTTTCCCTGTTAAGAAGGCTCCGCCTTCCACAGGCTGGAGAATGGTACAGGATTTACAAGCTGTTAACCAGGCAGTTATACCAAGAGCTCCTGTGGTACCAGATCCACACACACTATTGAATGATTTTGATCCAGGGAATGAATTCTTCTCTGTGATTGATATCAGTAATGCTTTTTTTAGCATTCCAGTGCACCCTGACCATCAATTTTGGTTTGCCTTCACCTACCGGGGGAAAAGGTATACCTTCACCAGGTTGCCCCAGGGCTATTGTGAGTCCCCTACCATTTTTTCACAGGCAATGTCCTCAAACTTGGCTCAATTTGTACCCCCGGGGGGAAGCCAACTTCTCCTCTATGTAGACGACATCCTAGTGGCGTCTCCCTCAGAGGAGGTTTGTAGGAATGACACAATGGCTCTGTTATATTTCCTTCATGACCAAGGGCATAAGGTAAATAAAACGAAACTCCAGTTGTGGCAACAGCAGGTCAAATACTTGGGTATAATATCTCAAAAGAAGGTCGGCACCTGGATGAGGAGAGAATTCGAGCCCTCCTCCAGATACCGAAACCAAAGACAAAGAAACAAATGTTGTCCTTCCTGGGTATGGCAAATTTTTTGTAGAGCCTGGATTCCTGGGTATTCCATACTAACGGCCCCGTTGGTTCAGGCAATACATGGGAACCCCATGGCTCCCCAGGATGTTATAAAATGGAGTGAGGAAACAGAGACAGCTTTCACTGACCTAAAACAAGTCCTTTCTAGTTCATCAGTGCTAGCCTTACCAAACTATGACAAACCTTTCGAACAAACCGTGGACTCAAGGGAGGGTCACATGACATCGGTACTTACACAGTCACATGGCGAGCGCCAGAGGCCAATTGCTTACTATTCTACAAAACTAGACAGTGTAACTAGAGCACTTCCACCCTGTGTACAGGCAGTGGTAGCTGCAGCCGAAGCAGTTAAGGCCTCAGCATCTATAGTGCTATATCACCCACTGACACTCAAAGTACCTCATGCAGTATCTGTTATTATTTTACAACAAAAGATATCACATTTGAGCCCAGCACGACACCTTTCCTGTATGACAATACTCTTGACACAACCTCATTTAACAATACAGAGGTGTACTACATTAAACCCATCCACACTACTACCACTCCCTACTGATGGCCATAAACATAACTGTACTGCTGCCATTGCTGAAAAGGTACTGCCTCGAAGTGATTTGAAAGATGTACCTTTATCGAATCCTGACATGATGCTTTTTGTTGATGGCTCCAGTAGGAAAAATCCAGATGGCACAAATGCAACTGGATATGCAATAGTGACACAGGATGAAATCTTGGAAGCTAGGCCTTTACCAAAACATTATTCAGCACAAGTAGCAGAACTTGTAGCACTGACAAGAGCATGCATAATTACAAAAGGAAAATCTGTAACCATATACACAGATAGTCAATATGCATTTTCAACTGTACATGTTTTTGCACAACAATGGAAAAACAGGGGGATGGTGACCTCTAGTGGTAAGCCAATTTCACACACGGACTTCATTCTAGAACTTCTAGATGCAATACAGTTGTCAAGCACACACAAAACATACAGACCCCATCTCGGAGGGAAATAAAAGAGCAGATGAAGCGGCTAAAATAGCGGCACAAGAAACACATCAAATAATGACAGAACTGGAAATCATAGAAATAGATCATACAGTCCTTACTGATATGCAGCAGAATGCTCCCCCGGGGAGAAACAATATTGGAAAACAAAAGGTTGCACATTGATAGAGAACATTTACACATCACCTGAAGGAAAACCAGTATTGCCAAAATCCCTATTTAGGTATGCAGCAGTGTTGACACATGGAGTAACTCATGTGTCAAACAGGGGGATGACTGAGATGTTAAATAAGGTATGTACGGCCTATGGCTTTACAAACTATTCAAAAACTTTTTGTTCTCAATGCATTATATGTGCAAAACACAATGCTCAGGGAGGTATAAGACCACGAAAAGGAAAGTTCCCCACACCGCAATATCCATTCCAACACATTTGTATGGATTTTATTGAATTGGACAAATGTGAAAGGAAAAAATATTGTCTGGTAATAATAGATGCTTTGACCAAATGGGTGGAGGTATTCCCGACAGGAAGTGCAGACGCACAGACTGTAGCCAAAGCATTACTAAGAGATATAATTCCTAGGTTTGGAATCCCTGAAAAGATCTACAGCGATAATGGATCCCATTTTGTAAATAAAACTATACAACATTTGACAGAAGTGATGGGTATCCAAGTAAAAAACCATTGCGCCTACCACCCCCAATCGGCTGGATTGGTGGAGAGACACAATGGAATCCTGAAAAATAAACTGAGAAAAGCTATGGAAGAAACAGGTAAAAATTGGATGTACTGCCTACCATTAGCTGTGACTAGCATGCATATTACACCCACACAGGAAGGTTTGAGTCCATTTGAAATGATACATGGGAGGCCATATAGAATACCCTTACTACTAAATGAAACACCAGTTGAAGAATCTGAACGTACCTTAGCAGAATATATGTCTAACTTGTTGAAACATAAACAAATTAATGAGGTCTGTTCTATTCCAGAAGGTCCAATCCAAGGAGAAGAGAAAATCCATATCGGAGACTGGGTCCTAATAAAAGTAATAAAAAGGAAACATTGGCACTTGCCTAAGTGGGAGGGGCCATATCAGGTTCTTCTTACCACTCCCACTGCAATAAGGATTGCAGAGAGGTCTACCTGGACTCACCAGTCCCATTGCAAAAAGGTTTTACAGGCAGAGCAGGGTCAGTTGGCGGCAGAGCTCTGATAAAGTCCGGCTACAAAGGGAGGTTCTGCACAAGGTGGGGCTTATCTCAAACCAGTGAAGAACTCCATTACCTTACCCCAGGGCTCTGTAGCTGGTTAGGATGGAAGGGACAGTAATTATCTTGGGTCTACTGGTGACTCTAGGTGAGACGTCTATACGTGGAGGCAGAAACTGGAAAGAGAAGGAACCTCTAGAATGGGCAAGTACGGGGAAGGCCTTGAACTTAACCTTCATAGAAGGAGTAACTAGTACCATTTTAGTTGATTTTTGCCAATGGAGGACTGTGGGGACTTAACTGATGCAAGAAGCTCCAATGGGCAGATAAATATGTTTGTTATTTCCAAGTGGGAACTGACTGTTAGTATGGAATCAGCCCTGTGGACCACAGCACACCAAGATTGGGGGTACAACATTCTAGGCATAAATGGTTTATAAGAAAGACTCACCATAACACAGGCAGCCAATTCTCCCTGTACCCATGGCAGAGAATGCAATCATTTGCTGATAACATTAAAAGAACCTCAAAAAAAGGATCAACGTTATATTCTATGGGAGCATGGTGTCGGGAACAGATCCTTTAGGTACATTTTTCCTCGAGGTATTACCACCCAATAAACAAAACAGGAAAAGGTAGACACAGAAGAGAAAGAAAAGACCATACTAAGATAGAAGTTCTGAGTAACACTGTAAGATTTACTAACCTAACAGTAGAAGATGCCATAGCTTTGGAGACGGGTTTACCAAGAAAAAAATGAGTGGTTAGAATGGTTAAGGTACACCGTTAAAACTCTAAAAAAAGGAAAACTGTTTAGTTTGTGCCGGAGCTAGACCACATTTAGCGAGGTCCCTTTTCCTCTAGATTACAATACAGATCCAGACTGTTTTAAAATGTATGCTGCATTTATATAATAAGAGTTATAAACCAGAAATAATTCTACTGTCACACATTGAGTTTGTTGTTTCCCCCAGTGCAGAGACCTCAGATACCTCCAGCGGTTGCTACGTATCCGGGCATTTTACTTGTTTTGCCCTCCCGGGGAACAGTAGCGCGATGGATCTTGGGTCACTAGCTGATGACTGCTGTATGGAGAGGATTAACAAGGAACATGGTTACTGGGTGGAACATGACATTCAGAGAGCTGATATCTGGTGGATGAGTGGGGATAAGAAACTGCGAGCTAGGGTCCCGGCCAATGCCCGAGGGGATTGTGCTATGGTACAGCTAGTATGCCCCTGAGAATCCTGTCAGAACACCCGTGGACTAAGAGTTCACCAACGGTATAAAGGGACACCTCTCCCAAAGGGTCATTTGACTCCCATATCTATATAGATGAGATTGGAGTTCCTCGAGGGGTGCCGAATGAGTTTAAGGCCAGAATCAGGTAACGGCAGGGTTTGAGTCTCTTTTCTGGTGGGTAACTATAAATAAAAATGTTGACTGGATTAACTATATATACTATAACCAACAACGATTTGTAAACTATACCAGGGACGCTGTAAAAGGTTCTAGCAGAACAGCTGGGCCCCACCTCTCTAATGGCATGGCAGAACCGAATGGCTTTAGATATGATCTTAGCTGAAAGAGGAGGGGTATGCAAAATGTTTGGTAGCATGTGTTGTACCTTTATCCCCAACCATACAGCCCCTGGAGGGACTGTGACCAAAGACCTGGAAGGACTAACTGCTCTATCGAATGAATTAGCAGAGAATTCAGGTATTAATGATCCATTCACAACCTGGCTTGAAGGAGGTTTGGTAAATGGACTGGACTTATCGCATCATGTTTGATCTCAATTGCTGTGGCTTTGGCCGTTCTGGTCACTTGCGGTGTTGCTGCATTCCCTAGTGTTCGAGGACTTTCACAAAAAGTGATCGAAACTGCAATCTCAAGAACAATGTATCAAGCACTTCCTACCTCCGAGGAGACATGTGTGGACGTTGAAGTTCAACTTAATGACATATAGTCCCGAAAGTGCATAAAACACAGGGACTATCATCGAAAGTGTTGAGATAAAATAGCCACACAAGAGGAGGGAATGTTGGAAAAGTTTTTTATGTGTATTGTGTGACTATTTGTAGGAATGTAAAATGGCTTCTAAAGACACTTGCTTTAACGTGTTTCTGTAATGGCTTCTAAGGACACACGTTGCCTTAACTAGCCCAATTCTATTTGTTTGTGTACTTCTTTAAATCAACCTTTGCTAAGAATTGTAAAAAGGCACTGGATTGGCAAATAAACCTGTTTGCCGTCATGAGCCACCGGTGGTCTTTTAGCCAATAATATCCTTCCTGTTGACCCTATAAAGGTCGTTACACACCCTTGTGTCTTGATGGGACTTTTGCTTTTTCTCTTTACATGTAAGCCCATCCACTTGTACTAGTGCATCTGAAAATAAAATTACCTTGCTTCTGGAACACTTGAAGTTTGACTGATCACAGGGGAAGAATTATCCTATCAGTGGGGCAGTGGCCTCTGAGATTTAATGCAAGCCTTACCCGCCTGATTCTGGACTTTTTGAAGTCTCCAAATCTGGACTTGAGGCAGTCCAGCCAGGAGACCATACAATAGTCCAGATGTGGAAGGACCAGAGCGCGCACTACCGAGATCCTTTCCAGGTCTGACAGAAAAGGCAAAATGCGATAAAGAAGCCGCATCTTAAAATGGCAGGTCTTGACAACCTGACCGACATAGGGGATTAGCGTCAAGTCGCTGTCAATTAGGACCCCTAGTGTCCCCACCGTGTCGGCCGTCCGCGGGCACACCCCTGCCCCATCAGGCCATGATAACACCCAGTGTCCCCCAGGAATATTGCCTGATCTCAGAACCTAGGTTTTGGCCTGGTTTAGCTGCAGGTAATTAGCTGCCATCCAGCTTTTTATGATCTCTAAACCTGCAACCAACTTGGCCTCCGCCTCTGGCTCATTGATCGAGATTCTGGAGAACAACTGGGTGTCATCCGCATAGGACTGAAATCGAAGTCCCATATTTGCGATCACGGCCAGCAGAGGGCGAAGATAGATGTTAAAGAGAAGAGGGGAAAGCGGGGACCCCTGAGGCACCCCACAAGTCACCTTAATAGGCTCCGAGTAGAAGTCCCCCAGTTTCACCCTATACTCCTCTCCTCTAAAAACGACTTAAACCATTTCAAGGCCTGGTCACTCACCCTCGCCACCTCCTGAAGCCGTGTCAGCAAGATCTGGTGATTTACTGTGTCGAATGCGGCTGACAGGTCCAAGAGGATGAGGATTGAGTGGGCCCCCCCGGTCCGCGTCGACCAGTAGATGGTCCATGACATCCAGCAATGCCGTCTCCGTCCCATGTTTGGGCCGGAAACCGGACTGCCACTTATGGAACAGATTGCCCTCCTCCATGAAAAGCTGCAGCTGACCACAGACAACCTTCTCCATTATCTTGGCTGGAAAGGATAGCCCTGTGATAGGCCTGGACTTCTCCGGGTCAGAGGGATCGGTACCCACCTTTTTTTAAGATAGGAGTAACAATTGCCTGTTTAAAAAATCTAGGAACGGTACCATCCACTAGAGAGCAATTGATAAGATCAGCTAAAACTGGGGCTAAAATCACACAGGCTTCTTTAAACACCTGGCCTGGACATGGGTCGGAAGGAGGAGCTGAAGCCTTAGATTTCGCAATTAAATCCAAGACTCTATGGCTGAAACTGTCCTAAAATCTAATTCTGAACCAGACTTTCTGGTACCCTTCCGCCGACGGGGGTGACCTCGTCATCTCCAGTTTGGCACTTACCTGGCAAGTGACAATATCTTGGAAGTGACAATACGCAACGTGTGGCAGGTAGGGATGAGCTTCGCTCTTCGATACGAATGTATGTTCGCTCGAACATCGGTCGTTCGATCGTTCGTCGTCGAAACTCAAACAAAACGGGTCGTTCGCGCCAAATTCGAATAACGCAAAATGTCCATAATTCACTGCGGCGTTGAGCGCTGATGGATTGCCAAGCATACTGTATGTCCCGCATGCTTGGCCAATCACAGCGCGCAAAAAACGAAGAGCCATAATTGGCCAAAGCCAGGCTGGCTTTGGCCAATTATGACTCAGGGGGGTTTAGTACATGCCCCACACTATAAAAGGCAGCCTGCAAGGCAGCCCTGTGTAGTGTGTTCCGGCTTTGTGAAAGAGAGGAGCAGTCAGACAGGTTAGAGAGAGAGAGATAGATAGAGACACAGGGCCAGATTTCATGTAGCACTTATGCCGGCGTATCTCGAGATGCGCGCGTGGGCCAGATTCACAAAGAGATACGATGGCGGATCTCCTGATCCGCCGTCGTATCTCTGAGTCCAGCCGGTCGGATCTATGGCGACTGATTCATAAGAATCAGTTCTGCATAGATCTCCCTTAGATCCGACTGGTGTAAGTGACTTACACCGTCGGATCTTAGCCTGCAATCTCCCGCCGGCCGCTAGGTGTTGCCTCGGTCTTTTTACGCGTCGGATATGCAAATGAGGAGAACCGCCGATTCAGAAACGAACCCCCCCGTTGCTTTTTTTTTACGTTGTTTGCGTTCGGCTTTTTCCGGCGGATTGTTACCCCTGCTATATGAGGGGTAGCTAATGTTAAGTATGGCCGTCGTTCCCCAGCGCCGAGTTTCGAATTTTTACATCGTTTGCGTAAGTCGTCTGGAATACGGTTGGCCGCAATTGACATTGCCGTCGAAAACAATGACGTCCTAGCGACGTCATTTGGAGCATGCGCACTGGGAAATTTCGCCGGCGGCGCATGCGCAGTTAAATCGGCGGGGGAACGCGCCTGATTTAAATTGTACACTCCCCCTAGCCGCGGAATTTGAATTCCGCCGGGGGAGTTACGATCCGACGGTGCAATTTTCGAGGTAAGTGCTTTGTGAATACTGCACTCGCCTCGCAAAAGTGCACCGGCGGATCGTAAATCACATAGATTACGTGGATCTAAAGATCCGCTAATCTATGTGAATCTAGCCCCGTAAGTGTAATTTGCGCTGTCGAATCTCTGCGCCGTACCCACAGAACCAGATATGCCTCAAAATAGACTTCTTCCTACCGGTGTAACTTTTCTATGCCGGAGCGGCGTGGGCGCATATTTACGCTGGACGGATCTGGCGCGGCCATGGTTCTTTGGTTTTAAATATGCAAATGAGGGAGCTACGCCGATTCACAAAAGTACATTTGACCGGCGAAGGCTACTCCCGGTGCGAGTAACTGGAAATTCCGGCGCAAAGTTACCCCTCATAAAGCAGGGGTAACTTTTCCCCAGACTTGCACAGGTCAGCTGGAGAGCAGCTACAGCAGCACTGTTACAGACGACCTGAGCAACCACACTTGCTGGACAACACATCTGTGTGCCAACATGCCAGGGGCAGCCGTGGTCATAGCACTACTGCGTCGACGGGCACGTAGGAGGGCACAGGAGAGGATATTCCGAGCGCGCATTGATGTCTTTGCCATGGGGGAATCGGAAGTGTATCGCACCTACAGATTCAACCGTGAAGCCATCCTGGAAATAACCAGAACCCTGCAGGATGACATCAGCCGGCAAGACACACCGCTCACATGCAGTGCAGCCACTGGTCAAGGTCATAACAACACTGCATTTTCTTGCCACTGGCTCTTTTCAAGAACAAGTGGAGCTGTGGCTGGGATGTCACAATCCACCATGAGCAGATGTGTGCACCAGGTTGTCCCCGCAATCCTCAGACGCATGTCCCACCACTTCATCAAACCCACCCAGGAGGTCCAGCGAATGAAGACAATGACAGATTTCTACACAATTGCCAGATTCCCACGCACCATCGGGGCAATTGATTGCACACATGTGGCACTACAGCCCCCCCGTGACACAGAGCACCTATACTGCAATCGGAAGCATTGGCATTCAATCAATGTACAGGTGATAGCCGATGCCCAAACACCCAGGATCCAGCCATGACAGCTTCATATACCGTCAAAGCAACATCCCAACAGAATTTGAACAGAACGTGTATGGGGACAGCTGGCTGGTTGGTGAGTGACATGGGTGTCAGGTATGACTGTCCCCCCCATGATGCAGACATCACGAGGGGCACATGCATGACTAACATCCTCCTGTCTTTTCCATTCCAGGTGACGCGGCATATGCACTTGGACCCCATCTTATGACCCCATTCCGCAACCCCCAAACCCCAGGAGAGAGAAGATACAATGAAGCACACGCACGTACCCGTGGAGTGGTGGAACGCACATTTGGCCTCCTGAAGTCCCGTTTCCGATGCCTGGATAAGTCTGGGGGTACCCTGTTGTATCCCAAACTTCATGTGCCAGATCATCGGTGCATGTTGCATTCTGCACAACTTCGCCATGAGAAGGGGCCTGCAGATTGATCTACGTGATGACCTAACCCCCGAACTATATAATCCCCCCTGACTGAGGCTACCCCGTCTGCTGAGGGAAGAGCAGTCCGGAGATGCCTCGTGGTAGGCCTCTTTTCACGTTAAACACACACATTTATCATGGCACAATGAGAATGCACGCATGCACACCACTGTGGTCCCTAGCACACACACCCCACATCCTCATCTAATTGGATTAGACCCAAGTACTAGGGAGCAGCAACGCCACGCCAAGGCTCCAATTATGTCGCTGTACATTCATACACCTTTCACACGGGTCGTGGGGATCACTTCTCCCCAACGACTGAGGGTGACAAACCTTAATGGCAGGAGTGCCACCCCCCCACATTCACACACCATTCACACTGAAGCCTGCACTACTGACCGTGTGCAGGGATCTAAAAGAAAAAACCTCATAACCTGAGGAATAAATAAAAAAAAACTCATAACCTGAGGAATAAATTAAAAAAAAATCATAACCTGAGGAATAAATAAAAAAAACTCATAACCTGAGGAATAAATTATAAAGAACTCATAACCTGAGTATCAACTAAATATGAAAATAAATCAACGGCCCTGTCGTGGACTGCGTCTAGTCCCTAGACTCCTGGGGCGCAGTTGCCTGGGGCGAGCCGGGGCTGGGGGGGCTGGTGGTGGAACCTCCCCCAGTCTCTTCATGGCTGCCTGGCTGCCGTCCATTGCCACGGCTAGCCGGTGGAGGTACGAATTGGTGGCAGCCTGCATCCGCAGCCGGCGGGCGGTATTACTGCGCTGCTGGCGCCGTGTCAGCCTCCCCTCCTCTCTGACAGCAGCTGCCAGGCTCCGCACCTCTCACACCAGGCCAGATGTTGTGTCCTGCAGGTCAGCCAGACAGGACAGAAAGGCTGCCCCGTTCCCCACAACATCCTGCAGGCTTTCGTTGATGAGCCGACTCTGCCCAGCCTGCTGCGTGATGGCCTCCTGCACTGCCACAGTGCAGGCAGCCTGGCTCTGGGCCGAGGAGGCCAGGCTCTCTGCGACACGATGCAGAGACCCAATATGGCGGGTCTGTCTTGCCTGGTCCCTGCCAGATTGTCCTCCAACTGCGCAGGGACTCCCCGCGTTTTTCTGGAAGCCTTCCTAGGGGCAGGAGAGGCTTGAGGCCAGCTGGAGGGGCTGCCCCTGGAGGGGCTGGTGTCCCGTGAGGGGGCTGGCCCTAGAGGGGCAGGTGTCCCGTGAGGGGCTGGCCCTGGAGGGGCTGGTGTCCTGGATTGAGAGCCCTGAGGGGGTAACTCTCATGAGGGGGGTGGTTTGGGAGGGGCCAGGAATGGGGGTCTCCACCAACAAATAAATTGTATCCTCCTATACCCCGACGTGCTCCTCCTCCACTTCCTCCAGCACAGAGGTAGGGGCAGTCTCCACCATGGATGGGGTGGGTCGCCCTGCAGACGATGATGGCCCAGCTCCATCCCGCACATCTGTGGATGACACAAAACATTCAGATGTTGGTGGACCCACACACTTGACACATGTAACCTCCCCCCCCCACACACACATGCAACACACCCGAAAGAAGATAAAACACACTTATCTGTCCTCAAGAGCTGTTCACCAGAATCAAATCCATCCAGGCCCTCCACAAGCTCCCTATCAAGGAACCTGGCCACGACCATATCCTCCGGTGTCAGGGTGATCCTGGTGGCTGGTCCTCCACCTGTGCCACTGGCATGTTTTTTCCTGGCCACCAATTTCTCTTTCACCAGTCTCCGCAAGTCGTTGTTTTTCTTGCGGATGTGCTTTGGCTCCCTCTCCGCCACCCCCAAAGCATTCACCATATATGCGGGCTTTATCAGTTTTGCCAGTGTGGCCACTCTGTGCCCCATAGAGGCGGGCCCCATGTTGGGAGAGGCCCTCTATGATTACAGCCCTCTCCTCTGGACTGAAATTGGTCATCCTCCGCTCACCTGATGATTCACCAGCAGCCATTATTCCCCCAAAAAACAAGAGCAAAAGACCTAGCACAAACCAAAAATGCTTGGGTACTTTTGCACTTGTAGGGCGTATGTCTGGGCGTATTTATGGTTTGGGCGGAGGCAGTGGGCCGGCGTATCTTAGGGGTCATGACGGGGCGCAGTTCTGAGCATGTGCAGATTGGGGCATTTACCCCATCGAGGTCACTGCGCATGCGCGATAAGAGTCGCGCCCGGCGTATCTCCCTGCGCCACGGGTGTGACGGAATTAGAATGATATCCCCGTCAAGCACTTCGGAGCCGATTCTGAAGACACATTTTCTTTAGATAATGACATCAGTGAAGGTAATTACTAGTTGTAACAGAATACGTTATCTAGACAGCTTGGCCCCGCATACAGAAGAGGTAATTACCACAATGAAGCAATCAGAATAATTAACATGAGCCCCTTCTCATCACAGTAAACAGTAAACACAGGGCTTCTTCACACAACACACTAGATCAGTGTTTCTCAACTCCAGTCCTCGGGGCGCACCAACAGGTCTTGTTTTCAGGCTTTCCATTATTGTGCACAGGTGATTTTATCAGTTTCACTGCCTTAGTAATTACCACAGCAGTTTCATGCTGAAATCCTGAAAACATGACCTGTTGGTGCGCCCCGAGGACTGGAGTTGAGAAACACTGCACTAGATCAATTACCCTTTCAAATAGGGCTGGCTGAGGGAAGGACATTAACATTTCAACAGCCTGTAACACATGAATCCTTTTTACCTCTAACACACACACAGCATAACTAGCAGGGAGAATTTAAACTGAAGCATATCCTTCACAATGGGCGGAGCTTGATTTGCATAGGGTGACGCCAACTTTGAATTACGCCGCCTTACGCCGTCTAACATCCGCCCCGCTGGGGCCATTTGGGGGAGAAAAGGATTTGTGAATACGCTACCTGCCTCTCCACGCTGGTCCGGCGTAGCGGAAAAAAGATGCGCTACGCCGGTCGAAAGATGCACAATTGTATGTGAATCTGGCCCAGGGACTGTAGGTTTGTTGTTAAGTAGAATGCGTTTGTAATTTTCAACTGGTACTTCTTTAACCACTTCCCGACAGGCCGTACGACTATTGATGGCCGCAGGGTGGTTCTACATCTCTGAGGTGCCGTCAATTGACGTCCGCCCCTTTCCGCGTTCCCCGCGCGCGCTCCCGAGCGTGCAGCGGGGAACTGCTGTGCTGGCCGTGTCCCTTGGACACAGCCAATCACAGATCGCCGTGAACGGCCAATCGGAGTGGCCGTTTTCTAGGCGATCTGTGTGGCCAATGAGAGATGATCTCATATGTTTACATATGAAATCATTTCTCATTGCCGGCTCTCACAGACAGCGGTGCTGTCAGGGAGAGAGGAGACCGATCTGTGTCTCTTGTACATAGAGACACAGATCGGTCACCCCCCAGTCACCCCCCCTCCCCCCACACAGTTAGAACACTATATAGGACACACATTTAACCCCTTCCTCACCCCCTAGTGTTAACCCCTTCCCTGCCAGTCACATTTATACAGTAATTAGTGCATTTTTATAGCACTGATTGCAGTATAAATGTGAATGGTGCCAAAAATGTGTCAAAAGTGTCCGATGTGTCCGCCATAATGTCGCAGTCGCAATAAAAATCGCAGATCGCCGCCATTACTAGTAAAAAAAAATAATAATAATAATAATTCTGTCCCTTATTTTGTAGGCGCTATAACTTTGCGCAAACCAGTCGCTTATTGCGTTTTTTTTTTTTTTTTTTACTAAAAATATGTAGAATACGTATCGGCCTAGACTGAGGATAAAAAAAAAAAAATAGAGCTATTTATTATAGCAACAAGTAAAAAAACGTTTTTTTTTCAAAATTGTCGCTCTATTTTTGTTTATAGTGCAAAAAATAAAAACAGCAGAGGTAATCAAATACCACCAAAAGAAAAGCTCTATTTGTGGGAAAAAAAGAAGGACGCCAATTTTGTTTGGGAGCCACGTCGCACGACCGTGTAATTGTCAGTTAAAGCGACGCAGTGCCAAATCTCAAAAAGTCCTCTGGACAGGAAGGGGGTTTAAGGGCCAGATTCCCAAAGAGATACGACGGAGTATCTCAGATACTCCGTCGTATCTCTCAGAGTATCTATACGACTGATTCATAGAATCAATTACACATAGATAGCCAGAAGATTCGACAGGTGTAATGGACTTACACTGTCGGATCTTAGGATGCAATACCGCGGCCGCCGCTGGGGGGGAGTTTGTGTCGTAAACCAGCGTCGGGTATGCAAATTAGGAGTTACGGCGATCCACAAAGATTTTTCCCGTCGTTACGTCGTCGCAAGTGTTAGATTTCCATCGCAAAGATAGGGCACCTTTAATATGGTGTAAAAGTACTCCACCATGTTAAAGTATGCCCGTCTTTCCCGCGTCGCTTTTGAATTTTTTTTTATTTTTTTCTTTTTCCCGGCGTAAGTGCTTTGTTGACGTTGCGATTCACAAAACGTTGGTACGTCGTAATTTCACGCAAAGCACGTCGGGAAATTTACGACGGGAGCATGCGCAGTACGTCCGGCGCGGGAGCGCGCCTAATTTAAATGGTACCCGCCCCATTTGAATTGGGCCGCCTTGCGCCGGACGTGTTTACGATACACCGCCGCAAATTTCCAGGTAAGTGCTTTGTGGATCGGGCACTAAATCGGAAAACTTGCGGCGGTGTAACGTAAACGGGTTACGTTACGCTGCGCCGCGGGTACGTGAATCTGGCCCTATGTGCCCAGTAAGGAAGTGGTTAAAGTGTAGCTTCAGCCATAAAATCTTTTTTAAGCTTTTCTGAAAACATAGAGAAGGGTTATCACCCTTGTAACATTTGTTTTGCTGTCTGTGTGCATCTGTTCAGAAGATTGCACCTCACTTTCTGTCCCAAAGACAAATTATTTTTTGAAAACAATTTTTTTTCTTGTGAAACAAGGATTGTGATAAAGCATCAGTGGACAGGAGCAGGGCCGGCTTTGGGGTGTGCGGGCTGTGCGTTCGCACAGAGCGCCATGGACAACGGGCGCCGTGCGGCCGTCACAACTCGCAGAATGTCAGTCAGTCAGTTTAACTTAATGAATGATTCATCCCAGGCAGGGGCGGCGGGGGTCACTGCTCAGCAGCACCCCAGTGCTGCGGGGGGCGCCGTCGCGCCGAAGTGTCAGACACTGTTCCCCTCCCTGCTCCTCTCACACAGCAGGTGGTACTGGGTAGCGCCGTAAAGCATGCGTGTAATGCAGCTTCTAAATTCTAACGGCGATAGGAGCAGAGGGCACTGACTGTGATGCTGATGTCGCACTGAAGCTGGCCCGGGACTGACAGACTGAGTCGGACTCCTAGTAGAAAAGAAGAAAAGTTACAGTAAGGCCGCCCCCCCCCTTATCTAGCACGCTGACAGTCCTGTCTTCACACCTGTCATTCCCTCCTCCCCCCTCACCCAGATGTGAGCCTGGCACTGTGATTGGCCTGTAGTACTGGTACCATGTACCCCTGGCTATGTCTGCACCCCTGCCATATGGACAAGTCACCCCCCCCTCCTCTGCTCTGTGTCACCCCCCTCCTTTGTGTCACCACCCCTCTGCTCTGTCACCCCCTCCTCTCCTCTGCTCTGTGTCACCCCCCCTCATCTCCTCTGCTTTGGGTCACCCCCCCTCCTCTCTGCTCTGTGCCTTCCCCCTCCTCTCCTCTGCTCTGTGTCACCCCCCTCCTCTGCTCTGTGTCACCCCCTCACCTCATCTGCTCTGTGTCACCCCCTCCTCTCCTCTGTGTCACCCCCTCCTCTCCTCTGCATCACCCCCCTCACCTCCTCTGCTCTGTGTCACCCCCCTCCTCTCCTCTGCTCTGTGTCACCCCCACCTCCTCTGCTCTGCTCTATGTCACCCCCACCTCCTCTCCTCTGCTCTGTGTCACCCCCCCTCACCTCCTCTGCTCTGTGTCACCCCCCTCCTCTCCTCTGCTCTGTGTCACCACCACCGCCTCTCCTCTGCTCTGTGTCACCCCCCTCCTCTCCTCTGCTCTGTGTCACCCCCCTCCTCTCCTCTGCTCTGTGTCACCCCCCTCATCTCCTCTGCTCTGTGTCACCCTCCCTCCTCTCCTCTTCTCTGTGTCACCCCCTCCTCTCCTCTGCTCTGTGTCACCCCCCCTCACCTCCTCTGCTCTGTGTCACCCCCACCTCCTCTCCTCTGCTCTGTGTCACCCCCACCTCCTCTCCTCTGCTCTGTGTCACCCCCACCTCCTCTCCTCTGCTCTGTGTCACCCCCCCTCCCCTCCTCTGCTCTGTGTCCCCCCCTCCTCTCCTCTGCTCTGTGTCACCCCCACCGCCTCTCCTCTGCTCTGTGTCACCCCCCTCCTCTCCTCTGCTCTGTGTCACCCCCCTCCTCTCCTCTGCTCTGTGTCACCCCCCTCATTTCCTCTGCTCTGTGTCACCCTCCCTCCTCTCCTCTTCTCTGTGTCACCCCCTCCTCTGCTCTGTGTCACCCCCCCTCACCTCCTCTGCTCTGTGTCACCCCCACCTCCTCTCCTCTGCTCTGTGTCACCCCCACCTCCTCTCCTCTGCTCTATGTCACCCCCCTCCTCTCCTCTGCTCTGTGTCACCCCCCCTCACCTCCTCTGCTCTGTGTCACCCCCCCTCCTCTCCTCTGCTCTGTGTCACCCCCACCGCCTCTCCTCTGCTCTGTGTCACCCCCCTCCTCTCCTCTTCTCTGTGTCACCCTCCCTCCTCTCCTCTCCTCTGTGTCACCCCCCTCCTCTCCTCTGCTCTGTGTCACCCCCCTCACCTCCTCTGCTCTGTGTCACCCCCCTCCTCTCCTCTGCTCTGTGTCGCCCCCCCTCACCTCCTCTGCTCTGTGTCACCCCCACCTCCTCTCCTCTGCTCTGTGTCACCCCCTCCTCTCCTCTGCTCTGAGTCACCCCCACCTCCTCTCCTCTGCGTCACCCCCCTCCTATGCTCTGTGTCACCCCCCTCCCCTGTGTCACCCCCCTCTCCTCTGTGTCACCCCCCTCTCCTCTGCTCTGTGTCACCCCCCTCCTCTCCTCTGCTCTGTGTCACCCCCTCCTCTCCTCTGCTCTGTGTCACCCCCCTCCTCTCCTCTGTGTCACCCCCTCCTCTCCTCTCCTCTGTGTCACTCCCATCCTCTCCTCTGCTCTGTGTCACTCCCCTCCTCTCCTCTGCTCTGTGTCACCCCCTCATCTCCTCTGCTCTGTGTCACCCTCCCTCCTCTCCTCTTCTCTGTGTCACCCCCTCCTCTCCTCTGTGTCACCCCCCTCCTCTCCTCTGCTCTGTGTCACCCCCCTCATCTCCTCTGCTCTGTGTCACCCCCTCCTCTCCTCTGCTCTGTGTCACCCCCCTCACCTCCTCTGCTCTGTGTCACCCCCCCTCCTCTCCTCTGCTCTGTGTCACCCCCACCTCCTCTCCTCTGCTCTGTGTCACCCCCCTCCTCTCCTCTGCTCTGAGTCACCCCCCACCTCCTCTCCTCTGCGTCACCCCCCTCCTCTCCTCTGTGTCACTCCCCCTCTCCTCTGTGTCACCCCCCTCTCCTCTGCTCTGTGTCACCCCCCTCCTCTCCTCTGCTCTGTGTCACCCCCCTCCTCTCCTCTGCTCTGTGTCACCCCCTCCTCTCCTCTGTGTCACCCCCTCCTCTCCTCTGCTCTGTGTCACCCCCCTCCTCTCCTCTGCTCTGTGTCACCCCCCTCCTCTCCTCTGCTCTGTGTCACCCCCCTCCTCTCCTCTACTCTGTGCCACCCCCCTCCTCTCCTCTGCTCTGTGTCACCCCCCTCCTCTCCTCTGTGTCACCCCACTCCTCTCCTCTGTGTCACACCCCTCTCCTCTGCTCTGTGTCACACCCTCCTCTCCTCTGCTCTGTGTCACCCCCTCCTTTCCTATGCTCTGTGTCACCCCCTCCTCTCCTCTGCTCTGTGTCACCCCCCCCTCCTCTACTCTGTGTCACCCCACTCCTCTCCTCTATGTCACCCCCCTCTCCTCTGCTCTGTGTCACCCCCCTCCTCTCCTATGCTCTGTGTCACCCCCTCCTTTCCTCTCCTCTGCTCTGTGTCACCCCCTTCCTCTCCTCTGTGTCACCCCCTTCCTTTCCTCTGCTCTGTGTCACCCCCTCCTCTCCTCTACTCTGTGTCACCCCCCTCCTCTGCTCTGTGTTACCCCCCTCCCCTCCTCTGCTCTGTGTTACCCCCTTCTCTGCTCTGTGTCACCGCCTCTTCTCCTCTGCTCTGTGTCACCCCCTCCTCTCTGCTCTGTGTCAGCTTACCCCCCTCCTCTGTGTCAGCTTACCCCCCCTCTGTGTCACCCCCCCTCCTCTTTGTCACACCCCAGGGCTGGCCTTTGGGGTGTGCGGGCTGTGCGATCGCACAGGGCGCCATGGACAACGGGCGCCGTGCGGCCGTCACAACTCGCAGAATGTCAGTCAGTCAGTTTAACTTGATGGATGATTCATCACAGGCAGGGGCAGCGGAGTCACTGCTCAGCAGCACCCTGGTGCTGCAGGGGGGGCACCGTCGCGCCGAAGTGTCAGACACTGTTCTCCTCCCTGCTCCTCTCCTTGTTGTCTCACACAGCAGGTGGTACTGGGTAGCGCCGTAAAGCGTGCGCGTAATGCAGCTTCTAAATTCTAACGGCGATAGGAGCAGAGGGTACTGACTGTGATGCTGATGTCGCACTGAAGCCGGCCCGGGACTGACAGACTGAGTCAGACTCCTAGAAGAAAAGAAGAAAAGTTACAGTAAGGCCGCCCCCCCTTATCTAGCACGCTGACAGTCCTGTCTTCACACCTGTCATTCCCTCCTCCCCCCTCGCCCAGATGTGAGCCTGGCACTGTGATTGGCCTGTAGTACTGGTACCATGTACCCCCGGCTATGTCTGCACCCCTGCCATATGGACAAGTCACCCCCCTCCTCTGCTCTGTGTCACCCCCCCTTCTTTGTGTCACCACCCCCTCTGCTCTGTCACCCCCCTCCTCTTCTCTGCTCTGTGTCACCTCCCCCTCATCTCCTCTGCGTCACCCCCCCTCCTCTCCTCTGCTCTGTGTCACCCCCCTCCTCTCCTCTGCTCTGTGTCACCCCCCTTACCTCCTCTGCTCTGTGTCACCCCCCTCCTCTCCTCTGCTCTGTGTCACCCCCCTCCTCTCCTCTGCTCTGTGTCACCCCCCTCACCTCCTCTGCTCTGTGTCACACCCCTCCTCTCCTCTGTTCTGTGTCACCCCCACCTCCTCTCCTCTGCTCTGTGTCACCCCCAACTTCTCTCCTCTGCGTCACCCCCCCTCACCTCCTCTGCTCTGTGCCACCCCCCTCCTCTCCTCTGCTCTGTGTCACCCCCACCTCCTCTCATCTGCTCTGTGTCACCCCCTCCTCTCCTCTGCTCTGTGTCACCCCCCTCATCTCCTCTGCTCTGTGTCACCCCCCCCCCTCATCTCCTCTGCTCTGTGTCACCCTCCCTCCTCGCCTCTTCTCTGTGTCACCCCCTCCTCTCCTCTGTGTCACCCCCCTCATCTCCTCTGCTCTGTGTCACCCCCCTCATCTCCTCTGCTCTGTGTCACCCCCCCTCACCTCCTCTGCTCTGTGTCACCCCCTCATCCTCTCCTCTGCTCTGTGTCACCCCCCTCCTCTCCTCTACTCTGTGTCACCCCCCTCCTCTGCTCTGTGTCACCCCCTCCTCTCCTCTGCTCTGTGCCACCCCCCTCCTCTCCTCTGCTCTGTGTCACCCCCCTCCTCTCCTCTGCTCTGTGTCAACCCCCCTCCTCTGCTCCGTGTCACTGCCTACTCTCCTCTGCTCTGTGTCACCCCCTCCTCTCTGCTCTGTGTCAGCTTACCTCCCCTCCTTTGTGTCAGCTTACCCCCCTCCTCTGTGTCACCCGCCTCCTCTGTGTCACCCCCCCTCCTCTGTGTCAGCTTACCCCCTTCCTCACTCAGCCCCTCGCTCACCTCCTCTCTCCCACCCACCACTCTTTCTCTAATCCCACCCTCTCTCTCTTATCCTCACCCCCACCAACTCACCCAACCTCACTTAGCCACTCACTCAATCACTCACCTCTCTGCCACCCACCACTCTCTCTAATCCCCCCTCTCTCTCTTTCTCTCTCTCTCATCCCCACCAACTCACCCCACCCCCTCTCTCTCTCTCATCCTCACCACCACCAAATCACCCCACCCCCTCTTTCTCCCCCTCTCTCTCACTTAGCCCCTCACTCACCTGCTCTCTCCCACCCACCACTCTTTCTCTAATCCCCCCTCTCTCTCTCTCATCCTCACCCCCACCAACTCACCCAACCCCCTCTTTCTCCCCCCTCTCTCTCACCCCTCCTTACCTCCTCCTCTCTCCCACCCACCTCTCTCTCTCTCTCTCTCTCTCTTCCCCCCTCTCTCTCTTCCCCCCCACCTCTTTCTATCCTCAGGGTGTGGGGGCCCCATGAGGATGGCTGTATGGGGCCCCAATAATTGCTAACAGCAGCCCTGTGAGTGTACCAGTTTGGATGTATCCTGAATCATGTGCCTTGCCAACACACTTCTCCCCAAGGCTCTCCACACAATGAAAGTAAGGAAAACGACACTACAGTAGAGGAGCCCCACCCCCAAACTCCAGCTCCCACACTTCCTCGCTCAAAGCGGATCTCGGTAAGGAAGTCTATTGGGGGTCTTTCATGGGGATGGTGACACTGATGGGTGGGTTCCCTTATCTAATCAAGGGGGGACGGATATAAGGGAAAGGGAGTCCTGGTGGACTACAAGGCCCAGCATTTTACTATAGGAGGCACTGGTGGACTACAAGGCCCATCATTTTACTATAGGAGGCATTAGTGTGACTAAAATGCTGGACCTTATAGTCCACCAATGCCTCCTATAGTAAAATGCTGGGCCTTGTAGTCCACCAATGCTTCTATAGTAAAATGCACCAATGCTGTAGTGTCAGTGTGTAGCGGTCAGTGTGTGTATTTTGTAGCGGTCAGTGTGTATTGTGTAGCGGTCAGTGTGTAGCAGTCTGGGGGGGGGGGCGCCACAGGATTAGCTCGCACAGGGAGCCTGAACACCTAAGGCCGGCCCTGGACAGGAGACACCTTTTACAGAAGAGAATTTCCCTTCCTAGGGGTAGATTTCCTCTCACTTTCTGTTGTCTCCTTCCATTTGCAAGTATGAGTCGTTTGTAAGTTGGATGTTTGAAAGTAGGGGCCTGACGTATCTCTCTGCAGAAATTTGGGCCCTAGGTGTTGGTGTTGCCACAACACTGTAAGCCCTCACAGTTAGTCTTGGTGGGCGCTGGAATGCCCTGCTGTGAAATATTACATCAAGAATTTTAATTACACGCCCCTGTTGAACAGGGGCAGAAAAAATTGGCCTTAGGCACTGGTGCTAGTGCCACAACACTGCTACCCCTCACAGATACTCTAGTTGGAGCATAGTAATGAGCCCGCTGCAAAGCATAGCATCAAAAATTGTAATTACACACCCCTGTTAAACAGGGGCAGAAAAATTGGGCCCAGAACCAGAACCAACAATGTTCTTACTAGCTATCAGCAAGATCAGTTACATCAGCATCAGGTGCTTGGTAGCTGGTGTTGATCCAAGCCTGATTTATTTTTATGAAGGTCAGTCGATCGACGGAGTCGGTGGAGAGGCGCACCCTGTGATCGGTCACAAAGCCTCCAGCAGCACTGAATGTGCGTTCTGAAAAACGCTGGATGCAGGACAAGCCAGTAGCTCAATTGCGTACTGTGCAAGCTCTGCCCAGTGATCCATCCTCAAGACCCAGTAAGCCAGAGGATTTTCGGTGGGGAAGGTGTCCAAGTCTGATCTTGCCTAGGTATTCCCGCACCATGTAAAAAAGACGCTGGCAATGGTTGCTGGAACCGGTCAAACCTTGGGGCTGCGGACTAAAAAATTGTCTGAACGCATCGGTCAGATGGCCACCTTCTCCACCGCTCCTACTGTGACTCCCCGAAGCCTCAGCAACACATTGTCCAGGACCAGGATTTGGTAATCCCCCAGGTTCTGGGAACGCGTTGCACAGACCTTTCTGCAAGGCCTCCCGAAGATGTTTCATCTTCTGCTCCCTCTGCGACGGCAAGATAAGCTCCGCAACCTTACTCTTGTAACGTGGATCAAGGAGAGTTGCCAGCCAGTAATGATCCCTCTCCTTGATACCACGAATACGAGGCTGCTTACACAGGCTTTTCAGGATCAGGGAGGCCATGCAGCGTAGGTTCTCTGAGGCATTCGGGGCACAGTCCTCTGGGTCACTGAGGACGACAGGATCCACAGCCACCTCATCCCAGCCAAGTAAAAGTCCATGGGTTCCTTGGGACTGTAAATGATCACTTGAAGACTGCTGCTGATGCTGAGTGGTAGGCTCCACCTCCATGCTGATGATACAATCATCCTCCTCCTCCTCCATCTCCTCCTCGTCCCCTTCCTGTGTGCTATGCGGGCAAGCAGGACCACTGTCTGGATAAAGGGGGCCTTGAGAGGTAAGGAAGTCCTCCTCTTCCTCCCTCTGTTCTGCCTCAAGGGCCCTGTCCATTATTCCACGTAGCGTGTGCTCCAACATGTGAATAAGAGGGACAGTCTCGCTGATGCATGCACTGTCACTGCTCACCATCCTTGTGGCCTCCTCAAATGGTGACAGGACAGTGCATGCATCCCTGATCAAGGCCCACTGGCGTAAGGAAAAAAAGCCCAAGCTCCCCTGACCCAGTTCTGCTGCCATATTGGCACAGGTACTCATTGATGGCCCTCTGCTGCGTGTGCAGCCGCTGCAGCATGGCCAATGTAGAGTTCCATCTGGTGGGCATGTCACAGATTAGACGGTTCTTGGGCAGGTTGTATTCCCTTTGAAGGTCTGTCAGCCGAGCAGTGGCATTATATGACCTTCGGAAATGCACACAGACTTTCCTGGCCTGCTTCAGGACATCCTGTAAGCCCGGGTACCTGCCCAAGAACCGCTGCACCACCAAATTCAGGACATGAGCAAAACAGGGCACATGAGTCAGTTGTCCCTGTCGCAGGGCAAAGAGGAGGTTGGTGCCATTGTCGCTAACCACCATTCCTGGCTTAAGCTGGCGTGGCGTCAACCACCTCTGAGCCTGCCCCTGCAGAAATGACAGAACCTCTGCCCCAGTGTGGCTCCTGTCTCCCAAGCACACCAGCTCTAGCACCGCATGGCATCTCTTTGCCTGCATTCCTGCGTAGCCCCTCGTACGCCTACGGAGCATGGCTGGTTCCGAGGACACATCAGCAAAGGAAGAGGCCACAGAGGAAGAAGAGGAGGGGGTGGAGGAGAGAGGTGTGTCACAACCAGTAGTAGTGTTTTGGAGGCGTGGTGGCGGAACAACCTCCAACACTACTGTACCTTGCCCTGCATCCTTCCCAGCTGCCAGCAGAGTCACCCAATGCGCTGTGAAAGAGAGGTAACGTCCCTGTTCATGCCTGCTGGACCATGAGTCAGCGGTGATATGCACCTTACCACTGACCGCCCTGTCCAGCGAGGCATGGAAATTGCCTTCCACATGGCGGTAGAGAGCCAGAATCACCTTCCGTGAGAAAAAGTGGCGTTTGGGAACTTGCCACTGAGGTACCGCACATTCCACAAACTCACGGAAGGGGGCAGAATCTACCAACTGAAAGGCAGCAGTTGAAGTGCTAGCAATTTCGCTAAGCTAGCATTCAACCGCTGGGCATGTGGATGGCTGGGAGAGTACTTCTTTCGGCGCTGCAGCAGCTGGGGCAGGGAAATTTGTCTGGTACAATCTGACATCGGTGTACCGATAGTAGATTGCACGCATGTACTACTAGGTTGTGACGCACCTAATTCTACACCTTCAGTCCTATCGGTGCAGGCTTCAGAGAGGACTGAGGGTATAGTGGGGTTGGAGATCCCAGCTCATGAGGGGCAAGGGGAGGTCCGCTTTGTTCTTTGGTGTGGTTCTTTCAGGTATGCTTGCCAACGAACTGCATGGCAGGTCTACATATGTCTGGTCAAGCATGTGGTGCCCAAACGGGTGATGTTTTGGCCACGCGACATACGCTTGAGACATATGTTGCAAATAGCAATGGTGCGATCTGATGCACATGTCTCAAAAAAGGCCCACACCAAAGAACTTTTGCAGTAACGCTGAGACACAGGCGTAGCTCTGCGATCTAATGCAGTTGGTGTGCTGCCCTTAAGCTGTGCCCTGGAGGGCATCCTGCCTCTTTGGAGTTGTGCCTGTGCCTCCTCTTCCTCCTCCTCCTCCTCTCTCCTATCAGGCACCCACGTAGAGTCAGTGACCTCATCATCCCCTCCCTCCTCATCACTGTCGAAAACCTGGCAGTATGCTGCAGCTGGGGGAACATGACTGCCAGATTGCTGTCCCTCTCAGGCAGCCCCTCTCTCTGGGCTCACATTACTGCCTTCCTGTATCTGTGTTCCATCATCGGAGCCTTCAAAACGCTGCACATCTTCATGCAGCATGTACTAACACTGTGTTGAAACAGTTCGGGGGACTCCTCATTAGGACATGGTGGGACTAGGGAAGGAGTAAGTGATGCCATTGAGCAGAGGGAAGAGGACGCCTTGGCAGATAATTTGCCAGACAAAGTACCCTGAGCCTGGGTGAGAGAGGATGAGGAGGATGAGGATGGCTTGGTCATCCACTCTACCAATTTGTCTGCATGTTGATGCTCAACACGGCGAAATCCCGAAAAGTAGGACGAGCGTGTGCAACGGCCATGTGCTAAAGAGGATGCACCGTGTTCACCACCAGCACTATTGCCTCTAGATGCAGAGCCTGCTTGCCCTCGTGACTCTCTGCCTCTCTTTGTTGTCCTTCCAGACATTATAATGGCCTGCAGAGGACAAAGTCAGTACACACACCTCGGAGCTTAGGTGCAAATTAATTGGCACACTTGCACTATAAACCATGTGTGTTTAGGTGCAAAGTACTTATCACACCTGAACTATAAGCCAAATGGGTCTAGGTGCACAGTGATTAGCCTACCTGCACTATAAACCAAATGGGTTTAGGTGCACTGAGCACACGGGCAATACAACACGTGAGTGAGAACACTGCAGCTAGCACAATCAACTGCCTGACAGATTTGGAAGGACTAATCTAATTATACTATACAGTGTATAAATATATGTACAACTCCTGGGATGTATATATATCCTCTACACACTGTAAGTGAGAACACTGCAGCTAGCACAATCAACTGCCTGACAGATTTGGAAGGACTAATGTAACTATACTATACAGTGTATAAATATATGTACAACTCCTGGGATGTATATATATCCTCTACACACTGCAGGTGAGAACACTGCAGCTAACACAATCAACTGCCTGACAGATTTGGAAGGACTAATGTAACTATACTATACAGTGTATAAATATATGTACAACTCCTGGGATGTATATATATCCTCTACACACTGTAAGTGAGAACACTGCTGCTAGCACAATCAACTGCCTGACAGATTAGGAACAACCAATCTAACTAAACTATACAGTGTATAAATATATGTACAACTCCTGGGATGTACAGTATATATATCCTCTACACACTGTAAGTGAGAACACTGCAGCTAGCACAATAAACTGCCTGATGTTGTAATATTAATATATATGTGTATATTGTATTATTATATTGTAGGTTCAAAATTGACCAGGCCGGATTTCAAACCTGTAATTACCGAATTTATCGGCGTATATCGCGCACTTTTTTCCCCTTAAAATAAGGGGAAAATCGTGGGTGCGCGATATACGCAGATAGCCGCGCTCAGTTTGAATTCCTGCGCCGACATATACCGAGTGCAGTACACTCGGGTACATTCGGCTAGGCTCGGCTTCGCTCGTGCTCACGCATAAACGTCACAGAGCGTGAGCACGAGCGAAGCCGAGCCTTGCCGAATGCACCCGAGTGTACTGCACTCGGTATATGTCGGCGGAGGCATTCGAACTGAGCGCGGGAAGCGGGACTGGTTTTGAGGCGCGCGCTGGAGAAGCCGGGAGGACACCACCGAGGCCGCAGACGGATGCCGGACCGGACGATGGACGCTGGGAAGACACCAAAACTGTAAGTAATAAAATCATATAACATTTTTTTTTACAGGAATTTCGGGGGCAACTTTACAGGAATACGCGGGAGCGCGCTATACCCCAATAAATACGGTACATATTACACATCAAAAGGTGTTTGCCGACCAAAAGGGTAAGTTGCCAAACACAGTTAAAAGGGACAGCTGAAGACCCTTAGATGTGTTAATTTACCTAGGTGTGTGTGAGATGGCCTGTTAACCTCAAAAGATTACTCCCTTACATACATAGGGAAGTATTTATTGATGGTAATTAGACTTGGGGAAGTGTTCATTCAGGGAAACAGTTGGTTGACCTGGAAGAACCACTCCCTCCAGTGTGAGACCAGTATTTGAGAAAGTCAAGCTGGCATTCAGCTAGTCTTGTCACTCTGATATGAATATAGCACAGGTCTAGGAAAAGATGGGATTCTGAATTACTCTGTTGGATTTGTATCGTCTGTGGACTTTGGACTTTGTATGTTATTGGAAGTTAATTAAATTTGCGTTCTCTGGAGAGCCTGTGTGTTGCTGCGAAACAACGTAATTTATAAGTCATCATACTATACATCTATATCACTACATTTATTGGACATTTTATAAGATCACTACATTGGTGCCGTTCAAGTGACCAGAAGCACATTTTCAGGACTTAGTAACAGAAGTCGGTGATGACAAATATCCTGTGAGTTGGGCAGAAGTCTGATGGAGACCCAAGAGCTGTGCTGTGACTCTAATGTCTGGTTGTGACATAAGAGAGTCTGATATACAAGACTAAACAAGTTTGGAACCCCAGAATTATTCTCTGGAGACTGGAAACTGAAGAAAGAAAAGACTGCCATGTACTAGAAGACCGGAACTGGCAAGGTGAAGCTTCAAATGCGGTGCGTAAAATATTTCCTTTTTTTTAGTTATTAATAATATAGTCAAAATGCTTACTTAGTGTGAAGCTAGTGTCAGTTCTGATAAAGTTAACAGATGGGTATTAAAATGTATTAACCTCCCTGGCGGTATGATTCTGTCTGGAATTACGTACCAAAAGCGGTACAATTATTTGCAAGGAAATTTGGTATTTTATACTGTAGGCCTGTAATTCTTAGGAATAACTTACTTAAATCTGACCAAACAAGAATCTAATAGGCATCCCGGGTATGACATTTTTTAAAAAACAAAATTATAAATTATAATATAATTAATAATTATAAATAATTATAACAAATAATAATATAATTTAATAAAAATTATTCAATAATGTAATCAAATCAAAATCACTGACATTTTCTCAGTTGCAGAATTGTTGCTGTCATTATTTTTTTTTTATGACGAATTTCCCCACAAATCGCTATCGCACAATTCTGCAAGTGATTATAATTTATTATCGCTGTTTTTTAGCTGATCTAAAACCATTTTTGACATAAAGGGACACTTTTGGTTGCTATGGACAATCTACAGTTTGCAGGGAGAAAGAAAGGTTTTTATTATATAAAATGACATGTAGGGCACTGGGCAGACCACTAGGGACAAGGGGGGTGTGTTTTTTTTTTTACATACAGTACTGTAATCTATAAGATTACAGTATACTGTATGTATAGTGTTTGTTTACGTTTTTGAATTTGGCGCCGTTCTCCGCTCCCGTGCGTCGTAACGTCGCAGGGAACGGAGATCGGCGGCACAGGAGGACGCCGTGTGAATCGAGCGAGGTCCCGCTCGCTCACACAGCGCGATGACATCGCTGGATCCAGGACAAGGTAAGCCAGCGCACGCTGCAGGCTCTGCATAGCTTACCCCAAGCGAGACTCGGGGATACCGATCGCAACATAAAAAACCCACCCCGAGTCACGCTCGGGGATACCGCCAGGCAGGTTAAGCATCATGGCGGTCCTTATGAAATTCCAGGAAAATGTAAACAGACGTGGACTATCATGAAGGAATTTTTAGAGAAAAGTGTTTTTGATAGCAAAATTTCAGAAAGTAAAAGAAAAGGGTGTATTGTGCAGGGCTCGTTATCTTGCTGTTTAACAATGGAAAGTTCTTTGAATGATAAGGTTGAGGAAATTGCACAGTTACAGAGTGCAGTTGATAATAGCCATAAGATTTGTCAGAGGTTACAAAACCAATCAGAAACTGAGACAGTAAATTTAAAATTGCATGCAGTTACCATTGGGGGAGCTTTGCTTGAGAAATCTAAACGTTGTGATGAATTATCAGAGGAAAATGAGAGATTAAAATTAAGAATTATGGAATTAGAGAAGAGATCTCAAGGAGGACAGATATGCAACAAATCTTGGATTAAGCAATCTGCAGCAAAATACAAACTTTCTATCAAATGAAACAGAACCTCATATTAAATCTGATAATTCATTGCCAGCTGCACCCACTGTGACCACCATGGTTTATAAAAATAACAATAACAATACAGGTGAAGTTCAGCTTGTAATGAAGTATTTGAAACCAAAAGAACTGGATGCAATTCTTAAAGAAATAGGAATGGTTCCCTGCCATGATTTAAACAGATTTTTTATATGGTTTTGTGACTTGCAGATTGTCAGAGATATGTACTATCTCAACCCATCTGACTTTTTGCAACATTCTATTGGGAATAGTCTTTGGCTGAGAATTAAACAGATCTGTCTTCAGCCTCTGAGGACAAGGGACATATTACTAGAATTATTGTGTGTTCTGTATGGAGTGCGTTCTGATGTTACGATTCATGGGAAGATCCAACAGATGCAAAGTGAGTCTCCCTATGAATTGTCGCAAAGGATAGAAACTATTAGGCCCCGTACACACGACCGGATCTGTCCTCTGAAACTGGTCCGGTCATCCCTCATGCGAGGGATGACCGACCGCCATCCCTCGCATGCGTCGTACTGATTCGACGCATGCGTGGAAGCTTTGAACTTCCACGTCGCCGCGTCATCGTCGCCGCGACGGCGCGGCCACGTCCCCGTGTATTGTTTACGTGCGCATTTCTGTCTGATGGTGTGTACAACCATCAGACAGAAATCTCCGGGCGGACATGTGCGCTGAAAACGGTCCGTCCGTCCGTGTGTATGAGGCCTTATGGAATTTTTGGTTGGTAATAATCTTGCATTTGAGCGGGGAGGCTTGATACATATCAGTATGTTTCTAGATGCTTTGTATGAAGATATGAAACAAAATATTTTATTAGTTACCCCGAATCCTCATGATTTAAAAGACGTATTATTGAGAGCAGATCATTTATGGAGAAAGTCAAATAAAAAAGCTGTCAGAATTGATGTAGCCACATTGTTTAGGACAAACACTGAACAGAAAGATCAGAAGATACTAGACAATGCATTTCCTGAGGAAAATGCGAGTGGGAATGCTGAATTGCTGAGCCCGCACCAAAGCCATTCACCATAACCACTACAGTATCTTTAGGACATACAAGCAGTGTTCCTTCAGTACTTATAAAGCCTAATATCACACAGCTCCTTTCTGTATCTGCAATATAGAGAGTGTCCTGACTTGCCTGGTCGCCCCTCCCCCCTCAAGAGGCTTTCTCCACATGAGGTGGGGGAGGAGGACTGCACTGAGGTAAGGAAAGCTATTTAGGGAATCAAAATACCATTAGAAACGCTTTCATCCACACGCAAAATCAGTTATCGTAGCCTTCAAACAAAACGTAATAAATCCACAACCGTACATGCGATCGATACAGCGACTACACCATTTGAAACACAAGGCTTTTGTGAACGCATCGATATGAAATTTATGTTGATAAACTTAAAAATGTGGCCATGTCAGCGATTTAGAAAAGAGCGTCTTTGTGTGTTTTGCAGGAATTTTTTTTAGACTTTTTAACATGACGGTCAATGGGAGGGCGTTTGAGGCACTTGTCCTTTAGAAGCTCCTGGAACTAAAAGTCAAATGCCTATCGCAAAACTGATCACATTGCCTGAAACCAGACAAGCATACCTACGTTTTGATATATAAATTGTGTATGACAAGTAGATCTTGTGGGCGTGAGAGCAATTTGTTCGCCCTTTTTTTAAAGATAATTTTTGTTTTCAAAGATCTCCACTCTAAAGGTCACATGACACACTCTAAACCTGCTCCATAGGATTACATTATAACCGATAAAAAAATCACTAAACTTAAATTGCGTTTTCACAAAAACCGTATAAGATATCAATCTAAAAAGTCATGTTTGGATACCTGAATATTTTGTGACCGCTTTAAAGTTTGTTTGGTGTCTGTAAGTGAAAGTATGAAGGAGCTGAAACTTTTGGCAGAACGTGTGTTTTGAAGCAGGAAAAAGGATGTTCTCATTGACTTCAATGTTAAAAAAAAGTGTCTAAAAGCTTAATATTTTAAAAAGTATAAATAGTACAAAAAAACTTGAAGAAGTCCCATCGTTAGCTGAACGAGACGAACATTTTAATAGTTGAATGGTCTCAATAGCTGAAAGTATGCAGAAGTTACGCAGAGCCAAAAAACGTACGGAATAATAAAATTAAAATTAAAATTAAGAACTAGAAAATGCATTCCCTGAGGAAAATGCGAGTGGGAATGCTGAATTGCTGAGCCCGCACCTCAGCAATTCAGCATAACCACTACACTATCTTTAGGACACACAGCTCCTTTCTCTATCTGCAAAGTAGAGAGTATGCTGACTTCCTGGTCGCCCCTCCCCCCTCAAGAGGTTTCCCCTCCCCCCAGGTCAGTGAGGAGGAATATTGCACTGAGGTAAGGAAAGCTATTTATGGAAAGAAATTCCATTACAAACGCCTTTTAATTCACAGACCAATACATTAATTACGCCTCCAAACAAAACGTAATAAATCCACAACCGTACATGCGATCGATACAGCGACTTCACCGTTTGAAAGACACGGCCCTTGTGAACGCATCGATATGAAATTTATGTTGATAAACTTAAAATTGTGGCCATGCCAGCGATTTAGAAAAGAGCGTCTTTGTGTGTTTTGCAGGAAAATTTTAAAATTTTTTAACATGGACGGTCAATGAGAGTGGTTTTGTCGCTCTTGTCCTTTAGAAGCTCCTGGAACTAAAACTAAAATACGTATCACAAAACTGATCACATTGCCTGAAACCAGACAAGCATACCTACGTTTTGATATATAAATTGTGTATGACAAGTAGATCTTGTGGGCGTGAGAGCAATTTGTTCGCCCTTTTTTTAAAGATAATTTTTGTTTTCAAAGATCTCCACTGTAAAGGTCACATGACACACTCTAAATCCCTTCCATAGGGTTACATTATAACCGATTCCATTTTCTGAAAAAATCGCTAAACGTAAATTGCGTTTTCACAAAAACCGTAAAAGATATCAATCTGAAAAGTCATGTTTGGATAGCTGAATATTTTGTGACCGCTTTAAAGTTTGTTTGGTGTCTGTAAGTGAAAGTATGAAGGAGCTGAAACTTTTGGCAGAACGTGTGTTTTGAAGCAGGAAAAAGGATGTTCTCATTGACTTCAATGTTAAAAAAAAGTGTCTAAAAGCTTAATATTTTAAAAAGTATAAATAGTACAAAAAAACTTGAAGAAGTCCCATCGTTAGCTGAACGAGATGAACATTTTAAAAGTTGAATGGTCTCAATAGCTGAAAGTATGCAGAAGTTACGCAGAGCCAAAAAACGTACGGAATAATAAAATTAAAATTAAAATTAAGAACTAGAAAATGCATTCCCTGAGGAAAATGCGAGTGGGAATGCTGAATTGCTGAGCCCGCACCAAAGCCATTCACCATAACCACTACACTATCTTTAGGACACACAGCTCCTTTCTCTATCTGCAAAGTAGAGAGTATGCTGACTTCCTGGTCGCCCCTCCCCCCTCAAGAGGTTTCCCCTCCCCCCAGGTCAGTGAGGAGGAATATTGCACTGAGGTAGAAAGCTATTTATGGAAAGAAATTCCATTACAAACGCCTTTTAATTCACAGACCAATACATTAATTACGCCTCCAAACAAAACGTAATAAATCCACAACCGTACATGCGATCGATACAGCGACTTCACCGTTTGAAAGACACGGCCCTTGTGAACGCATCGATATGAAATTTATGTTGATAAACTTAAAATTGTGGCCATGCCAGCGATTTAGAAAAGAGCGTCTTTGTGTGTTTTGCAGGAAAATTTTTAAAATTTTTAACATGGACGGTCAATGAGAGTGGTTTTGTCACTCTTGTCCTTTAGAAGCTCCTGGAACTAAAACTAAAATACGTATCACAAAACTGATCACATTGCCTGAAACCAGACAAGCATACCTACGTTTTGATATATAAATTGTGTATGACAAGTAGATCTTGTGGGCGTGAGAGCAATTTGTTCGCCCTTCTTTTAAAGATAATTTTTGTTTTCAAAGATCTCCACTGTAAAGGTCACATGACACACTCTAAATCCCTTCCATAGGGTTATATTATAACCGATTCCATTTTCTGAAAAAATCGCTAAACGTAAATTGCGTTTTCACAAAAACCGTAAAAGATATCAATCTGAAAAGTCATGTTTGGATAGCTGAATATTTTGTGACCGCTTTAAAGTTTGTTTGGTGTCTGTAAGTGAAAGTATGAAGGAGCTGAAACTTTTGGCAGAACGTGTGTTTTGAAGCAGGAAAAAGGATGTTCTCATTGACTTCAATGTTAAAAAAAAGTGTCTAAAAGCTTAATATTTTAAAAAGTATAAATAGTACAAAAAAACTTGAAGAAGTCCCATCGTTAGCTGAATGAGACGAACATTTTAAAAGTTAAATGGTCTCAATAGCTGAAAGTATGCAGAAGTTACGCAGAGCCAAAAAATAAAATTAAAATTAAAATTATTAGTGGGAATGCTTATTAAAGCATTCCCACTAATAATAAAAAACGAATATCAATACTGGGAATGCTTATTAAAGCATTCCCACTAACTAGAAAATGCATTCCCTGAGGAAAATGCGAGTGGGAATGCTGAATTGCTGAGCCCGCACCAAAGCCATTCACCATAACCACTACACTATCTTTAGGACACACAGCTCCTTTCTCTATCTGCAAAGTAGAGAGTATGCTGACTTCCTGGTCGCCCCTCCCCCCTCAAGAGGTTTCCCCTCCCCCCAGGTCAGTGAGGAGGAATATTGCACTGAGGTAGAAAGCTATTTATGGAAAGAAATTCCATTACAAACGCCTTTTAATTCACAGACCAATACATTAATTATGCCTCCAAACAAAACGTAATAAATCCACAACCGTACATGCGATCGATACAGCGACTTCACCGTTTGAAAGACACGGCCCTTGTGAACGCATCGATATGAAATTTATGTTGATAAACTTAAAATTGTGGCCATGCCAGCGATTTAGAAAAGAGCGTCTTTGTGTGTTTTGCAGGAAAATTTTTAAAATTTTTAACATGGACGGTCAATGAGAGTGGTTTTGTCGCTCTTGTCCTTTAGAAGCTCCTGGAACTAAAACTAAAATACGTATCACAAAACTGATCACATTGCCTGAAACCAGACAAGCATACCTACGTTTTGATATATAAATTGTGTATGACAAGTAGATCTTGTGGGCGTGAGAGCAATTTGTTCGCCCTTTTTTTAAAGATAATTTTTGTTTTCAAAGATCTCCACTGTAAAGGTCACATGACACACTCTAAATCCCTTCCATAGGGTTACATTATAACCGATTCCATTTTCTGAAAAAATCGCTAAACGTAAATTGCGTTTTCACAAAAACCGTAAAAGATATCAATCTGAAAAGTCATGTTTGGATAGCTGAATATTTTGTGACCGCTTTAAAGTTTGTTTGGTGTCTGTAAGTGAAAGTATGAAGGAGCTGAAACTTTTGGCAGAACGTGTGTTTTGAAGCAGGAAAAAGGATGTTCTCATTGACTTCAATGTTAAAAAAAGTGTCTAAAAGCTTAATATTTTAAAAAGTATAAATAGTACAAAAAAACTTGAAGAAGTCCCATCGTTAGCTGAACGAGACGAACATTTTAAAAGTTAAATGGTCTCAATAGCTGAAAGTATGCAGAAGTTACGCAGAGCCAAAAAACGTACGGAATAAAATTAAAATTAAAACTAGAAAATGCATTCCCTGAGGAAAATGCGAGTGGGAATGCTGAATTGCTGAGCCCGCACCAAAGCCATTCACCATAACCACTACACTATCTTTAGGACACACAGCTCCTTTCTCTATCTGCAAAGTAGAGAGTATGCTGACTTCCTGGTCGCCCCTCCCCCCTCAAGAGGTTTCCCCTCCCCCCAGGTCAGTGAGGAGGAATATTGCCCTGAGGTAAGGAAAGCTATTTATGGAAAGAAATTCCATTACAAACGCCTTTTAATTCACAGACCAATACATTAATTACGCCTCCAAACAAAACGTAATAAATCCACAACCGTACATGCGATCGATACAGCGACTTCACCGTTTGAAAGACGCGGCCCTTGTGAACGCATCGATATGAAATTTATGTTGATAAACTTAAAATTGTGGCCATGCCAGCGATTTAGAAAAGAGCGTCTTTGTGTGTTTTGCAGGAAAATTTTTAAAATTTTTAACATGGACGGTCAATGAGAGTGGTTTTGTCACTCTTGTCCTTTAGAAGCTCCTGGAACTAAAACTAAAATACGTATCACAAAACTGATCACATTGCCTGAAACCAGACAAGCATACCTACGTTTTGATATATAAATTGTGTATGACAAGTAGATCTTGTGGGCGTGAGAGCAATTTGTTCGCCCTTTTTTTAAAGATAATTTTTGTTTTCAAAGATCTCCACTGTAAAGGTCACATGACACACTCTAAATCCCTTCCATAGGGTTACATTATAACCGATTCCATTTTCTGAAAAAATCGCTAAACGTAAATTGCGTTTTCACAAAAACCGTAAAAGATATCAATCTGAAAAGTCATGTTTGGATAGCTGAATATTTTGTGACCGCTTTAAAGTTTGTTTGGTGTCTGTAAGTGAAAGTATGAAGGAGCTGAAACTTTTGGCAGAACGTGTGTTTTGAAGCAGGAAAAAGGATGTTCTCATTGACTTCAATGTTAAAAAAAAGTGTCTAAAAGCTTAATATTTTAAAAAGTATAAATAGTACAAAAAAACTTGAAGAAGTCCCATCGTTAGCTGAACGAGATGAACATTTTAAAAGTTGAATGGTCTCAATAGCTGAAAGTATGCAGAAGTTACGCAGAGCCAAAAAACGTACGGAATAATAAAATTAAAATTAAAATTAAGAACTAGAAAATGCATTCCCTGAGGAAAATGCGAGTGGGAATGCTGAATTGCTGAGCCCGCACCAAAGCCATTCACCATAACCACTACACTATCTTTAGGACACACAGCTCCTTTCTCTATCTGCAAAGTAGAGAGTATGCTGACTTCCTGGTCGCCCCTCCCCCCTCAAGAGGTTTCCCCTCCCCCCAGGTCAGTGAGGAGGAATATTGCACTGAGGTAGAAAGCTATTTATGGAAAGAAATTCCATTACAAACGCCTTTTAATTCACAGACCAATACATTAATTACGCCTCCAAACAAAACGTAATAAATCCACAACCGTACATGCGATCGATACAGCGACTTCACCGTTTGAAAGACACGGCCCTTGTGAACGCATCGATATGAAATTTATGTTGATAAACTTAAAATTGTGGCCATGCCAGCGATTTAGAAAAGAGCGTCTTTGTGTGTTTTGCAGGAAAATTTTTAAAATTTTTAACATGGACGGTCAATGAGAGTGGTTTTGTCACTCTTGTCCTTTAGAAGCTCCTGGAACTAAAACTAAAATACGTATCACAAAACTGATCACATTGCCTGAAACCAGACAAGCATACCTACGTTTTGATATATAAATTGTGTATGACAAGTAGATCTTGTGGGCGTGAGAGCAATTTGTTCGCCCTTTTTTTAAAGATAATTTTTGTTTTCAAAGATCTCCACTGTAAAGGTCACATGACACACTCTAAATCCCTTCCATAGGGTTACATTATAACCGATTCCATTTTCTGAAAAAATCGCTAAACGTAAATTGCGTTTTCACAAAAACCGTAAAAGATATCAATCTGAAAAGTCATGTTTGGATAGCTGAATATTTTGTGACCGCTTTAAAGTTTGTTTGGTGTCTGTAAGTGAAAGTATGAAGGAGCTGAAACTTTTGGCAGAACGTGTGTTTTGAAGCAGGAAAAAGGATGTTCTCATTGACTTCAATGTTAAAAAAAAGTGTCTAAAAGCTTAATATTTTAAAAAGTATAAATAGTACAAAAAAACTTGAAGAAGTCCCATCGTTAGCTGAACGAGATGAACATTTTAAAAGTTGAATGGTCTCAATAGCTGAAAGTATGCAGGAGTTACGCAGAGCCAAAAAACGTACGGAATAAAATTAAGAAGAAGAACTAGAAAATGCATTCCCTGAGGAAAATGCGAGTGGGAATGCTGAATTGCTGAGCCCGCACCAAAGCCATTCACCATAACCACTACACTATCTTTAGGACACACAGCTCCTTTCTCTATCTGCAAAGTAGAGAGTATCCTGACTTCCTGGTCGCCCCTCCCCCCTCAGGAGGTTTCCCCCCCTCCCCCAGGTCAGTGAGGAGGAATATTGCACTGAGGTAAGGAAAGCTATTTATGGAAAGAAATTCCATTACAAACGCCTTTTAATTCACAGACCAATACATGAATTACGCCTTCAAACAAAAGTTAATAAATCCACAACCGTATATGCGATCGATACAGCGACTTCACCGTTTGAAAGACACGGCCCTTGTGAACGCATCGATATGAAATTTATGTTGATAAACTTAAAAATGTGGCCATGTCAGCGATTTAGAAAAGAGCGTCGTTGTGTGTTTTGCAGAAACATTTTTTAGACTTTTTAACATGTCTCTTGTCCTTTAGAAGCTCCTGGAACTAAAACTAAAATACGTATCACAAAACTGATCACATTGCCTGAAACCAGACAAGCATACCTACGTTTTGATATATAAATTGTGTATGACAAGTAGATCTTGTGGGCGTGAGAGCAATTTGTTCCCCCTTTTTTTAAATATAATATTTTTTGTGGATGATCTCCACTCTAAAGGTCACATGACACACTCTAAACCTGCTCCATAGGATTACATTATAACCGATAAAAAAATCACTAAACGTAAATTGCGTTTTCACAAAAACCGTAAAAGATATCAATCTAAAAAGTCATGTTTGGATAGCTGAATATTTTGTGACCGCTTTAAAGTTTGTTTGGTGTCTGTAAGTGAAAGTATGAAGGAGCTGAAACTTTTGGCAGAACGTGTGTTTTGAAGCAGGAAAAAGGATGTTCTCATTGACTTCAATGTTAAAAAAAAGTGTCTAAAAGCTTAATATTTTAAAAAGTATAAATAGTACAAAAAAACTTGAAGAAGTCCCATCGTTAGCTGAACGAGATGAACATTTTAAAAGTTGAATGGTCTCAATAGCTGAAAGTATGCAGGAGTTACGCAGAGCCAAAAAACGTACGGAATAAAATTAAAATTAAGAATAATAAAAAACGAATATCAATACTGGGAATGCTTATGAAAGCATTCCCACTAATAATAAAAAACGAATATCAATACTGGGAATGCTTATTAAAGCATTCCCACTAATTAAGAAGAAGAATAATAAAAAACGAATATCAATACTGGGAATGCTTATTAAAGCATTCCCACTAATAATAAAAAACGAATATCAATACTGGGAATGCTTATTAAAGCATTCCCACTAAATAATAAAAAACGAATATCAATACTGGGAATGCTTATTAAAGCATTCCCACTAATAATAAAAAACGAATATCAATACTGGGAATGCTTATTAAAGCATTCCCACTAAATATCTAATGATCACATCAAAAGGGGAAACTCTGGGTCAAACATAGGTGATATTAACATTAAAACCAGAGCTGACCAAAATAATAATAAGAAAAAAAGACCTGGATACCATTTCCTCAGTTAAAACAGAAATATGACCACCTGAAGATTGAGTATGATAAGATGAAAATAGAATATTACACACTATTAGAACAGTTGAAGGGGTCCAGATCTGTTTTTGAATGAAAATTACACTTATATAGCAGTGGGGGTGAATTAGCTTTAAAGTGTAAACATGTAAATAGTACTTTGTTTAAGGACCTTGCTAATGAGTTTTGTCTTAGGCCCCATACACACGATAGAATCCATCCGCAGATAAATCCCAGCAAATGGGTTTCTGCGGATAGATCCTATGGTGTGTACACGCCAGCGGATCTGTTTCCGCGGATAAATCTCCTCCGGGATGGATTCCAGCAGATCGGATATTTGCTGACATGCACAACAAATCCATCTGCTGGAATCCATTCCAACGGATGGATCCGCTCGTCTGTACAGACTTACCGGATCCATCCGTCCAAAGGGATTCCCCGCACGCGTCGTAATGATTTGACGCATGCGTGGAATTCCTTATATGACAGCGTCGCGCCGTCGCCGCGTCATAATCGCGGCGACGGCGCGACACGTCATCGCCAGAGGATTTCCGCGCGGATTTCAATGCGATGGTGTGTACACTCCATCGCATAGAAATCTGCGGAAATCTTCGAGAGGATTTATCCGTGGAAACGGTCCGCTGGACCGTATCCGCGGATAAATTCTCTCGTGTGTATGGGGCCTGAGAGTTTTTGTCTTTCAGGTACAGTACATGGATGGAGATACTCGTTTTCATGTGAATAGCAGGAGTAATAGCTGGCTAGTGGGGGAGAGACACTGAATGGACAATATCACTATACAAGTGAATATCTCTCAATATTCATCAAGCAATGGACTTTTTTTTTGAACATTCAAATTTCCTCTTTTTTTCATTTTTTTTTTTTTTTTTCAATGGACTTACCCAATGCCCCATTTTTTCATTTTCCCCCTTTCCCTGATGTATTTTGCTTTTTTATTATGTTTTATTCCTTGAACTTAATCTTAAAACCAGAGCGAAGCATCAGTGTCATCTTAAGAGCATTATAGGCCCCCGGGCAATACAGTGCACAGGGGCCCTGTCTACACAATCACGCACGAGAATTTACTGACAAAAATAATAAAATTTACTGGCAGAACCACATTTTTTACTGCCAGTGCAAAAAAGTACCTAAAATTATAGTTTTCAGTGCCGAACAATGCAAATGTCAGTATTTAAACTATAAACATATACAGTAGCTAGTGCTATTAGCAATGTGTTTAATTTAACAAAAGTTAAAAAAAATGTCTTCATTGACATGAAGGTCAGGTTACTATAACCCAGCCAGCACAGAGTTTCCTCTTACATCAGAGTCTGCAGGATTCCCCCTTACAATGAAAGGGAACTCTTATGTAAAGGGGAACGCTGCAGATCATGATCTAAGGGGGGAACTCTGATGTGGAGGGGGGCTCTGGTGACCAGAGACCACCTTATATCAGAGTCCACTGCTTTCTCTTTCCCACTTACATCAGGGTCCGCAGACTGAGTTCCCCCTTGCATTGTAAGGGGGAATCCTGCAGACTCTGATGTAAAGGGGAACTCTGATGTGGGGGGCACTCTGGTGAGTAAATACATTAAGGTAAGGGGGGTCACTAATATAGGAGGGGGAACCTTTATATCAGTGCCCCCTTACATTTTTGCATTCACTCCCCCCTTACATTAGCAACCCCCTGCACTCGTGGAGGACCGGATCTTCTCTGTGATTTCCGCAAACTGGGCATGGGCAGTTCTAACCCGTCACTCTCCACATTTTTTTACTGGAGTTGCTGGGCAGCCGGTGGGGCCCCCCAGGCAAGCAGGGCCCCCGGGCAACTGCCCAGCGTGCCCAATGGAAAAGATGGCCCTGCGAAGCATTTAAACCTAAAATAATTTTATAACATCTGTACATATGACATAATGCATATTGATATCAATAGATTTGACCTCTGAGGTAAAGCTACACAATGGCTGGGCATAGCATAAATTATAATAAGGTTGGGTGGTTTTCCTAAATTTATAAAACGGGTGAGTGAAATTCATCACTCTAGTCATGATTTGAAACATGTTGAATCATGTGTTTATAATATGCTGAAGGCTGTGACACATATGGATGAAAACGACCTTTCTACCTTTCATAAAAAATACTGGCAAGAATTTCCACTGCCGCCTTGTCAAGCTGATAATATCTAAACCATCGCATGGGGGAATATATATATATATATATTTTGGTAGACCATCCTGGTGGAATTATGGACTGAATGATACAAAGAACAGCTCTATTAAAGGCAATGAGGAGCCGGCCTACAGCACATTACGAAAGCAAATTGTCGCTGGCAATCAACAAATTCAGAATATTTAAGGTTTGATGTTAAAGGAACCGAGTGTCCTGATTGGTGGATTAATGATTGAAGGTGTCAAGTGCAAGGAAATAGTTTGCAGCATGGAATTTTTACTGCCGGATCCAAACCTTTTTGACCTTGGAAGCGACTGCTGATACATTAATGGTTCTTCTTACTACAAAGATGGAAGATGGAAGAATTTCAGGAATTGCTGGTGTTTGTGTAAAAGCATCTTTAAAAATGAAAACTTTGAGCCTGGAGATGAGAGAATCCTGGACTTATGTGGACTGGAGCTCCCAAGGCATACCAAGCTTTACTTTCAGTGAGATGGTGAGAGATGTGATGAAGTCAGAATGGACGGGGACATCAGCTCGTTTTTGCACAATATTCAAGATCGTGATGTGATTTACAAAACTAGGAGCAATCTTTGAAATGAGGCCTAACAGCTATACGGGCAACTAACGTTTACTGAATCCTTTTCCAGTCATGGTCCAATATGTTGTAATATTAATATATATGTGTATATTGTATTATTATATTGTAGGTCCAAAATTGACCAGGCCAGATTTCAAACCTGTAATTACATATTACACATCAAAAGGTGTTTGCCGGCTAAAAGGGTTAGTGGCCAAACACAGATCAAAGGGACAGCTGAAGACCCTTAGATGTGTTAATTTACCTAGGTGTGTGTGAGATGGCCTGTTAACCTCAAAGGATAACTTCCTTACATACATAAGGAAGTATTTATTGATGGTAATTAGACTTGGGGAAGTGTTCATTCAGGGAAACAGTTGGTTGACCTGGAAGAACCACTCCAGTGTGAGGCCCCATACACACCATAGAATCTATCCGCAGATAAATCCCATCAAATGGGTTTCTGCGGATAGATCCTATGGTGTGTACACGCCAACGGATATTTATCCGCAGAGAAATCTCCCCTGGGATGGATTTCCAGCAGATGGATATTTGCTGACATGCTCAACAAATCCATCTGCTGCAATCCATTCCAACGGATGGATCCGCTCGTCTGTACAGACTTACCGGATCCATCCGTCTAAAGGGATTCCCCGCACGCGTCGTAATGATTTGACGCATGCGTGGAATTCCTTATATGACAGCGTCGCGCCCGTCGCCGCGTCATAATAGCGGCGACGGCGCGACACGTCATCGGCAGAGGATTTCAGCGCGGATTTCAATGCGATGGTGTGTACACGCCATCGCATAGAAATCCTCTGAAATCCTCGAGAGGATTTATCCGCGGATACGGTCCGCTGGACCGTATCTGCGGATAAATCCTCTCGTGTGTATGGGGCCTGAGTCTCACTCCCTCCAGTGTGAGACCAGTATTTGAGAAAGTCAAGCTGGCATTCAAGCTGGTCTTGTGACTGAGAAATATGGCACACGTCTAGGAAGAGATATGAATTATATACTCTGTTGGATTTGTATCATCTGTGGAATTTGGACTTTGTTCTGTATGGAAGGATCCATTAAATGCGTTCTCAGGAGAACCTGTGTTGCTGCGAAACAAAGTAATTTATAGTCATCATACTATACATCTACATCACTACATTTGTTGGACATTTTATGAGATCACTACACCTGACAGATTTGGAAGGACTAATGTAACTATACTATACAGTGTATAAATATATGTACAACTCCTGGGATGTACCGTATTTATCGGCGTATAACACGCACAAGCGTATAACACGCACCATAACTTTAAGAGGGAAGTTTCAGGAAAAAAACATTCCACAGCCCCCTGCATATAACACGCAGGCACAGTTTACCCTCTATTTTCAGGGTAAAAAAGTGAGTGTTATACGCCAATAAATACAGTATATATATATCCTCTACACACTGTAAGTGAGAACACTGCAGCTGTGGTGGAAATTTCAAGATGTATTTGTTATGTATTGTCATAATGTCACCCATGGTTGGTTCTCCCTCAGCCCGCTCTAGGAAGCTGACTGGGGCAGACAGACTTGTGGAGATACACTTCCTGATTTGGAGAAGGGTGTTTGTGGAGGGGGGTGTCGGCCGGCGAAAGGGCCCCTGTGTGATGCACAGATATTCGCCGTCTCGGTGCGTCCGCTTTGCAAACGCATTGTCAATTTAGCTGGTGTGCGCGCCTGTCATCTCTGAGTGCCTGATCAACACTGTTTTGTGATGTGCGCCTACACCTGCAGATAAGCTCCTCCCATCAGGAACTGTATCCTATTGTTATATTGCTGTATCCTATTGTTATATTGCTGTATTGTTATTGATTATTGCTGTATTGTATTGTTGTTGTATTATTTTGTTATTGCTGTATGGAATCCCTGTTGGAGGGGTTCCCATACATGGGCATCTGCTGGGTGAAGCCGACACCCTGTGAGCTCACTTCCTATGGAGGTGGTCACATGTTGTGACCTCACTTCCTACTGAGTCTTTTAATTAAACTGCCTGCAACCGTCTAAGCATTGTTCCAATCACATGTCTGTGATTGGTTCTTTTGAATGCCATGTCTGATTGGCTGTTTTGTAAAGCCACCACCTTCTTTTGTTACTCAAATTGACATAAATAAAGAGAAAAGGAGCTTGAGGTCAGAAGAGATGATGACTAAGAGCTGAATGGAATGAGAACATGCTGGTGTGAGGTCTCTTGCTTGTATGAATGGCAGAGAATGATGGTGAGTGAATATATTTAGCGTAATTATGGATTATTTCATTAAGATGGATTCTGTGCTTAATAGCACAGGGCAAAATGGCGGTATGCTCTGCATACAGCCCAGCTTTTTGCCACGACAGTTAATTGGCGGGCCAAGGTAGGAGTAGTCTGGGCCCCCTTTTCACATCGGTACAGATGGGGAGGTTTCTGTTCCGATGCGTGGTGGGGGGCTCTGCTCTACAAAAAAAACTAAGTTTTCGTCTTTTTGAAATAATGTGTGTGTGTGCGAGCGATTGGACACGTGTGTGTGTGTGCGAGCGATTGGACACGGGTGTGTGTGCGAGCGATTGGACGTGTGTATGTGTGCGATTGGACACGTGTGTGTGTGTGTGCGAGCGATTGGACACGTGTATGATGGCTTGCGTTATGATTGCTTGCGTTTGTGAAATCGAGTGGATTTGATTGTACATGTATGTATGAATTACGTGTGTATGCCTGGATGCTGTATGGCTGAACAGTTTGTAAGTAAGTAATTGATTGTTTGACCAGATTAAAACTGCTTGGAAAAATTACCTTTTGTGTACGGTTTGTTTAGCCAGGCATGGCTTCCCTGACCATGTGGTGGACCATGCGGCTTGGGGGAGGGGCGGACAGTGTTCTGATTCTGAAAGTTAGATATAACATTTTTATGATGCATATGGAAACTGTATATTGCGGATGATTTGTCAGTATAGAGGTGGCATTATTCAGCCTGCGATGTGTGCAGGGAGACATTTTGTATCTTTTGAATGTAATGTCCTCATGTGTGCGGCTGGGACTTTGTTTGAACCTGAATGTCTTGTTCCTGTGTATGAGAAATGGAGACTGTGTGTATTTACATCATTTTTTGGACGGGTTGCCTTTGTATAGTTAGGCAAGGCATGTTCCATGGTGTAAGATGGCTTCTCTGGCCATGAGGGTCGGGGGAAGGGCAGTTTGTTTGGGCCACCATGCGGCGGACAGTGTTGGATCTCTGTGTTTCTTGAGTGTACAATTTTTAGAGCAAAGTCATGTGTAATATGTTCATGATCTATGTGAGGAATAGAAATGAATAAATTGTGATTTTTACCTTTGTATGGGACCAAAAGACATAAGTGTGGCGGAACTGTGATTGAATTGTTTGGCTGATGAAGGAAACATGTGCTTTAGTGGGGGAGGGGTGATTTGTTTGGTGTGCCATGAGGCTCGGGGGGGGATGGGCAACCAGCATGGCTGTCCCATCACTGAGTCAAAGTTGGTAAACAATAGCAGGCGTTTTAAATGATGTGACCTAAGTATATTTTTTGAATGGCTTGTTACATAAGCATGAAAAGGTGATGCCACGGTGTGTACATGAACTTTGAGAAAAGTGTTTTTGTTTTAATGTTGCGCATGTATCTGAAATTTTTTGAATGTGCTGTGTTGGCAAAAGGTACGATTTGAAGCAGCCTCAAATGCGGCTCTGGGAGGGAGGGGTGACTAGTGTTGAATCCCTGGGCTCAGTGTGAGGGGTTCCCACCATCCCTGCGCTCATTATGAGGGGTTCACACCATCCCTGGGCTCAGTGTGAGGGGTTCCCACCATCCCTGCGCTCATTATGAGGGGTTCCCACCATCCCTGGGCTCAGTGTGAGGGGTTCCCACCATCCCTGCGCTCATTATGAGGGGTTCCCACCATCCCTGTGCTCAGTGTGAGGGGTTCCCACCATCCCTGTGCTCAGTGTGAGGGGTTCCCACCATCCCTGCGCTCATTATGAGGGATTCACACCATGAAAAGGTCCGATTTGAAGGAGCCTAAAAATGTGTGCCTTGTTGATTGGTTGTTTTTAGAAAATGTTTTTGGTGTTCGTTTTTGATGTTCCATGTGTTGTCTTTGTGGAGAGATTCTAGGCAGATTTTTGGGGGCTGCATTTGGCAGCCATCTTGTTTGCTATGGTCGTTGGCGGCCATTTTGTGAGGTGCAGTCTGTTTGCTCTGTGGGTCATCCTGGGTCATCTTTTGGGTGTGATACCATGTGACTGAGCAGTGGAATTTTTGCAGCCTTTGGGGCAGATTTTGATGTTTAGGGTGATTTCGAGGCGCAGTTAAATTGTTTTTTGCAAGCGTAAATGGCGCCATTGTTTGCTTGGTTTGTCGCCATTTTGAGATGCAGTTTAAAGCGCTATCTTTTGAATAGTGCTTGCGTGCTAGGGCTAATTTGTATACAGGATCTGACTAACCTACCGGCTGACTTTGCAGTATAAGAGTGGAGGCTTTTGTGTAGGATTTCGCTTTTGTGTAAGGATTTCGTTTTGGTGTAGGATTTCGTTTTGGTGTAGGATTTCGTTTTGGTGAAAAGACTGCTTTGCATGCACTGAATTTTGATGGATTGTGGAACTGGCTTTGAATGCATTTTTGTGCACAGCGATGTGCGTTTTGTTTTTGAAGATCGTAGGGTCAACTCCTATTCTGCAGATGGGAGGAGATTGTTTTACCTTTCCTGAACCAAAAGAATTTTGTTTTAAAAGGAGAAAGGCAGAAGAGAGTCAGTTCTGGCTTTGTTTACTATTGGATAATACTTCCAGGGGATATTTGTGGTCCATGGAGCTTTTTCTTGATGAAGATAGACTTCCCCTCCCTCTTCCTGTCATTATGTAAATAAACCAGAATTGGGTTTTACGAGCTGAGCATACAGCAGAAAGTCCTTTTTCAGCATTTATATATAAGCAGGAAGTCAGTGGGAGGAGTTTTGAAGTCTTCTGAAAGATTAGCAATGGTATTTGTGTCCTGAAAGGACAACAGAAAATATTTTGGCGTTTTTAAAGGTTTTTGTGAAATGTTATACTGTAAATACAGTTTTGGGTATGCGAGAGCGAAACAGGAGGGCTTCACCATTATTGTTGTGACATCTAGATGCAGGTAGAAAGAAGCCATAATATTGTTTTTGAAAAGTGGAGGATTTCATGGTGCGTTGTAGTTTGTGTGACGAACACATTTTTAGAGGCTTTATATCGTGAGACAGGTCTGGCCGTGTAGAATAATCGGAAATCCTGTGCGCGATTGTATTAGCATAAATGTGAGGAGTAGTACGCTAATTGCCCTGCTCAGGCCGTGTAGAATAATCGGAATGCAGGGATCGGTTATGATTTTAAAGGCGCAAGCCATAACCGCTCCGAAAATAAGCGCATTGGTTTTCTGGACGCAGATTCACCAATAAAAAGTGCGTCGTGGGATGTGCCGCCCATGCAGTGCACCAGTCAGACAGCTGCACGCATATGAAATCTGGGTTCGGGGCTCCGGACATGAGACCCCTTAAAGAATGACGTAGGTGGTCAGAGGGTACAGTAAGGTGTACTCCTCTGGAAGGTACTCTGGCTGGAGGTATGAGACCTCAGAATAAAGATACCTTGAATGTAGTTCAGATATGGCTTCAGAAATCTGTAATGATGAGTGTGGATGGAGGTGTGGTACACGCTTTGGTGACCCTCAAAGGAGAGCTATACATAGCGGGTCTATGCAAGGCTCTCACGCTATTCTCATATTTTCCCATTGTATTTTCTTCTATTGCTGAAAGTGAAGGCAGATTTCCAGCGGGTTTTTGTTTTTTTCATTTTTGTTTTGGATACTATGAATATCTCCCCCACATTTGTATATGAATGTTTGTATGTAGTAACGTGAATATGTTCGAATTTACCGCGGCGATCCTCCGATGCGTCGCGGCTGTAGTATTTTTGTAGAAACGGGGAAAGTAAGAGTTACACAGAATTTCGTTTGAATCGGTTTTGAAAGAATGTCATTGAAAATTTACAGGAATGTCATTTTTGTTTGCCATTCTCTGCAGGATAATTATGAGGGATGAAGTAATGATTTCTGCTTATAAGTATTTTTCAGGTCCAAGAAGCTTCTGGAAGTTTCTGTACATAGAGAGCAGGTGTATGTAGACAGCTGTACACATGGATATACGAGTCTAAGAAGATTAAAGGATCATAGGCTATTTCATTGTTTCTTCTTCCTCCAGTCTGTAATGAGGAAGAAAATGGGGGGATAAATAAATGTAAAAGTGACAGTTTTTCGAACTAATAACACTAATCTTTCTAATTCTAATCAAGTTTGTGCCAAGACTGTCTTTCTTTGATAGAATTTGAATCGGCAAGCAGCAGTCTGGTGAAGTAGGTTCCCATTTTAGATGAACCTCCCAATGGTTCCAGGTATTACAGGAGATGGTGACTGGGTCGTGTGTAAAGAAGCTTGATGGATGAGACCACGCCAGCCACTGCAAGAAGCGGCTCCTCCACATCAAAGAAATGAGTAGTATCTTCGTTTATTTTGTATTTGTTTGTTTAGTAAATTTTAGCAGAGGCAACGATGAAAAGCATCCCAAGTTATTATTTAAAGTCTATTCTATGACTATTTAAGAAAGTGAACGGGACGGATTGCGGGGTCTGTTCTGAGTCTCCACCGAGCTTTAGTGCCCAGTGATGACAGCGGTACATGCTATTTATGATGTTATGATTGGTATGAGGATTATTGACAAACTAGTGAAGACTCCGGACAGACACTTGGCAATAGAATTTAATGAGATGTCTTTAGAGGGTAGAATTTTTATTTGTTTTTATGGCTCTGCCTCTTGTCGGTTGGGTATCTATAGCTTATAAGGTAATTCAAGAGGTTCATGTGTGGTGGTGAAGCTGTCCCAGCATCCTATATCGCGGCCGATCGCAAGGATCTGATGGCGCAAGAGAAAGTAGGGATGTCAGGGACAGCAAGACGGGAATTGTTCACCAACCCGGACCAGGTCTGGGCATGGCTTCCTGCATATACAAGGTGGGGGGACTTGAGCTTATGATACGATTGAACAATTCACACCTATTGAGGATGGAATGTTTCATGTGACTGTTGAAGCTACAAGGAAGTTCTCACGGTCCAAGGGCAAGTAAAGATTGTTATACCTGGATCGGGGATACTGGGAATTGGAGTTCAGGCCCATATGGATAAGGTTTGGGTCCCTGCAAGGCAGAGCCAGAGCTGTAGCTAAGTGAAGGTTGGGAGTCCTTTGAAGGGTCTGGGAATCTTTGGGGATTTAATTTTTATTTTACAGCGGATCGTGGTTGATGGAAATGGGAATATATATACTCATGTGGTTTTTATTTCTATTCTTTCTATGTCGTGATGAGGCGCTCCTGTTGCCTGATTGGACGCGTGACCAGAGCCGGAGCAGATGACCACATTTTCCTTGATGAAGACGCCCCGAAGCCGGACCCACGTACAAGACACAGAGGACCCCAGACCGATCTGCGATTACTACAGCTCACCAAGTTGTGTCCTCCTTATAAGTCATCCCTCCCGAAGAACAGAGTCTACATGTCAAGCCGTGTTTTCCTTTTTATGGACTGTAAAGACTGATTTAGTTTCTAGGTGTAAGAAGACTATCAAGATCGGAAGGACAAATGGGAGCAATATGACAAAAAGGGAGGACTGTGGTGGAAATTTCAAGATGTATTTGTTATGTATTGTCATAATGTCACCCATGGTTGGTTCTCCCTCAGCCCGCTCTAGGAAGCTGACTGGGGCAGACAGACTTGTGGAGATACACTTCCTGATTTGGAGAAGGGTGTTTGTGGAGGGGGGTGTCGGCCGGCGAAAGGGCCCCTGTGTGATGCACAGATATTCGCCGTCTCGGTGCGTCCGCTTTGCAAACGCATTGTCAATTTAGCTGGTGTGCGCGCCTGTCATCTCTGAGTGCCTGATCAACACTGTTTTGTGATGTGCGCCTACACCTGCAGATAAGCTCCTCCCATCAGGAACTGTATCCTATTGTTATATTGCTGTATCCTATTGTTATATTGCTGTATTGTTATTGATTATTGCTGTATTGTATTGTTGTTGTATTATTTTGTTATTGCTGTATGGAATCCCTGTTGGAGGGGTTCCCATACATGGGCATCTGCTGGGTGAAGCCGACACCCTGTGAGCTCACTTCCTATGGAGGTGGTCACATGTTGTGACCTCACTTCCTACTGAGTCTTTTAATTAAACTGCCTGCAACCGTCTAAGCATTGTTCCAATCACATGTCTGTGATTGGTTCTTTTGAATGCCATGTCTGATTGGCTGTTTTGTAAAGCCACCACCTTCTTTTGTTACTCAAATTGACATAAATAAAGAGAAAAGGAGCTTGAGGTCAGAAGAGATGATGACTAAGAGCTGAATGGAATGAGAACATGCTGGTGTGAGGTCTCTTGCTTGTATGAATGGCAGAGAATGATGGTGAGTGAATATATTTAGCGTAATTATGGATTATTTCATTAAGATGGATTCTGTGCTTAATAGCACAGGGCAAAATGGCGGTATGCTCTGCATACAGCCCAGCTTTTTGCCACGACACAGCTAGCACACTCAACTGCCTGACAGATTAGGAAGGACTAATGTAACTATACTATACAGTGTATAAATATATGTACAACTCCTGGGATGTGTATATATCCTCTACACACTGTAAGTGAGAACACTGCAGCTAGCACAATCAACTGCCTGACAGATTAGGAAGGACTAATGTAACTATACTATACAGTGTATAAATATATGTACAACTCCTGGGATGTATATATATCCTTTACACACTGTAAATTTAACTGACTAGCCTGCCTGCTCTATCTAGCTAAAAAAAAAGACAATGGCCCAGATTCTCGTATCTCGGCGAAAATCTCTGCAGGCGTAACGTATCTCGTTTACGTTACGCCGCCGCAAGTTATACGGGCAAGTGCTTTATTCACAAAGAACTTGCCTGTAAAGTCGCAAGGACGTCATTGGTTTCGACGTGAACGTAAATGGCGTCCAGCGCCATTCATGGACGACTTACGCAAACAACGTAAATTTTTACATTTCGATGTGGGAACGACGGCCATACTTAACATTGGTTGCCCCTCATATAGCAGGGGCAACTTTACGTGTCGCAAATCTAACGTAAACGTTGTATCTTCACTGCATCGACCGCGCGTACGTTCGTGAATTTGCGTATTTTGCTAATTTGCATACTAGATCGGAAAAACGATGGAGGCGACACCTAGCGGCGAAATCTGTGCCAATCTCTCTCTCTCTGTCTGATCTTTAACCAGCGCTGGAACACACTACACGAGGCCGCCCAGCAGGCGGCCTTTTATAGTGTGGGGCGTGTGCTAAAGCCCTGAGCCATAATTGGCCAAAGCCACCCCGGCTTTGGCCAATTATTGCTCTCCGTTTTTTGCACTCTGTGATTGGCCAAGCATGCGGGTCATAGTGCATGCTTGGCCAATCATCAGTGCGCAATGCCGCAGTGAATTATGGGCCGTGGCGCGTCACTCGAATTTGGCGCGAACGACCCGTTTTGTTCGTAATTCGACGAACAATCGAACAGGCGATGTTCGATTCTAACATGGGTTCGAGTCGAATGCGAAGCTCATCCCTAATTGGAATATACCTACAACAAAATGGCGCATATCGTGGCTACACTTCAATGGCCGTATATTAGGGGTGTCAAATATAATCGCTGCATCGCGATTCGGGTGACCCCGATGCGGCACCGATGCATGTGACCCTGATAATCGATGCCTAGCCCCGCCCCTCCCGGGAGAGCGCTGCGTCCGATGTTACCTTCTCTTAATTCCATCCAGTGAGCGAGCGATGTTTTCTGTACCACGGGGCTGAGCTGAGCTGACAGTCTGTGTTACAGAGCACAGCACAGCCCCGCCCAGCCCCTCCTTCCTCCACACGAATGGCTAGCAGAAGCTGGATCTTCTGTTTCCCCGCCCACACTCCAGTGAGGCACGGAGCCCAACTGCAAGTCAGCGTAGGGCCGGCCATGACAGGGTTAACAGAACCCTGGTAGCTGGGGGGGAGGAGGAGCAGGAGCGGTGGGAGGGGAGATTATATCTATCTCCCACCTTCCAGTTTCCCGGGCAGACAGGCGTGGGGGAGCAAAGTTCCCACCCACCCTCCCTAGTTTTGAGGTAGAAAAAATGGACTGATGGTACTTGATAATTTGGTATGTGTTTGGGTGCTGTTTTTGTGTTTGTTTCTTTACAGGTGAGGATTACATCGTCGTGGCAGTGGCGGGTGTTTTTCGGACTTTGCAGGAGAAGATATTACCCCAAAGATGGACACCAGTACCCAGTGGTGGATGGTTTCTGAAGGGGTTTCTAGTTCCCAGTCTACTAATGTAGCTGGAAGGTTGGTGAATTGGGGGCACTGCGGTCAACGGTCGTCTTTGAGCCAGTTTCGGCTTGAGGCCTATGACCAGAGGTTAGGACACCGCAGTGCCAAATAAAGAGTTACAAGGTTAAAAAGTTAAAGTGTGAATAAGTTTAGTGGTTAGTGGGTCCTGCAAAGTCCAACACCATTTAGGAGAGGTATTATCTCAGGAATTTTACGTGTTTGTTGTTATGTTATTGGTTATTTATTATTTAAAGAGTATTTAAAATAAAGGAGGCTGCTACGGCCAGTTTTTACTCCAACATTAAGTGGTGGTCTCATTATTTATTAAGGGTTAATGTGGGGGTATTAACTGTAAAAGGGGTCTTAGCGGTCAGGGTGTATTCTGGTATACCATAGTCAGGGCAGCTTCAGCCTGTGTTGTACAGAGAGGATGTGTGGGTGGGAAAGTTTAATCTGAGCAGTCTGCTCGAATCCAGCGAGATTCCTGGAGGCTGGGACTGGCCAAGTAAGTGAACTTCTCCTGCCTCCCCCTCTCTGCAGCTTAAGATTCTTTTTTTTCTAGCAGCCTGTGTCACTACCATGCCCTACTAGGTGTTGTGAAGTGGGTTCACACTGACATGCTGCTGTTTGTCTGCAGGGTTGGTGTACTGGCAGTCTTCCTGCATGTTGCCCCTGGCTCCATAGAGGTTTCACATGTTTACTGCATGTTCTGAAAGTGCACAGAATATTCACTAGCAGCAGGCACTGCCACTCCTCTGAAAAGTGATCCATGCTCAGGTCACTTTTCAGAGGCATTTGACAAGCAGTGAGTTGATATTACATGTCCTGCCTGTTTTAACCACCTACATGCCAATCCCTCCAGGTAATAGCAAGGCTCACTTTGAACCCCATATTTCCATTACTCTCTGTAGGTATTGGATGTGCTCTCATCTTATTGTTTGCACATCTAACACCTAAGGGTACTTTCACACTGGGGTGGTAGCGGTAAAGCGATGCTAGTTTCAGCTGTGCTTTGCTATCGGGTTAAAACCGCCTTGCTGCATTATTTTCAATGGGCCGGACGGTTTGGGAGTGGTGTATACAGCAATCCCAAACTGCCACAAATATGCTGCTTGCAGGACTTTTCAGACCATCCTGCAAGTGCACTGCTCCAGTGTGAAAGTACTCAGGCCTCCAATCATCCTCTGTGCGCAGAACGGCATGTAAGTACAGAGGAGGAGGGGGGTGCTGTGATCTGGGGACACAGGGGGGGTACGGGCATGTAGTGGAATCTGATGTGTCACCTGTGATAAGTCATTGTCACTGCAGGGACTGGGCTGTATGGAGGAGAAATATAGACCATCTCCTGTACTATGTCCACAGTCTCTGATCATCCTTTGTACTATGTCTGCAGTCTCTGATCATCTCTTGTACTATGTCCACAGTCTCTGATCATCTCCTGTACTATGTACACAGTCTCTGATCATCTCCTGTACTATGTCCACAGTCTCTGATCATCTCCTGTACTATGTCCACAGTCTCTGATCATCTCCTGTACTATGTCCGCAGTCTCTGATCATCTCCTGTACCACGACTGCAATCTCTGATCATCTCCTTTAGTATTTTGGGGGGAGAGCCATGCGCACTTGCGCTGCAATTGTGATGCATCGCGGAATCAAATCGAATCGTGGACTTGATAATCGTAATCGCATCGAATCGTGAGACCGGTGAAGATGCGCAGCCCTACCGTATATATTCTAGTAATCTCCACCATCCAATCAGATCCCCTGAGGAAGACACGTGATTAGCCTTGTGTCATTACATGTAGGGGAGGGACAGGATGGTGGAGGAGCTTGGATACATGCTTGTTTGTACAAGCTGTTGACACATACAAGTTTGGAAGTCGTTTTAAGAGGAATCCTATGCTTAATGCTTTTATAGTTTGGTGTGCTGGAAGCACCCAAAATGTGTGAGTACCCTGATGTTATGGGCCAGATCCACATACAATTGCATCGGCATAGCATATCAGAGATACACTACGCCGCCGTACCTTACCTGGCGTATATTCGAATCCTCAGCGAGTTCGCGCCTTAAGTTACGGCGGCGTAGTGTATTTCTGGCGGCGGATTTGAAATTGGGCGGGTTGGGGGCGGGTTTCATTTAAATGAAGCGTGTCCCCGCGCCGAATGAACTGCGCATGCGTCGTCCAGAAATTTCCCGCCGTGCATTGCGCTAAATGACGTCGCTAGGACGTCATTTTTTTAACTTAGACGTGAGTTACGTCCATCCCTATTCACGGACGACTTACGCAAAAAAAAAAATTTAGACGCGGGAACGACGGCCATACTTAACATTGCAATTCTATGTATACGCCGCAAAATACCAGCTTTAACTATACGCCGGAAAAAGCCGACTACAGACGACGTTAGAAAATGCGACGGCCGCGCGTACGTTCGTTGATCATCGTAAATCGCTAATTTGCATACCCGACACGGAAAGTATTGCATTTTAGATCCGAAGGCGTACGAAGACGTACACCTGTCAGATCTAACCCAGAAGCCGTCGTATCTTGTTTTGAGGATTCAAAACAAAGATACGACGCGGGAATTTTGAAATTACGCGGCGTATCAATAGATACGCCGGCGTAATTTCTTTGTGAATCTGGCCCTATGTTTTCTAAATACATTTTTGAACTAGTGATAATCCACTATCCAGCCTCTTTCTTGTTTTGAGGACAACTTCTTTGGATTTTCCTGTGGGATCCTGCTGAGCCAGTTTAACTTAGAGCCCGGGAGTGGTTCAACTGCTCATGTCCACCCAAAAATGGAACCTCCGCTTTTCGGAACACTCCCCCCCTCTGGTGTCACATTTGGCACTTTTCAGGGGGGAGGGGGGTTGCAGATACCTGTATAATACACCAGGCATAGACCCCCACGGGGGTTACGCCACTTCCCGTCCCACCATCTGTCTTCTGAGAGACACACGGGTCCCAGAAGACAGCAGGAACCATTTTGATTGTGCAGCGCGAGTCGCGCATGCGCAGTAGGGAACCAGGCTGTGAAGCCGCAAGGCATCATTTCCTGATTCTTCTACCAAAGATGGCAGAGGCAGCATCCAAGGACCGAGGGACGGCTCAGCCTCGGGTGCAGTCATCGTGGTCGTGCTGGACAGGTGAGTGTCCTTTCTTTAACAGTCAGCAGCTGCAGTATGTGTAGCTGCTGACTATAAAAACAAAAATTGGCGGACCTCCGCTTTAAGTGTGCGGTCACACTGTTGGAGGTGAGCGCATTCACACCGGGGGGTAGGGGATGAGCACGTGTGTGAGCTTGCTTGTTACACAATTTTTTTTAATTTTTTTTATGTTCATGGTTACTTTAGTTAGCAATATTGATTTTCATCGTTTATGGCACTATCTATGCACTTGTAAGGTACAGTATCACACATTGCTGCATCCTTTTGTTTTTTATATAAATGTTAAAATCCATATCAGACTGTATGGGTCACACCAAAAGAAGCCATTTGAAATCCATACCAGACCCAAAGTGCCTGGTATGGACTGCATCAAAAATTTTTATTAGACGCCTCTGTTACACAGGGACATAAAAATTGGGCCTTAGGCACAACACAACACTGCAACCCCTCAGATACTGTAATTGGAGCGCAGCAAAGAGCCACATGCAAAGTATTGCATCAAAAATTGTTATTAGACGCCCCTGTTAAACAGGGACATAAAAATTGGGCCTTAGTCACAACACAACACTGCAACCCCTTCACAGATACTGTAATTGGAGCGCAGCAAAGAGCCACATGCAAAGTATTGCATTAAAAATTGTTATTAGACGCCCCTGTTAAACAGGGGCAGAAAAATTGGGCCTTAGGCACAACACAACACTGCAACCCCTTCACAGATACTGTAATTGGAGCGCAGCAAAGAGCCACGTGAAAAGTATTGCATTAAAAATTGTAATTAGATGCCCCTGTCAAACAGGGGCAGAAAAATTTGGACCTTAGGCACTGGTGGCGGAGCCCAGAAACAAAAACGTTCTTACTAGCTATCAGCAAGATCAGTGAGGAGGAAAAGGATATTCAGTCAGCAGCATAACAGGACAGTCACTCAGCATCAGCATAGGCAGTCTCCAAGGGATCTGTCATTTAAAAAAAAATATTCAGTTACATCTGCATCAGGTGCTTGGTAGCTGGTGTTGATCAATGCCTGATTCATTTTTATGAAGGTCAGTCGATCGAGGGAGTCGGTGGAGAGGTGCACCCTGTGATCGGTCACAAAGCCTCCAGCAGCACTGAATGTGGGTTCTGAAAGAACGCTGGATGCAGGGCAAGCCAGTAGCTCAATTGCGTACTGTGCAAGCTCTGGCCAGTGATCCATCCTCAAGACCCAGTAGCCAGAGGATTTTCGGTGGGGAAGGTGTCCAAGTCTGATCTTGCCCCTAGGTATTCACGCACCATGTAAACCAAATGCTGGCGATGGTTGCTGGAACCGGTCATACCTTGGGGCTGCGGACTAAAAAATTGTCTGAACGCATCGGTCAGACGGCCACCTTCTCCACCGCTCCTCCTGCGACTCACCAAAGCCTCAGCAACACGTTGTCCAGGAACAGGATTTGGTAATCCCCCAGGTTCTGGGAACGCATTGCACAGACCCTTCTGCAAGGCCTCCCGAAGATGTTTTATCTTCTGCTCCCTCTGCGACGGCAACATAAGCTCCGCAACCTTACTCTTTTAACGTGGATCAAGGAGAGTTGCCAGCCAGTAATGATCCCTCTCCTTGATACCACAAACACAAGGATCCTTACGCAGGCTTTGCAGGATCAGGGAGGCCATGCAGCGTAGGTTTGCTGAGGCATTTGGGGCACAGTCCTCTGGGTCACTGAGGACGACAGAATCCGCAGCCATCTCATCCCAGCCACGTAAAAGTCCACGGGTTCCTTGGGACTGTAAGTGATCCCTTGAAGACTGCTGCTGCTGATGCTGAGTGCTAGGCTCCACCTCCATGCTGCTGATACAATCATCCTCCTCCTCCACCTCGTCCTCCTCCTGTGTGCTAGGCGGGCATGCAGGACCACTGTCCGGATAAAGGGGGCCTTGAGAGGTAAGGAAGTCCTCCTCTTCCTCCCTCTGTTCTGCCTCAAGGGCCCTGTCCATTATTCCACGTAGCGTGTGCTCCAACAGGTGAATAAGAGGGACAGTCTCACTGATGCATGCACTGTCACTGCTCACCATCCTCGTGGCCTCCTCAAATGGTGACAGGACAGTGCATGCATCCCTGATCAAGGCCCACTGGCGTGGGGAAAAAAACCCAAGCTCCCCTGACCCAGTTCTGCTGCCATATTGGCACAGGTACTCATTGATGGCCCTCTTCTGCGTGTGCAGCCACTGCAGCATGGCCAATGTAGAGTTCCATTTGGTGGGAATGTCACAGATTAGGCGGTTCTTGGGCATGTTGTATTCCCTTTGGAGGTCTGTCAGCTGAGCAGTGGCATTGTATGACCTTCGGAAATGCACACAGACTTTCCTGGCCTGCGTCAGGACATCCTGTAAGCCCGGGTACCTGCCCAAGAACGAACCACTGCACCACCAAATTCAGAACATGAGCAAAACAGGGCAAATGGGTCAGTTTTCCCTGTCGCAGGGCAGAGAGGAGGTTGGTGCCATTTTTGCTAACCACCATTCCTGGCTTAAGCTGGTGTGGCGTCAACCACCTCTGAGCCAGCCCTGTAGATCTGACAGAACCTCTGCCCAGTGTGGCTCCTGTCTCCCAAGCACACCAGCTCTAGCACTGCATGGCATCTCTTGGCCTGCATTCCTGCGTAGCCCCTCATATGCCTACGGAGCACGGCTGGTTCAGAGAAAACATCAGCACAGGAAGAGGCCACAGAGGAAGAAGAAGAGGAGGGAGTGGAGGAGAGAGGTGTGTCACAACCAGTAGTAGTGTTTTGGAGGCGTGGTGGCGGAACAACCTCCAACACTACTGTACCTTGTCCTGCTTCCTTCCCAGCTGCCAGCAGAGTCACCCAATGTGCCGTGAAAGAGAGGTAATGTCCCTGTCCATGCCTGCTGGACCATGAGTCAGCGGTAAGATGCACCTTACCACTGACCGCCCTGTCCAGCCTTCCACATGCCGGTAGAGAGCTGGAATCGCCTTCCGTGAGAAAAAGGCGTTTGGGTACTTGCCACTGAGGTACCGCACATTCCACAAACTCACGGAAGGGGGCAGAATCTACCAACTGAAAAGGTAGCAGTTGAAGTGCTAGCAATTTCGCTAAGCTAGCATTCAACCGCTGGGCATGTGGATGGCTGGGAGAGTACTTCTTTCGGCGCTGCAGCAACTGGGGCAGGGAAATTTGTCTGGTACCATCAGTAGATTTCCCGCATGTACTACTAGGTTGTGACACACCTATTTCTACACCTTCAGTCCTATCAGTGCAGGCTTCAGAGAGGACTGAGGGTCTAGTGGGGTTGGAGCTCCCAGCTGGTGTGGGTCTTTCAGGTATGCTTGCCAACGAACTGCATGGCAGGTCGACATATGTCTGGATACGCTTGAGACATATGTTGCAAATAGCAACGGTGCAATCTGATGCACATGTCTCAAAAAAGGCCCACACCAAAAAACGTTTGCAGTACCGTTGAGACACAGCAGCGCCCTGCACAGGCGTAGCTCTGCGATGTAATGCAGTTGGTGTGCTGCCCTTAAGCTGTCCCCTGGAGGGCATCCTGCCTCTTTGGAGATGTGCCTGTGCCTCTTCCTCCTCCTTCTCCTCCTCCTCCTCCTCCTCTTCCTCCTCCTCTCTCCTATCAGGCACCCACGTAGAGTCAGTGACCTCATTATCCCCTCCCTCCTCATCACTGTCGAAAACCTGGCAGTATGCTGCAGCTGGGGGAACATGACTGCCAGATTGCTGTCCCTCTCGGGCACCCATTCTCTCTGGGCTCACATCAATGCCTTCCTCTATCTGTGTTCCATCATCGGAGCCTTCAAAACGCTGCGCATCTTCATGTAGCATGTACCGAACACTGTGTTGAAACAGTTCGGGGGACTCCTCAGGAGGACATGGTGGGACTAGGGAAGGATTGTGTGATGCCATTGTGCAGAGAGAAGAGGATGCCTTGGCAGCTGCTTTGCCAGATAAACTAAGCTCGGCCTGGGTGAGAGAGGATGAGGAGGATGAGGACGGCTTGGTCATCCACTCTACTAATTTCTCTGCATGTTGAGGCTCAACATGGCCAGCTCCCGAAAAGAAGGATGAGCGTGTCAGACGGCCACGTCCTGAAGAGGATGCACTGTGTCCACCACCAGCGTTGCCTCTAGATGCAGAGCCTGCTTGCCCTCGTAAATCTCTGCCTTTATTTTTTGTCCTTCCAGACATTTTAATAGCCTGCACAGGACAAAATCAAAAATAAACAGCACCTGTCCAGTAAGAGCGACTGCGTTTATGGGCAAAAACACAGCAAACGTGCAGTAAGAGCGACTGCGTTTATGGGCAAAAACACAGCAAAGGTGCACTAACAGCAACTGCGTTTATGGTCAAAAACACAGCAAATGTGCAGTAAGAGCGACTGCGTTTATGGGCAAAAACACAGCAAACTTGAGTAAGAGCGACTGCGTTTATAGGCAAAAACACAGCAAACGTGCAGTAAGAGCGACTGCGTTTATGGGCAAAAACACAGCAAACGTGCACTAACAGCAACTGCGTTTATGGGCAAAAACACAGCAAACGTGCAGTAAGAGCGACTGCGTTTATGGGCAAAAACACAGCAAACATGCAGTAAGATCGACTGTGTTTATGGGCAAAAACACAGCAAACGTGCAGTAGGAGCGACTGCTTTTTTGGGCAAAAACACAGCAAACGTGCACTAACAGCAACTGTGTTTATGGGCAAAAACACAGCAAATGTGCAGTAAGAGCGACTGCGTTTATGGGCAAAAACACAGCAAACATGCAGTAAGATCGACTGTGTTTATGGGCAAAAACACAGCAAAAAGTGCAGTAAGAGCGACTGCGTTTATGGGCAAAAACACAGCAAACATGCAGTAAGATCGACTGTGTTTATGGGCAAAAACACAGCAAACGTGCAGTAGGAGCGACTGCGTTTGTAATAAGGCCAGTATGCTGGCCTGAATTTATGGGAGGAGCCCGGGGGTATTTAACCAGCCCACTCACCTGTGGTCATTGTTGGTTTCCTGTGAGCGATACCACACATCACTGGGCTGACTCTTCCCAGCTCACCTCACGTTTGTGAGTCCTGGCATTTTGATCGCAGGTGCATTTCGGCTTCTTTGTTTGTGCTCTTCGTCGGCGGTTCCCGCTCACTGTCGCAGGTACTTTCCGAATCTTTCGCATCATGTGCGATCTTGCAATTTGTTATGCTACCTGTCCCGCATCCTTGCTTCTGAGTTGTGGTCTGCCAAACATACGTTTAATTTATAATTCCAAACCTCTGAGTCGCAGTCGGTCTGTCTCCGATATCACTCGCTGTAGATTTCACTGGATATAAAGATTCACTGTCCATGGGTTTGCCGTCTCTTCCATTTAGAGACAAGCATGTATTGTTTGTACAGGTTTCTGTGGCTGATTGAGTTGATAATTAGGCCCACCTGATGCCTTCTCTGCACTGGGTTAGCCTGGGGGGAGGGGTGGTTGGTTGGTGTTCAGTTTCAGAGTAAGGGGTGACATACACTCTACAACCAATTCATATCAGATCAATTTAATTCTTCTGATTCGTATGGGATTCATTTAATATATTTACGAACTGATTCGGGTTACACACATTGTATACTTTCTACCCTTGCCATTCGTTGTTGTCCCCCATGCCGTGTGTTTTAGTTCCTACAGTGGAACTTACAAATCGTTTGCACACGTTTCCTCTCTTTGTTTACCAACCAAAGTAATTTTTTGTGCGTCATCCACGGGGCAACACCATGCTCTTCAGATGTCTTGCACATCCACCATGCTTTACGTAGATAGTCTCTTTTTTTTTTTTTTTTAAACTGTCGCAGGTAGGATTTGTACAAATTCTTTGTTTCATGCACTGTTTTGCCAGATAACCCGTGCCATCAAAACCCCACTGTGGAACTTGCGAGTCATTTGTCAAGTCTCCGTATGCAGCCTTATTTGAGCCACAATCTTATTGTGCAATTCATGAGCACATGCCACGTAGTAGGCCCATGTCACTTAGGAATACACTGTCTATCATTCCAGTTATTTTACTTACATTACCCTCCGGTGGAATTTAGTCACATCAGCGACTCGCCGGTTCATCCCTGCTATTTTTTTTTTCCCCATCTCATTCACTGAGCCCTCGTTCACATTGATGCTACTTTGAAATCGCACTACTTCACTTGAAGTAGCAAGGTAAGTGGGATTTCAGGTGCTACGTCAGACACATCTGTGCGGCTTCATGCTCAGATGACTATTCAAGGCGCACCGGATAACAGCATAAGTAATACAGGAACTACTTTTGCAAATCGATGCGGTGCCGCAAAATCTGTGTCCCACTGATTGGAACAGTGCCATTGCCTCCAATAGGCAATGTCATGCGAGCGATTTGATATCTCAAATCGCATTACAGATTGCTCCAATGTGAACCTAGGCTGACAGTAATTTAATTTGTCACGTTTTGTTTTCCCTTCACTCCAATTCGAATCCAGTCACGTCTGCGATACACTGATTCATGTCAACTCGTGCTAGTCATTCTGGCTCATGCATCTCACACTCCACAGTCAGGTCCGTTATCAGTCGCAAATTGCAGCACACCTGTTAGCGCCACTGTTATGGCAAACATTTCAGTCGTTTGATTCACCTACCCTTCAATCTGATTCGAATTCAAGTCGCATTCGATGCACCGATTTGTCCCAGCGTGCCCCAGGTGTTTGTTGGCCTCATTTCAGTACATGCTCCAGAGTTCGCTCATTGTTGCACGACTCGCACCTCTGTCATGGGAAGATTCTGTCACTCATTTCACTGTCACGCATCTGATTAGAATCCACACGCATTCTCATGTGCAGGTTTATCTCAAGCGTGCCCTAGTTGTTGTTGGCCTTATTTCAGTACATGCTCCAGAGTTGCTCGTTGTCAGTCGCATCCGCAGCACAGCGATTCGTGCCTCTGTCATGGGAATTTTTTGTCACTCATTTTACCGAAACGCATCTGATTTGAAACCACGCGCATTCTCACATGCTCCAGTCGCATCCTCATGCACCAATTCGTCCCAGCGTGCCCCAGTTGCCTCATTTCAGTACATGCTCCAGAGTTGCTCGTTGTCAGTCGCATCGGCGGTGCAGCGATTCATGCCTCTGTCATGAGAATTTCTGTCACTCATTTTACTGTTATTCATCTGATTTGAATCCACACGCATTCTCATGTGCAGGTTTATCTCAAGTGTGCCCTAGTTGTCGTTGGCCTCATTTCAGTACATGCTCCAGAGTTGCTTGCTGTCAGTCGCATCCGCTGGGCAGCGATTCGTGCCTCTGTCATGAGAATTTCTGTCACCCAATTTCCCTGAAAATAATCCAAATTGAAACCACGCACATTCTCACATGCTCCAAATCGCATCCTCATGCACCAATTCGTCTTGGCGTGCCCCAGTTGCTAGTCAGCCTCATTTCAGTACATGCGCCAGAGTCCGGCTCATTCTCAGTCGCAACCACGGCCCGACCAATCCGCGCCTCTGTCATAGCAATAATTTCATTAAACTGTCACATACCGCACTCTGATTTGAATCTAGTCGCATCCGTGATGCACCGATTCGTCCCAGTGTGCCCCAGTTGTTTGGTCTAATTTCAGTACATGCTCCAGAGTCTGGTCGTTGTCAGTCGCACGTGCGGCATACCGATTCATGCCTCTGTCATGGCAAAACATTCCACTGTCTTATGTTCTGATTCTAATCCGGTCGCATCCTCATGCACCGTTTCGTCTCAGCATATCCCCAAAAAAAACCAAGCCCTCGACAACAGCCGATCTGAATCTAGTCGCAACGTCGGCCCTATGATTCGGATCCTCAGTAACCACAAACCCCTTCAACCACTAACACCATCAGCCGTTCCGAGTCTAGTCATATCAACGGTGCAATGACTCGGATCCGGAACACAAGCCCCTCCGTCACCTTACATCCACAGCCGATCTGAATCCAATCGCATCATCGGCGCAACGATTCGGATCCTCGGCAATACAAACTTCACCAACCGACCCGAGTACAGTCGCAGCACCGGCCCAACGTTTCAGATCCTTCACAAAACAACCCCGCCGATGCTCACACCTCGAATTATTCGCGTTGGCGATACGAATACAGTGGTACTTACGATTCAGATCCCGGGCCTTACATTTGTTGTCAAGCATAAACATTTGCATCTCACTCCATCTGTATTTACAGTGTTGCGCACGGTTCTTCCTACATACTCCAAATTTCCGCTAAACTTTGTTTTCACCTTTCTAATAAAGCTGCTTAATTGCAATTGTGGCTTAAATCGGTCACTCCTCTCCAGTAGCAACTCGGCTGCTCACCTATTTTCTGTCGCGCTCACACGCAAACTTGCATTCACTACGTCTATTGTTCCTTCAAGTTGACCCACATCAGGTCAGTGCTCCAAGATTTCACCCGCACAAGGGGTGTACTAAGAAGCAGCTTCAATCTCTCCCGGGGGTGCTCAATTTGCAGTTCGGATCATTCCCCAGGGTCGATCTTTTGTATCATGCCTCCTGGTCTTCCTCTCCCAGATACAGGACTCCGATCAGATCCTTAACTTAGACACCGCGGCAGTAGCGGACCTTTCAATATGGGAGGAGTTCCTTACTACGTGAAACAGTATCAACGTTATACCATCAATATCGCCCCCCATCACCGCAGGTAGTGAAGGATGCCGCAGCTTCCACAGGCTTCGCTGCAATTTTTGGCCACTATTGGTTTGCAGGACCATGGCCTCCAGAGACACTCTTAATTCCAGGGTTTACCCGGACTTCCTCCGTGTTCAAACAATTCTCGATCGTGGCAGCCGCTCAGCTCTGGGGTCATATCTGGACAGGACGAACCGTGGCCTTCACCACCGACAACCAGGCCATGGCCAACATTATTAGTAAAGGCAAGTCTAAGTTATGTCCTTCCTACACAGGCCCATACAACTATCCCCACAGCACCAGTTAATGTCCACTATCTTGGCTAGTTCCCCATTTGGCTTTCTCCCCAGCCTGGTCATTCAAGCAACCATCTACTCGGCCTAGAGAGAAGATAGTCACCGCTCCAAATGGGTATGTGAATGAATCCATATCCTCTCAGAGAAACCCAGGTGCCGGAAATGCACGAAGCAATTGTAGAAAGAAATGTTTGGACAGCCTCACTCTGGAAAAACCTTATCGGTTGCCTTTATTGATAAAAGTATTTAAACACCACACATCACAGAAAAGACAGGGGCATACAGCTGACGTTTCGCACTACAATCAGTGCTTACTCATAGCTCATCTACTCGGCCTACCATGGGTTCTTGCGGCCTAGCGAGTTCACCCACAGCTACCCCACCGGCCAAGTTCTACATAGACCTCACTTGGCTCGCTACCACTTCATTCTCCACCTGGCACTATCCAAAACCCAGCGATCAGGCACTGGGGTAGACATCCAACTCTAAAGCAAACAATGTCCGGTGTGCAGTAACCACACTCATTCGCCTTCTGTCACTCCTACCTGAACAGTCAAACTCTTGTCCCCTAATACCTTTCCCGATCAAACCCTTGAGTGCCTGCCAGTTCGTCAAACACATCAGAATTCATCGGGGCACAACCAACCATAGGAAGTTGATCCAGGGTTCACCCGATCGCCTCTCGGGGGATCAGGAAGGAATTTTCTCCCCTGCTGTAGCAATTGGCCTAGGCTCGGCTGGGGTTTTCGCCTTCCTCTGGATCAACGGGGGGGGGCGGTTAGGTCACTTTGGGTCCTGTCACCTTCACACTTGCTCACTCTTCCACGCTACCTACACCTCAACCCCAGTCGGTGCTCCAGTCGCTCTTATCGTATTGGAGCGGCCTCGGCCACATCCCGGTGTGGCATCCCAGATCATGACAATTAAGAGACTTGACGGGTTGAAGTCTGCCTGCTTCACCAAGCACATCCCTCAATCCTCAGGTGGAAATGGCACAAGCGTTCACCAAACTTGCTCAATGAATAAAGCTAAAACCAATAAAACTACACCCCCTACCTGAATGTTTTTGCCCCCTTATCTTGACATACCGTCCATCAGATCAGGGCACACTTCAGGTCTATTTCATGTGGTAAGTCTTATGTTAAGTCTATCTATCTTGTTCATATCCGTATCGGACATAGGGCTTTGACCATAAGTAATAATGCCAGTATGCTGGCCTGAATTTATGGGAGGAGCCCGGGGGTATTTAACCAGCCCACTCACCTGTGGTCATTGTTGGTTTCCTGTGAGCGATACCCACCCTCCCATCCCCTTTTTAGGGCATTTCTCAAATTCATTTCTCTCCACAAAATATTCATCTCTAATCTTGGGTATGCCCCCTTATCTTGGCATACCGTCCATCAGATCAGGGCACACTTCAGGTCTATTTAATGTGGTAAGTCTTATGTTAAGTCTATCTATCTTGTTCATATCCGTATCTGACATAGGGCTTTGACCATAAATGGGCAAAAACACAGCAAACGTGCACTAACAGCAACTGCGTTTATGGTCAAAAACACAGCAAACGTGCAGTAAGAGCGACTGCATTTATGGGCAAAAACACAGCAAACGTGCAGTAAGAGCGACTGCGTTTATGGGCAAAAACGCAGCAAACGTGCACTAACAGCAACTGCGTTTATGGTCAAAAACACAGCAAACGTGCAGTAAGAGCGACTGCATTTATGGGCAAAAACACAGCAAACGTGCAGTAAGAGCGACTGCGTTTATGGGCAAAAACGCAGCAAACGTGCACTAACAGCAACTGCGTTTATGGGCAAAAACACAGCAAACGTGCAGTAAAAGCGACTGCGTTTATGGGCTAAAAAACGGCACACGTGCAGTAACAGCTAATGCGTGTATGTGCAATTAAATAGCACACGTCCACTAACACTGGGCTGGATTCAAGAAGCAATTGCACTGATGATTGGCCAAGCATGCTGTATGTCCCGCATGCTTGGCCAATCACAGCGCGCAAAAAACTAAGAGCCATAATTGGCCAAAGCCAGGGTGGCTTTGGCCAATTATGGCTCAGGGGGTACACGCCCCACACCTGCGACAAGGAAAACTCACCCATGTGCCCTGTTTTGCGCATGTCCTGAATTTGGTGGTGCATCGGTTCTTGGACAGGTACCCGGGCTTAGGCCTAGTACACACGAGAGGATTATCCGCTTGAAACGGTCCTCCGGACCGTTTCCGCAGATAAATCCTCTGGCGGATTTGGATCTGATGGTTGTACTAACCATCAGATCGAAATCTGCGCGATGATGACGTGCGCGACGCTGTAAGATAAAGACTTCCCCGCATGCATCGAATCATTACGACGCATGCGAGGGAGGGAATCGGACGGATTGATCCGGTGAGTCTGTAAATACCACCGGATCAATCCGATGGACAGGATTCCAGCGTGCTAAAATTTTTATCTGCTGGAAATCCATCGGCCCGAAAAATATCTGTGAATAAATATCCGATGGGCCGTACACACCACAGGATCTATCCGCTGGAACTGATCTGCGGATAAATACCAGCGGATAGATCCTCTTGTGTGTACGGGGCCTTACAGGATGTCCTGACGCAGGACAGGAAAGTCTGTGTGCATTTCCGGAGGTCATATAATGCCACTACTTGGCTGACAGACCTCCAAAGGGAATACAACCTGAAAAGAACCCCCTAATCTGTGACATGGGAGGAGGGAGGAGGAGGAGGAGGAGGAGGAGGCGGCTCTCCTTGATTCACGTTACAAGAGTAAGGTAGCGGACCTTATGTTGCCATCGCAGAGGGAGCAGAAGATGAAACTTCTGCGGGAGGCCTTGCAGAAAGGTCTGTGCAATGCGTTCCCAGAACCGGGGGGATTACCAAAACCTGGCCCTGGACAACGTCTTGGTGAGTCAGAGAAGGAGCGGTGGAGAAGGTGGCTGTCTGACCGATGCGTTCAAACAATTTTTTTTGTCCGCAGCCCCAAGGTCTGACCGGTTCCAGCAACCATCGCCAGCATCTGGTTTACATGGTTCGGGAATACCTAGAGGCAAGATCCGACTTGGACACCTTCCCCATCGAAAATCCTCTGGCTTACTGGGTCTTGAGGATGGATCACTGGCCAGAGCTTGCACAGTACGCAATTGAGCTACTGGCTTGCCCTGCATCCAGTGTTCTTTCAGAACACACATTCAGTGCTGCTGGAGGCTTTGTGACCGATCACAGGGTGCGCCTCTCCACCGACTCTGTTGATTGACTGACCTTCATCAAAATGAATCAGGCTTGGATCAACACCAGCTACCAATCGCCTGATGCTGATGTTACTGAATAATAATTTTTTGTTGAAATGTCAGATCCCTTTGAGACTGCGTATGCTGATGCTGAGTGACTGTCCTGTTATGCTGCTGATGGAATATCCTTCTCCTCCTCCCTTTTCTTGCTGATAGCTAGTAAGATATTTTGTGTTTCTGGGCTCCGCCACCAGTGCCTAAGGCCTAATTTTTCTGCCCCTGTTTAACAGGGGCGCCTACTAACAATTTTTAATGCAATACTTTGCACGTGGCTCTTTGTTGCGCTCCAATTACAGTATGTTTAAGGGGTGCCCTTTTTTCTACAATTTTGCTTTCACAAAAAATAATGGCCCCCCACCACCCCTAAAATAATCGAGATATTGTGCCACACAGCACGTGCGCAAGCAGTATTAAATTACTTTTTTCTTATAATAATTTCATGTTGTGCAGGGACATTTACAAACACGTGCCACTACTATAGACACACAGCAGGTACGATATTTAAAGGAATTTTTCTTTTTTTTTTTTCACTTTAAGCATCATTAAAATCACTGCTCCGGAAAAAACGGACGTTTTTAAAACTTTTTTTCCATTGATACATGTTCCCTGGGGCAAGACCCGGGTTCTGAAAGACGTTTTCCAACATTAAATTGAATATTGGTCTTTAAAATTAGCGTTTTTGAATTCGAACGTTCGAGTCCCATAGACTTCAATGGGGTTCTAAATGTTCGCACGAACCCGCGGTCTGTTCGAACGTTCTGGTGCAAACCGAACCCGGGTATGTTCGGCTCATCCCTACTGCCTAACAATAGGAATAGCTGATCTAGCTAAGCTATACAGTGTATAAATATATGTACAACGCTAGGATGTATATATATCCTCTAGTCTACACACTGGGGTAGATTCAATAAGATATGCGCATTTTTTACGTAGACGCAGGGCACCATTTTGCCCTGCGCCCCCGCAAATTTTCTGCGCTACCCTCGATTCACGGAGCAGTAGCTCCGTAAATTGCGAGGGCGCTCCGGCAAAATGCCCAGCGTAAGCGCGCGCAATTTAAATGATCTCGTAGGGGGCGGGAATCATTTTAAATTCGGTGCGTTCCCGCGCCGAGCGTAGTGCGCATGCTCCATCGGGAAACTTTCCCGACGTGCATTGCGTTAAATGACGTCGCAAGGAATTGCTTCAAAGTGAACGTGAATGGCGTCCTGCGCCATTCACGATTCACTTACGCAAACAACGTAAATTTCAAATTTCGCAACACGGGAACGACGGGTATACTTTAGCATTGGCTGCCCCTGCTATAGAAGGGGCAGCCTTACGCAAAAAAAACGCTGTACGCAAACGACGTAAACTGCGTACGCAGGGCTCGCGTAACGTTGTGAATCGGCGTTAGTATGCAATTTGCATACTATACGCTGACCACTACGGGAACGCCCCCTAGCGGCCATCGCAAGAATGCAGCCTAAGATATGCGGGCATAATAGCCTTATGCCACGCATATCTTAGGCTGCAGTCGGCGTAACAAGCTTTCTGAATACAGAACACTCGTTACGCCCGGGCAAGTAAGCAATTGCGCTGCGTAACTATGCTCAAACAGAGATACGCTTAAACATATCTAAGATAGGCCGGCTTGCGCCGTCCTATCTTAGATTGCAATTTTTCTGATGGCCGCTAGGTGGCGCTTCCATTGCGGCCGGCGTAGATTATGTAAATGAGCTTGTACGCCGATTCCGGAACGAACGCCAGGCCAGGCCACCGCAGTCTAATTACGTTGTTTCCGTAAGGCCTTAGGCGGCCTAAAGTTATTCCACCTATGAGGTGTAATAACAATGTTAAAGTATGGCCGCCGTTCCCGCCGCGAGATTCAAATTTTTTTACGTCGTTTGCGTAAGTCGTCCGTGAATCGGGATTTACGTCGTTTACATCCACGTCGAAATCAATAGGCCCGTACACGTCGAAATCAATAGGCCCGTACAGCGTACTTAGCCGCAATGCGCACTGGGAAATGTAGGCGCCCGGCGCATGCGCAGTAGCTAAATACGTCAAAAAACGTGAGGTCAAGCCTCATTTCCATACAACACGCCCCCCTCTAACCAATTTGAATTGGGCGCCCTTACGCCCGCCGCGATAACACTTCGTAAGGAGGTAAGTGCTTTGAGAATATTTACTTTCCTCTCTAACTTAAGGCGGCGTACTGTAAACACGCTTGGCTACGCCGACCTTAGTTTTGCGTGCCCCTACCTGAATCTACCCATGTACTGTAAATTTAACTAAACTGACTAGCCTTCCTGCTCTATCTATCTGGTATCGCATTTACGTTACGCCGCCGCAAGTTTTACGGGCAAGTGCTTGATTCACAAAGCACTTGCCTGTAAAGTTGCTGGGGCGTAGCGTAAATTCCCCGGCGCAAGCCCGCCTAATTCAAATGATCCGGGTAGGGGGCGTGGATCATTTTAAATTGGGCGCGTTCCCGAGCCGAACCTACTGCGCATGCACCATCCCTTAAATTTCCCGACGTGCATTGCGCTAAATGACGTCGCAAGGACGTCATTGGTTTCCACCTGAACGTAATTGACGTCCAGCCCTATTCACGGACGAGTTACGCAAACAACGTTAAATTTCAAAATTTCGACGCTGGAACGACGGCCATACTTAACATAGGATATGCCACCTAGGGGGCATGTTTATCTTTACGCCGCGTATCTCTAACGGAAACAGCATAAATTTACTGCAACGGGCAAGCGTACATTCGTGAATCGGCGTAACGACTCATTTGCATATTCTACGCCGACCACAACGGAAGCGCCACCTAGCGGCCAGCGTAAATATTGCACCCTAAGATACGACGGCGCAGGCCATCGTATCTTAGGCATGTTTAAGTGTATCTCAGTTTGAGAATACATTTAAACATACGACGGGCTTAGATTCTGAGTTACGTCGGCGTATCTACTGATACGCCGGTGTAACTCTTTGTGAATCTGGCCCACTGTGTCTATCTATCTATCTATCTCTCTCTCTAACTGTCTGACTGTTCTTTTCTTTAACAAAGTCGGAACACACTACACGCGGCCACCTTACAGGCGGCCTTATATAGTGTGGGGCGTGTACTAAACCCCCTGAGCCATAATTGGCCAAAGCCACCCTGGCTTTGGCCAATTATGGTTCTTAGTTTTTTGCGCGCTGTGATTGGCCAAGCATGCTTGACCAATCATCAGCGCGCAATGCCGCAGTGAATTATGGGCCGACGCGCGTCACTCGAATTTGCCGCGAACGACCCGTTTTGTTCGAGATTCGTCGAACGTTCGAACAGACGATGTTCGCGTCGAACATACGTTTGAGTTGAACACCATGCTCATCCCTAGAAACCATATTATGATATGTAAATGTAGATATGGATGTGTTTATATAATATAATATATATATATATATATATATATATATATATATATATATATATATATATATATATATATATATATATTTCCATATATATCCACTTATTTATTCATCAATATTACTTTTACCACATCCTGTTCCACCCGGTGTAAACTATTTTTCTTTCTATATATTTCTCCATCAAAGAGCCATTTTTTCCATAAATTTTTATTTGAATTATGATATATTGTAAAATATACATAAATGTTCCCATTATAATTACATTAATGAATTTTACTAAGTCTACCAATCCTTTATAGTAACCAGCATCATGTTTTTCATCAACTGAGTTGTAATGATTGACCAATAATTGATAGCTAATAGGTTTTATGAATATATAAAACCTATCTCTGTCATAATATGGTTTCTAGTTCTTCATTCAACGCATTGGGAGCAAGAGTATCCAAAGTATATATCCAAAACGTTTCACGTTCGCAAATTCTCGAGAAACAAATTCCTAGGTATGGATTCTATAACCCACACCTGTAGGCCTGTTGTGATTTAATTGTGGTGCTCTAAAAAGTGGTGAGGCACACTATGTTGATCGCAGCCAACCTGCACAAAGCGACAGCTATATCAGCTATAACTAAGCGCTGATACCCCAGTGCGAAACGCTTCAGTTATCCACCCCATTGTCTGCTGTGACTTGTAGTGCTGTTTCCATTTTTAACTATTAAATGCAACATTTTAAGAATTTCGTGGAAGTGCGGCTGTCCAGTCTTTTTCTCCAGTCTTCTCTCCACAAAGCGACGGTGTTTACAGAAACATTGTCTCAGTGGACAGATGGTACGGCCATAATACAAAAGCTTACAAGGACCCATCAGACAATATACAACATAGTCCGTGGAGCAGCTGTAGAACTTGTCCAGGTGATAAATGTCCTAAATCGTGTCAAAAGCACAGGTCTTACACAAAGGTTTATTGAATCTATACATTCCTGTAAGGCCCCATACACATGATAGAATCCATCCGCTGAAAAATCCCAGCGAATGGGTTTCAGCAGATAGATCCTATGGTGTGTACACTCCAGCGGATCTGTTTCCGCGGATATTTATCCCCTGGGATGGATTCCAGCAGATCAAATATTTGCTGACATGCTAAACAAATCTATCTGCTGGAATCCATCCCAACGGATGGATCCGCTGGTCTGTATAGACTCACCGGATCCATCCGTCCGAAGGGATCCCCCGCATGCGTCGTAATGATTCGACGCATGCGTAGAATTCCTTATATGACAGCATCGCGCACGTCGCCGCGTCATAATCGCGGCGACGGCGCGACACGTCATCGCCAGAAGATTTCGGCGCGGATTTCAATGCGATGGTGAGTACACTCCATCGCATGGAAATCCGCTGAAATCCTCGAGAGGATTTATCCGCGGAAACTGTCCGCTGGACCGTATTCGTGGATAAATCCTCTCGTGTGTATGGGGCCTAAGTGGAATTAGGCATAAAGGGTCATCTTTTTTAATACTTTTTTAATTTACCATTTAATTTTTTTAGTCTATAAGTCACCTTGGGTCTTTCACTAATGGTAGTACTCAAAAATGGGTTTTGTTTTAAAATATTCCCTTGTTGGGGGCCTGGCCTATGCATGGCGCTGAACGGACGTGTCTGAGAAGAGCTCCATCCAGCCACCGGCCTAAAAGCACCTAGCAATGCTGTCTAAAGCATCGGGTTCCCATACAACATTGGGTAACCGACCCGGGGCTGTTATTAACATTTTCCCTGACATCTCCAAGGAAACTCTTGACTGGCGCAGGGCCCTAAAACCTATCCTAGACCAACTGAGAAGAGATGGGGGTCACTTACAGGTGGGGCTTCACCGTGTGCCTGATCGCTACTAAAAATGGCAGTTTCTTCACGCTTCGGTTCCCTCAGGAGCTCCCGGCCTTCCTCCAAGAACTGAATATGCCGCAAATGGAGCTCCCGGGTTCACAAAACCCTATACCCACCTTCTTGGCCCCCCTGGCTTCCCAATGGCGGAAAACCCTCTAAACAGAAGCTCACTGCAACTCTGGGCTCTTCTCATAAAAACGGGTGAGATGCCCTCTGATCAGGCCTGTTTTCATTACTACCACATTTGCTCACGAAGGCTCTAGCCTCCATATCAATTCACCACCCTTCCATCTTATGGTGTTGACCCATTTTCCTCGGGTATTCCCCGAGCTCAGTTTTCCACCATGTGTTTGTGACAATCTCAGGGTTCTCTTGTTTTATTCCCCACTACTTGATTGCACCATTTTGTACTATAACCCGCTTTGTAAGTTTTACGTTGACTCTGTTTTGACAATGCTTTGTTTGACCCTTTTTATAGGTCGTACGCCGACGGGGCCTACTGCTCCCTGTATATTCCCTTATTTTGGCGTATGTCCCCCTGCCCCCCTCCTTCTGGAGTTGGCGAGTGTTGACAACCCTCACGTCTTCTATGTCGGTCTCTTCCTAGAGGTCCTGACGGCTGCTCACTCTCCCCTCCCCACAGGGACCACCGCAGATTTCTGCGTGCATATTCTCCAACTCCCATTAGTTTTGCAGATCGTAAACAATTTTTCTGTACGTGCTTTTTTTTCCTATTCTGCTCTCTTCTGGCCTATCCCTACCACCCTCACCCGCACCCTCCTCCTTTCCCTTGTTGCTGGCTTACATGGTTGTATATGCTGATGACCCACCCACCACTGATGGCTACTCTAACGGCTCTCTCATATAATGTTAGGAGACCCCCCTATGCCGAAAAACCGATTTAGGGGGTCCCCCTACAATCCATACCAGACCCGTATCCAAAGCACGCTACCCGGCCGGCCAGGAAGGGAGTGGGGACGAGCGAGCGCCCCCCCTCCTGAGCCGTACCAGGCTGCATGCCCTCAACATGGGGGGGTCGGGTGCTCTGGGGCAGGGGGGGCAGGGGGGCGCACTGCGGGGCCCCCCCACCCCAGAGCACCCTGTCCCCATGTTGATAAGGACAGGGCCTCTTCCCGACAACCCTGGCCGTTGGTTGTCGGGGTCTGCGGGCGGGGGGCTTATCGGAATCTGGGAGCCCCCTCAAATAAGGGGGCCCCCAGATACCGGCCTCCCACACTATGTGAATGGATGGAGCATGATGGGACTGTGAGGCCTATATAATTCAGATGCAAGCCGCGCACCCGTCATTGCAGCGAGAAGAGGCATCGGGTCAACATCGGGAGAAGGCAGAAGAGGAGAAGTGAAGAAGATGACGTCACAGAAGAGCGGACTGGCCATCGCAAGTATAGCGGTGGCCAGCCCTGAAGGAGAAGGCACCGGACAGCGGGAGGAAGAACCAGGGTGCGCCGAGTCAACAACGGAGAGCGGCGAAAATAGAAGAAGACTCCTGGAGAGCGAAGAAGACCCCCGGAGAGCGGAGGAGACCCCCGGGACAGCGGAAGAAGAAGCCCCCCCCCCCCCCGGAGAGCGGAAGAGAAACAGACGGCGGTGAAGAAGAAGCCCCCCCTGCTAAAAGAGCTAAAGACAGGGGGGCCTCCGGAGCAGACTAATAAATTATTTTAAAAACCCTGTGTCGTGTTTTTATTAACTTTAACACTTTGCCTCCAGGTGAATGGGTAGGGGTATGATGTACCCCATATCCATTTACTTAGGGTGGGGGCCGGTATCTGGGGGCCCCCTTATTTAAGGGGGCTCCCAGATTCCGATAAGCCCCCGCAGACCCCGACAACCAACGGCCAGGGTTGTTGGGAAGAAGCCCTATCCTTATCAACATGGGGACAGGGTGCTCTGGGGTGGGGGGGCCCCGCAGTGTGCCCCCCTGCCCCAGAGCACCTGACCCCCCCCCATGTTGAGGGCATGCAGCCTGGTACGGCCTGGTACGGCTCAGGAGGGGGGGCGCTCGCTCGTCCCCACTCCCTTCCTGGCCGGCCGGGTAGCGTGCTCTGGATACGGGTCTGGTATGGATTGTAGGGGGGACCCCCTACGTCGGTTTTTCAGCGTAGGGGGTTCTCCCTACAACCCATACCAGACCTAAGGGCCTGGTATGCTCCTGGGGGGGGAACCCATGCCGGTTTTTTATTTAAAAATTGGCGGGAATCCAAGTCGGATCTCCCGTCACTTCTATGACGCGCTCGCTGGAATGTGCTTTGTCTATTCCAGCGAGTGCGAGATGTCGGCACCATGTCGCCGAGAATCAGCGCGATGCTGTCGTGCTAAAAACACAATATCGCAGTCACCCACTGTACCTTTGCGCTGGCTAAGTGCAAGCTAATTAGGCCATTTATATGTTCATATTTTATGGTGTTCCCACTGTATCTTTGTTGTGTGTCCCCATTGTTTTTTTCCTAGTGTATCCTTCCCGCCCCATTTAATATATGAACATGACAACTTTTTGATTGTTTCACAGCCGTGCCGCTTTGAATAGTTATGGGTTGCTTTCTTGAGTGTCAGGAATTTCCTCGACTCAAATGGGCCCCCCTCTTTTTTCTATCAAATAACTGCACGACCATTCATAAAGAACTACTGATCTCCATTCAATCATCTTAAAAGAAACCACATGGCAATCATGGCACACCAAACAACGACTTTTTATTTTCTTCCTTATTGGTGATGATCACAGGCAGCGGCACATAAATAACTGTCGTGCTGCCGACGATCAATACGTCCGAGACGAAGCTACGCCAATGTGCCAGGCGAAACGCATTGACGTCACCACTTAGCGTGATCATGTGACACCCGCGGCTTGGACGGAGGACGGACTAATCTAATCATGTCGGATCGTACTACCGACCACTTTGATTGAATCAATGCTGGATGGCAAACTACCATATGCATGGACGGATGGATGTTATATAGATCCAGGCGCCTTCTTGTCTCAACTTAGACAGCTCCAGGACCTAGAGCAAACTGTATGTCAGTGACCTATCCATACAGATACAGCTATACCTGGATGCCAGGACTGGAAACACACATCAATCCATTACTTTGGACAGACCTGTCATATGCAACAGCCCACAAGGTGGTAATGTATTAACCAATACTATCACAGTTACAGCAAGCTATCTATGCTGAATTGATTACTGTTGCTACAGGCATCCACTCCACCATCCCATATGATGTGTAATGTTTTGCCTACCATCGTCGCAGATTTCAGCAATATGATGATGGGCCTGCATGCAGAAAATACTGCTTAAATTACTATACCCTATAATCATATATCCTTGCGAACTTTAAACGCACTACTAAAAGTACCCTGCAAGATATCTGTGCTTCAATCTATAAATAACAAACACTCACAGCACTCAGTTGCAATCAGACTGGCTTGGCCATTTAAGACATATATTCAGAGTCTTATTTTCTATGCTTATATTAATATCCATCTGGTTTTTGATTAGTGTACTGATTTATGCTATCAATCCGATCCCCCCAACCCCATCCACTCCCTGATACTTACCAAGCCAGTGTTCAGCCCTCGCATTCAGTCAACACTCAATTGACTTGTCATAGGGATTTTTGAAGGGACAACATTAGTCCCACCTTTATAGTCAATCAACTCCCGCACTCCACTTTAACTGTTTTTCAGTATGAGTGTATGATATATGTGTAGGCTGAACACTAATGTGTCCGGACCACGCTAAATGTCTATGCTTGTCTGTGTCTTGTCATAGTCGTGTCTATGTGTTGTCTCCTTTACAAGGTAGCCATACCTCCAATAACGGCTACCAATTTTTCATGTAGTTCCAATATTGTTGTGCTTACCTTTTTTACCTTTTTGATACCAATAAATTTAATTAGAATTGTATCTTTACCTTTCTCTGATCATTACCTTGTTGCTAAAAAGAAACCCCTTTTAGGCCCCCTGGTGGTCACCGACTTCCCATTCCCCATCCCTTATCCCTTCCCCCTTCCTTCCCTTCTTTTTTTGATAGTACTTTTGGTTACGGCAACATTACCCAATTGGGTTTATGATCTACTATAGGCGGTGTTTGAAAAATATTTGAGGTACACAAACCATAGGATGGACTATGGGTGTCCTAAAGTACTGCAGTGCCACGTCCTAGATACTATTAGAAACGGGTTTATTGTTGCGGAGAGAATGGACTTTCTAGGCACCAATGGTTGACACAAAATAGAATTTATTGATACAATCCCAAAATGGGTAATGAACCAATATTAAAGTACATATAAAAAATACATTTTAAAAAAACACATAAATTGTCACAGAACATTCCTGTGATACTAAAACAATGAGAATAAATCCACTAAAACCAATACAAGTCCACTAAGGACAGCAACGTGGGTTGATGACCAGCGTAATTGTTAGTAGACGTAATTTTGCGTGAGCTCTACATGTTTCGCAGTTGAGTGCTTCTTCAGGAGCTATAGATATTCTGAGAAGGAGAAATAGTAAACTATTATTGGTTTCCAATTTAGTATATTGTTTGTCATTTGTAGGTAAAAACATTATTGAAATGTGCGTAAACGCACTGTAACCAACAGAACATGCATCAATGATCGAGGTTGCCACAACGCCACCAGGGGGACAGCACAAAAGGGAACCACATGCAGGAACTGTAGGGACATACCCCGTAATCTAGGTAATAGTAGAGAGGGTAGAACCATGCAAGGAGCTGAGACCCATATTAAAGATGTGCTTTAAATAGCTGAGGGTGTCATATAGTAGAGATAGGAGATAACGACAGTGATAATGTGAACAGAACATAGAGGCTATAGTGACTCCCATAAATAACCATATACAGGACCAAGCCTGTGTGGAAAAAACAGTATAAGATATGGCTGGAGCCAGAAATTGATAAACATACCATCCACAGTGATGGATAGGGTTAATGTTATATTTAAATTATATAGGCTGGATCAAAGGGTAGAATGTCCGAGCAATAATGGCGGTTTAGATAGATGGATCTAGTAGGACCAGAAAAAATAATAATCATAAATACCTTATATGCACACAATTTCTTCCACCACAATGGAAGAAAGGAAAATATTGTAGTCAGAAGGATATCATAATAGGGATGTACATACCCAAGTATATAGTGCAGCAAACTAGGAGCTGATCAATTTAGTAAACTGATATACTGATGCAGATATTAACCTGCATACATGGAAGTGAGGGAAAAAATCCCATAAGAGCAGGGAATTGAAAAAAATCCCCGCAGACAGAGATCAGGAATGTCAAAGGTGCTGCAGTAAACTGGATGGACTGGATATATATAGGCATATATTAAGTCTGGAACGCTACCTCACTAGGAGGGATAAATGAATAAACAGGGAGATAGGTGCGAAGGAACCCTGTCTACACTTACCAAATATCAGCCGTCATGTTGAAAAAAGCTTGTGGTGTTGGGGAAATATCCTCTAATTCCTTGGGCTGTCTGATCCATTATATGGGCATGTCTCCAGTCACGTGTGCGGGTGGGACTTCCGCATCACGTGACCCAGCCAAAGTCTCCCTGGACCAATCATCCTGCTCGATAGCCCTGCGAGCGTCAGGTGACACTCACAGCAGGCTTACACAATGCAGGGCAGGTCCGACGGAGAGGGGAGGAGTGGAGACACACGTCCCGCCAATGGAACCAGTCAGGGCGTGTCCCAAGTCCACCGCACATTCCCGATGGCAGAGCCATCAAGCCGGCGCTGAACGAGGGAGTTGCTCCACTTAACCCCCGGCATCCCATCCCATCACAATATTTTCCTTTCTTCCATTGTGGTGGAAGAAATTGTGTGCATAGAAGGTATTTATGATTATTTTTTTTTCTGGTCCTACTAGATCCATCTATCTAAACCGCCATTATTGCTCGGACATTCTACCCTTTGATCCAGCCTATATAATTTAAATATAACATTAACCCTATCCATCACCGTGGATGGTATGTTTATCAATTTCTGGCTCCAGCCATATCTTATACTGTTTTTTCCACACAGGCTTGGTCCTGTATAGTGTTGAGCAGAATATGCCATATTCGATTTCGCGATATATCTCGAATATATATTCGAATATTCGAGATATATTCGCTAAATTCGAATATTCGTGATATTTTATCGAAATTAAATGATTGCGATTTTTCGCTATTGCGAATGCGAAAATAATTGCGTTTTTCTTTTTTTTTTTTTTTTTTTTAACTGCGGTAGGAGCGCTCTGATTGGCTCAGAATATTCGTGATATTTTATCGAAATATCGCAACATGCGAATGCGATATTTATTGCGCAATTTCGAGATATGCTGGAGGAGCGCTCTGATTGGCTCAGAATATTCGTGATATTTTATCGAAATATCGCAACATGCGAATGCGATATTTATTGCGCAATTTCGAGAAATGCTGTAGGAGCACTCCGATTGGCTCAGAATATTCGTTATATTTTATCGAAATATCGCAACATGCGAATGCGATATTTATTGCGCAATTTCGAGAAATGCTGTAGGAGCGCTCTGATTGGCTCACTCTGAAATCGAATATTCGAGATATTTTAACGCAATTTCACAAAATGCGAATGCGAAATTGATTGCAGATATTTCGAAAACTGCTGTAGCAGCACTCTGAAATCGAATTTTTATGATATTTTAGTCAAACATATTGCGATTTTTCGATCGCGCATGCGCAATCGCGTGAACAACACGCGACCATTTCCTGGAGCCTTGCCAGTTTCCAACTTATGATCGCAACGCAATCGCAGAGCAAGATGGTTGGAAGCAATTTCACTGCATCTGAGGAAAAGATGCTGATTTCTGTAAGTATTTTGACCACTGTTATTTCATTATCTTCAACTGCATTTTAGTCTAGTTTAAAAGTTAGTATATATGATCAGATATTAGTATTTCACAAAAAATGTGTCTCCTGCTTTTACAAAACTACAAGTCCCAGCATGCCTGGACAGCTGCAGACACCCTGGTTGGCAAATGTGTATTTAGGCACTTTTCCTTGTTGTTTAGCATAATGAATTTAACATTTTTTTGGACATAGGACGTATGCGAACGTCCTGACTTCAGTGTCCTCAAGGCCCAAGGACGTTCGAATACATATTGCCCTTTAGATGTTGCAGAACTACAACTTCCAGCATGCCTGGGAATGCTGGCACTTCTAGTATTGTAAGTTCTGCATGCCCCCATTTTTCAGGCCTTTATGCACGGGTCTCTAAACTGTGGCACCCTAGATGCAGCAAAAGTAAAATTCTTAGCATGCACTGACAGACCGTGGCTGATGGGAGTAGTAGTTTTGCAACAGCTGGAGATGGACTGGTCTTGAAACCCAGAGTTAGGTAACAAACCCGTAGTGTTTTGCAACCATTCTGCCTCCAGCTGGTTTTTTTCTGTTGAAAAGCCTGTGGCGTGCAAAACACAACCCAAAAACTCTACCCGGTGCAGTGAAAAATGTGCACACACCTAAAGAGTGACATCACAAAAAACTGCGACGGGTACATACGTCAGTGGTCCTCCGAAAAGGTCCCGTCTCTGACCCCCCGGGGCTTTAGGCTCCTGACAGGGAAAAGAGTTGGCAACGCATATCTCCCCTATACGTGTATCCTGTGTTGTTAATATATTCATAATTATGCAAATGATAATGGCTGCTATATTTATGCAAAAAAGGTGGCGACCGAAATGGCAGGATATAAAATCTGTCATGTTACCCCTGTCATTGATTAATAAGGCGAGAATGCTTCCAATTGTTGAATAGCATACATTTACGTCATATATCCATAAGGCTGTCAACAGAAGTATTACAATATACTTTGTTCTTCATCTTGCAGAAGTTCCTGGAAACAGGGTACGACCTGCTCCGCAGGCAGCCAGACAAAAGGGCTGTGGTCAGCGCCCTAATCACTGACTTCGGCGGCCAACACGACCACAAGGCAATAGTCAAGATGTGGTCTGACCTGAAGAGGCACCACATGGATCAGGTCAGACGTCTTCGGAATAGATATCATCCAGGTAAGTTATTGTTGACAGTTATGTTTTTTTTTTCAAAAGTGTATTTTGTGCGTGAACTCGAAAGAGAGAGGAGCCGACCTGCAGGAGTTGGGAGGCCTCCCCCAGAGGCAATCTGCCATCTTTCTCCATGCCCCGGGTGGCAATGGCGGGTGTGAGGGGGTCCTCCCAACCCAACCTCGCATAGCACACCCACCGGGGGCGGGGCTGAGACCACCAAACTCAATTCACATGTAGCCGAGAGCGGGATCCGAACCCCTAGCTGCAGAGGTGAATCACTTGTCAGCGCAGTGGCAATCGCGTGGAGCCACCGCAGCTCCTTTGGTGACAGTTATGTAAGGT